>NW_018744143.1:1710792-2303292 GCF_001683475.1 Chenopodium quinoa | reverse complement strand
AACCAAATTTGTGACATTTTGGACGAACCAAGTTCTTCACTTAGGTAACACGAGTACTTGCAGAGTTGAGAGCCAACGTTCGGCCGTGAAGATGTGGTTTGAATCTTCAACAGGTTCGTTGTTATTATGTTGTAGTTGATGTATTTACTTCGTTTTAGTTATTTTAATTATAAATCATAACGATTTTTTATAATTTTAATCAACAACAGGTTCTTTGGATATTGTATGGGCCTGAGTACATTGTCATATTGGTAATCAGATCATTGCAATTCGTAATGGTTTGGAGGCGTCTAGGTCGAAGATTGGTGAGAAGTACAAACAATTGCCATTGTCACGTATTAACGACAAGGTGTCTCAGCATTGTTTAAAAGTTCTCGATGACGAGATGAGAAGGATGAGGGAGCTGAGTTATCAGGTGTATGAGCGTTGTGGATGTGCAATGCGTGTGACCCACGGTTTGCCATGTGCTTGCCGAATACATGATTTGCTATTTACACAAACAGGCTTGTATATCAGGAAAAGTCATTCGTTCTGGAAGACCTTGGTTATCGGTGATGGTGTTGATGTACCGGTGTTCGTTAACGATTCGACTGAGGAAGCTGCACATTTTCGTTCCCTGGTTGATGAGGTCATTGGTAGTGATCCTGCTGTAGTTCGAAATGTATCTCGCATCATTGAGGAGGAGCTACATTCGGATCTTTCAAACCTTGAAGATCCACATGTAAACCACAACGTTCGAGGTCGACTAAGGAACAATGATACAAGACGTGATCCTTGTTATTTCGAACATGTCAACTGTCGAAACTCTCAACGTGGTGCACAACAAACAGGTACGACTGGCTATTGTGATTTACACGTATTTCATCTTGTAGCGTACTAATAATTGAACATTAATTTTGTGCAGAAGCAGTAGATCCATGTGACATCAGCCAATGCAGATATTTGCACTTGCTTCCAGGACCGATGTTGCCTTACATCACGGCATGGAAGGATGTCATTGGTGATGGTAATTGTGGCTTTCGTTGTGTGGCCGACTTCTTCTTCGGTGATCAAGCGCAATGGTTTGACGATCGGGAAATAATAGCAAATGAGGTCGCCGCTCATCCATTCCTGTACGAAAGGATTTACGGGATTGGAAGGGTTCGGATGAATGTGGAACATATTCGATCGGATGGTGGGGCGGTTGATTCATGGCATTGGATGGTTGCAATTCAAGATTTATTTCCTATTTCTACTTGGTTTGCAAGGATTATTATTCTTGGTGTAGGCACCGTACCAACCTGCTACTACCCATGCCTCACGATCTTACCGTTACGGGCACGAAACTCGGTCAGGGCACCCGCCCGAGAGTTTGTGGTCGCTACAGTTGGGGGGTCACATTTCATCCTTATTGATCTTGTATAAAATTCACCTCTTCCCCCGATTGCAGGATGGTGGACCGAGCACCACGAGCCAAGTGTTGACGGATGGGATCAACAATATGAAGTTAGAAGGAACACGTGGGATGCATTAATTAGGTAGTGAACTCACTTATGTACTTTCACTTAGGTTGAACAATTGTAGCTATGTAATATAAAACAATAAAAGTAATTAAACAAAGTTTCAACAAAACCAAATATGAAAGTTTCCAATTCTTAAATTACATGCCGAATACAAAGTAGTGTAAAACAATGAGTACAAGTAATATAAAACTAAAAGACAAGTAATTCACAACCCCATCATCGCCTTCCAGTCAACTATCAGCTGCTCAGTCATTGTCCTTGTTTCACGCGACATGTTGGGATACTCATCCAGTGCTCTTCGGTGAATCTCCATGGACTGACCCATCGACTACAAATAAGAGAATAACATATTATAGAAATTACAATTTTTGGAAGTGGTATTTATAGTATAATAAAACACAACTACTTACATAGTCCGTGTTAGTCCTCTCAGGTAGTCTGGTACTCCCATCTGATGACCCACCAGGAGAAAGACGAGGATGAGAAAATCGGTACAGCCACTGCATGTAACCAGGAGCGACCGTAGGAGCTCCACCACCAAGTCTGGTGAGGGCACCTAAAACAACACTGAAAGATGAACCCTAAGAGAACTCATTAATCGGAAGATCGTCAACAACAAGCTCGTTGAGGAAGGACGGATGAGTACGGTTACCACTCTTGTCCAAAAATAGACATCTGCTCAGTACTAACCACATGTAGGCACTGTAATGGACACTGAAGGGCTTCTGCGCCTCCAAGGTCGAGTCCATAATCCTCTCGGTCAGCACCCCACTACCCTGCCAAATGGTTTTAGTACCGCACTTCTCATTCATCTCTTCCGCAATCATGTCCATGGTAACCGAGCACGCGTCCCGTATGACGTCCGTGTTAGGAGTAATGGAAACCATGGAACCATCAACACGAAGCCTAAGAATATGGTACACATCGTGCAGCATGATCGTGATCTCCCCAAATGGCATACGAAACGTGTTCGTATATGGCTGTCATCTCTCAATAAAAGCAGAAATAAACGGCCAGTCAAAACACCTAAACATGATCCCGGGTAAGTGAGACAGACCACTACCCTCAATCAATTCCAGGTGCTCTTGTGCAAGACGACCTCGCCAGGAAACAATTCAGAACACAACTGTGTCCTGCTCAAACAGCGCAAAACATTACGCTTCTACCCGCCCCATATATATACAACCACGTGACCACCAAAACTAGGGGTAACAATATACCATCCTCAGGACCACCTGACATCGGCTGCTGCACTACCCATGTCTTTGCTGAGCTTGTAGAAGGCTGACTCGCTTGACTACTGCTAACAAATCTCCCATGTTAACCCCTATACACCGTATGATAATCCTGAGGGTCATATTCTTCATCTCGATCAGCCTAACTTGCCCGCTCTTCGTCCTCATCGTCAGATGTAGGCACTCCACCCGACGAGTACATGGGGAGGCTCCCTTGTGACTGATGCTCCCCTGAGTACCAGGAGACCCATATTGCTGCTCATGATGATATGGTGCCCCCGTATTTACTGAACGACCCGACTCCCTCCTAACAGACGCATTCAAACGTTTTGATATTGCATGACGAGCACTCAAACCTTCAATCTACATTAAATAAGTACAAAATCAAATATCAATAATAATTACAAATATAACTATGATATTAAAGTTGAAAAACTAATATTCAAATTAAAAAAAATAAACAATATTACTATAATAACAATATTAATAACAATAACAATAATAATGGTAATAATACTAATAACAACAACAATAATAATAATATTCCCAACAACGATAATAATAATAATAATAATAACAACAATAATTATAATAATAGTAATATTGCTACTAATAATAACAATCCTAATACTAATAACATTACTAATAATAATAATTTTAATCGGTTATTAAAAAAATATTAATCACGAAAAAAAAATATTTACAATAATAACAATATTAATAACAATAACAATAATAATTATAAACCGCAAATTTCGCAACATACTACTAATAACATCACAAAACAACAACAACAACAACAACAACAACAACAACAACAACAACAACAACAACAACAACAATAATGGTAATAATACTAATAACAACAACAATAAAATAATATTCCCAACAACGATAACAATAATAACAACAATAATTATAATAATAGTAATACTGCTACTAATAATAACAATCCTAATACTAATAACATTACTAATAATAATAATTTTAATCGGTTATTCAAAAAATATTAATCACGAAAAAATATATATTAAGCACGAAAAAAAATAACATTAATCACGGGAAAAAAAAATTCGGATAATTTTAATCGGTTATTTAAAAAATATTAATCACGACAAAAAAAATTAAGCACAAAAAGAAAAAAAACAAAAATATAATCAAGAGAAAAAAAAAAAGGAATCAGAACTTTGGAAAATTTTCGAAACTTTTTTTTTTCCGAATTAACGACCAAATTCCATAACGTACCTGTTCGCCGCC
The DNA here is from genome assembly GCF_001683475.1 of Chenopodium quinoa. NCBI lineage: Eukaryota > Viridiplantae > Streptophyta > Magnoliopsida > Caryophyllales > Amaranthaceae > Chenopodium > Chenopodium quinoa. Next base: position 2,299,298 of record NW_018744143.1, on the reverse strand, counting down.
GCCACGACCGCCGTAAGTCAGCCTGATTCGCTGACGGTCCGCCATTGCCGGATTTCTTGTACCCTCCTTGGATTGGTGGTGGTTGTTGGTATTTTTCTTTTTAATTTTCTGTTTTTTTTTTTTTAGTTTTTTTTTCCCTAAATTTCTGATTTTTTAATTTTTGGAGATAATTTCAAATTTTAGAGAGATAAAATTTTAGAGAGAGAAGTACGAGCGTGAAATGTGTTGCGTGAGTGAGTGTCGTGAGTATTCATATACGAGAGGTAAATACGGAATTTCATGAAAAAAATGCGAGCGACCCCTTGTAATTTGGGAGCGACATTTAACAACACCCAAAGAAAATGGCAATTAAAGGGTGAAATAAACTTGACCGATATTGGTTGCAAGTATTTCATAGCCACATTCAATAATATTGATGATTATAACCATGTTCTTATGCAAGGCCCCTGGTTAATCGATGATAAGTACCTTACAATAAGGACATGGACTCCGAATTTTATTCCAGAAGAAGCGTCGATTAATGTCCTTACAGCCTGGGTTCGTATTCGTAATCTCTCTGTGGAATACTTTGATAAGGAATTTCTTAAGAAAATTGGCTCAAAGATTGGAAAGGTCATGAGGGTGGATCGTTCCACAGCATATGCTGAAAGAGGCCAGTTTACCAGGTTAAGTGTGGAAATTGATTTGACTAAACCTCTCCTTGCTAAATTCTGGTTAAAAGGGAAAATATGGCAAATTCAATATGAAGGGATTAATTAAGATGATATGTTATAAGTGTGGAAGGTTGGGGCATACTGATGAACATTATGCTTCTAAAATTGCTAATGATGGGATGATTTATGATATTAATGCACAATTAGAAAATGTTGTTTTAGAGAAACATGTCCCGGCTGCTAAACCTGAAGAACTGGATGTGTATGGGTCATGGATGTTAGTCAAGAAACCTGACCGGAAAAAATTTTCGAAGGTGGAGAAACCAGGTCAGGGAATCGGAAAACAAGGTGACTCAAATCGGAAAACAAAGTCAACACTACTGGCAACAACCAAAGCAAAAAATCAGGGGAAGGATCAAGATTCCAGGCCTTAATTCAGGAGGGGATGATCTAATTGAGATAGAAGAGGGAAATAATTCAAAAGAAGTTGACCATAGAGATGCTAGAAACAAGGAGGCTGCTTATACTATGGAGTCAAATAAGGAACCAAATAAATCAAGTGATACTCATGTTGCTACAATCTCGCTTGGGGATAACTTACAAAATAATCTGGTGAATATTCCAAAAGATTTACCCCTTCTTTTTGGAAAATAAATCAAGGAAAATATCCCAGCAAAAATAAAAAAGATTCCCAAAAGAATTACAGGAAAAAAGAACACCCTCAATAACTAACCTAAATATTCCCAAAAATTTCGTGCTTGAGAAGTCTGTCACTGGTAAAGAGAATTCAACACATATTCGGATATCCCAATAGAAATTGACACACAAAAGACCTCAGAAGCACTCGAAAAATCTGTACCAGAAGTCCATCTAGATGCAACCAATGATGAACCCTTCAATGTTCCCACCCCAATCGAATGTGATAACCTTAACCATTCCCCCGGAGAAAAACTCTGCGTGGAACAGCCAATGGAGATACCCTACGTGGGCATTGCAAATCCCCTGACTCATGTGATGGAAGTGGATATCGAGTCTTGGGTGGAAACGATCGCGGAACCAATGTAGTTGGTTACAACTCTAAAAATTCCCAATGAAATTAGACGTTTGCTCTCGGATGCATACATAAGCAGTCTTTCCTCTGTTCCTTTTTTAATGGAAGATAGTCTACCAAATTTGGCTCATAATTTAAGCCCGATTTCTTGTATGGTTTGGAACGTACAAGGGGCAGGAATTGAAATCGCGACTTTATATCTGAGCTTAAGGAAATTGTTCGTATCAATAAACCGTATGTGATAGCTCTTGTTGAAACTCATATGAGTGGTCAACAAGCGGAGAAAACTGCTACCTGTCTTAGATACTCGGGGCATACTAGAGTGGATGCGCAAGGGTTTAGTGGTGGAATTTGGGTTTATTAGAGGCCGGAAGAAGTATCGTTGAACCAATTCTACAACATGGCCAGCATATAACTATGAATATTAGGAGAGTAGGGGGTGAACCTTGGTACTTTTCTGCGATATATGCTAGTTCGAATCCCACAAAAAGAGTTGATCTTTGGCGTGAATTAAAGGAGTTTGCTGCTACTCACAATAGACCTTGGTTATTAGCAGGAGACTTTAACGATACTTGTTTCTCATGGGAAAGGAGTTCAAGTTGTAGTGAGACCTCTCGTAGGTCTGCTAGATTTAATTCACACTTATACGAGTGCTAGGCTGGATCGTGCACTCTACAATGGAGAGTGAATTTACGATTTGCTAATGCGACTTCTAAGAATCTTTCGTCTATACAATCTGATCACTGTCCAGTGCTTATTTCTCCAAACGGATTTGCTCCAATCTCATCGATTAGCAAGCCATTTAAGTTCCAAGCTGCCAGGTTAACCCATGAATAATTCAGGGAGTTTATTGAGCAAAAATGGGATAAACATGCACCTCTTGGTCCGCACTTAAAAACATTTGCCACTGACCTTCAAGACTGGAACCAGAATGTCTTTCATAATATTTTTAGGAAAAAGCGTGTACTGCTAGCAAGGATTGAGGGTGTTCAGAAATCTCGCGATATGATTAAATTGGAGGCTAAGCTTCGGAAAGAATTGGATGAAGTTCTAGAATAGGAAGAACTCCTGTGGTATCAAAAGTCTAGAATTGAATGGATCCGTGATGGGGATAAGAACACAACTTTCTTTCACCGAAGCACAATTACTAGAAGATGGAGAAATAATATCACTGTTATTAAAGAAAATTCTGACAGTGATTGGAACTATGATAAAGATAAAGTTCAAGAAATTATTGTTAATTATTTTCAAACTCTCTTTGCGGAGGAAGTGCCTCAAGATACTGCTCACATTTCTCCTCTCCTTACTGATATTTTTCCAGAGTTCACCCAACGAGACTGGAACTCTCTGTCAAGGCAGTTTACCAAGTGTGAAGTTGACAAAGTAATCACAAACATGGGTGCTCTAAAAGCACCTGGACTAGATGGATTTCAGGCTCTTTTCTTCCAAAAACATTGGGACATTGTATGTGATAATGTGGTGGTGCTTGATGTTTTCTCGGGGAAAGGTTTATCGGAAAATTTAAATGATACCTTTTTGGTTTTGATCCCAAAAACAGATACCCCGGAGCTTGCTTCTCAATTTCGGCCTATTAGCCTTTGTAATGTTACCAGTAAAAACCGGATTAAACCAATGACGCCTCATCTTACTTCCTATCCAAACAAGTTTTGTGCCGGGTCGTCAAATTACATATAACATTGTTATTGTTCAAGAGGTTCTCCACACTATGATAAATAAGAGCGGGAAAACTGGAATGATGGTGATCAAGATTGACTTCGAGAAGGCGTATGATAGGCTTCGATGGGATTTTATTCGAGACATATTATTGGAGATTCGATTCCCCTGCCTTCTTGTTGACACTATAATGGAGTGCGTTACGACCTCTTCAATGAAAGTGCTATGGAATGGACAACCGACTTAGAGTTTTAAACCGGGAGGGGGCATTCGTCCCCGCGACCCCTTATCTTCATACTTGTTTGTGTTATGTATGGAGAGGCTCAATCAAGCAATCGAGGAATCAATTATTAATAATAATTGGAAGCTTATTAAAGCAAGCAGAAATGGTCCTAGGCTGTCAAATTTGTGCTTTGCCAACGACATCATCCTATTTGCGGAAGCTACTGCTGTTTATGTGGAGCCTCAGGTCAGAAAGTAAGTACAACAAAGTCCTATGTTTTTTTCTCCCCTAATGTTGATCCTGTTGAAAAATTGAATATTTGCAATACTCTGGATATGAAAGAAACTGAAGATTTGGGAGCTTATCTTGGAATGCCTACTTTGACAAGTAGAATTACAAGAGATACTTTTGCTTATTTATGTGAGAAAGTAGATAGGAGGCTAGCAGGTTGAAAATAAAAATACATTTCCCTCGCGGGGAGAATAACGCTTGCAAAGTCTACTATTTCCACCATGAGTTCTTATGCGATGCAAACGGCAAAAATCCCAAGGACAATCTGTGATGATATTGATAATAAATTGAGAAGATTTATTTGGGGTGGTAATGAGGAGAAAAATCGAGTCCACTTGCTTTCTTGGGAGACCCTTCAACTCCTTAAGTATCAAGTGGTCTAGGAATAAGATCGTCGCGCCAAACAAATGCTACATTCTTAACAAAGTTGGGTTGGAGGGTGTTGACTGAACCAAATGCGCTTTAGTCTAGGGTCCTTCGAGCCAAGTACTGTAAGGGAAGGTGTGACTTAGACATGTTCGAATCCAAAGCGAATATGTCAAACGTTTGGAGGGGTATAACGGAGAATATTGCAACGATGTATGAAGGTGCTCGGGTGGTTGTGAATGATGGCTCGACTACACTGTTTTGGGATCATAAATGGGCGACTTCACGGACTTTACGTGACCTCGCAACCATTACAATTCCCCAGGATATTCAGGGTGCGGCAGTTGAAGAAATGTGAGATGAAAATCTTGGTTGGCAGTGGGATAAGTTCGCTGATTTACTTCTGAGTAATACCCTGCAGGAAATTGAAGCACATGCTTTAAAAAAAGATAGGAATGTTGGTGATTTGCTCTACTGGGGCTATGGCTCGAAAGGGCGCTTCTCAATAAAATCAGCTCTAAAAATCATACAAGCTGATGATGATGATGCTGCGTATGAAGGGTGGGATTTAGTTTGGAGCTTGAGAGTTCAACAAAGGGTACATGTCTTCCTATGGCTGGTCCTTCATGATCGAATAATGACTAATGTTAACTGTTTCAAAAGGAACTTGACTGAAGACCCAAATTGCAAATCGTGTGCTACTTATGATGAAACCACGCTTCATGTGTTAAGAGATTGCAAGATGGCTAGGGAAATATGGAGGCAGGTAGGAGGCCCAACACATGCAAGTAATTTCAGAACTGGCTCATTGCAACAATGGATAGTTGAAACATCAACATTCAAGTAAATAATGAGATATCTCCCGAAATTAGACCTACTTATTTTGCTATGGTGCTGTGGTGGATTTGGAGATGGAGAAATAATGTGGCCTTTGGAAAGGAGAATGAAAATCCCATTTGTAAGGCAATTTCTGCTTGATCATTTTGAAGAAACTTGGCGAGTCATGAGAAATGATGTTTTGGAGGCAGGGTCAGTGCAAAGGGGTAGGACCGAGGCATTTATTCGATGGTGTGCTCCCCCTCATGGGTGGATGGAGCAACCAAAGGAGTTCTGGGGCCTGCTGGAGGGGGGGGGGCACAATATGAGATAATATGGGTATACTGGTGTACGCCTTTTCCTTAAAGCTTGGAGCTTGCAAGGCCTTCATGGCAGAGGCTCGTGCTTTAGAGTATGGCCTTGAGTTAGTAGCAAGGATGAAAATTCAAAGGCTTCAAGTGCAATTGATTAGTCAAGCCTTGGTGATGGTGCTTAATAACACCATGTCGTACAATGGTGAAAGCGTGCATATAATAGCTAGATGCAAGAAGATGCTAGAAGACAATAACTGAACTATTGAGGTGCATCATATTTATCGTGAAGCAAACTGTGTTGCGGAGTGGTTGGCAAATCAAGGCGTTAGCCAGAACAACCCTATAGAGTTGGTTGAAATCCCTCCTTTAGCTTTAGGAAGAATTTTGTATGATGATGTAGTGAGGCTATGCCACGTCTTGCTCCCCCTTAGTTTTTTTTTTTTTGGTTTTGTTTTTGTTTCCCGAGGCCTAGCCTCTCTTTTGCATAAAAATAAAATAAAATAATGTATCAGATTAAGATAATGTGTTCACTTAAATGCTACGAAGTATTCCATATTTAACAAGGCATATAAAGCAGGAGCGTATAATAGTGCAAAAGTCAAATACGATAATTTATTTTGAAACGAATGGAGCAGTTCTCATGTCTGTCAGACTGTAAGGCACTCACGATTTCACGATGTTCTTCAACAATTCAGCTTTTGGCTTGATTGATTCTTGTCACCTGCAACCCAACTCACTTTCGCTTTCTTTCACTTTCTCTCTCCTACATGCGTAAACTGCAAACATCGTACTTCCAAAAATTCACAGTATTATACTATCTCCATTAAATGATCTGAAAAAAAAAAAATCCACCCATTTCTAAAAAAAATCAGAACAACACCATGGATCGAGCACTCAAAGCTGCTCGAACATCGGGGTCTCTCAATTTATCAAATCGCTCTTTGAGGTAATCTGATTTCTCTATTTTTTTTTTCATCAAATTTACAAACCCCATTTTTATTTTATGGATTAAATCTTTGTAAAGTTATAAAGTTCATTTTTTTTTTTCAATTTTATTGGTGGTTGGTGTTGTCAATTTTGTGAAATGCAGCTCTTTTGACCAATTGTGGTGGTCAATTGTGTGGATTTTTTATCTGGGGTGTTGTAGTTAAGTGTTCCAATGAATTATGATTAAGCAGTATATAAGATTTGAGGTTTTATGAATTATATCAATGTAGTGTGAGTTGTGTGACATTGCTCCGCTCTCCTCAGTCCACTATCGAACTTCAATTGTTTCGGAAACAATGATGAGATTATAATTGACCATGATGCTCTTTTTATCTGTAATTAATTTCATAAATCATGTTGATTCTCGATTTTATGAGCCACGAGGTCAATTCAGGTTTTATCTAATTGATTGGAAATGATTTTCCGCCAAAAAGAAGAAAGGATATATTTCCTTGAGGAGTTATGATCTCATCATTGTTTTCGGTATTATTAAGGTTGGATACTGGACTGATGAGAGCATAGCAATGACAAGGCCGGTTAATGTACTTCTGTTTATGTTAGATGGGAAGTTCTTGTGAAATTATACTTTATGGACATTGCTTACTCTGAATTACGTATTCACGTTTATGGATTGATTTCATACTTTATAATTGAAGGTTTCGTATGTATTTTTGGCTTAAGTAGTGTCCTGTTTTCATGCATGGAATTGAGGAAAGGGGAAGTTGTTTAAAGGGAAATAATTTGCAAGAGAAAGTTTTCCTTGGATTATTACACACGGTAATACTCGTATTAAGTGTGCTATCTGTGGATCGATATTAGCAACCACCCTGGGTGAAGGTTTGGCATTTTTCACGCACTGTAATTTGAAAAAGTAAATTGCATAAACCCATCCATTAATATGCGTTGGCTTGCTTAAAATTAGATAGCCAAGGAAGTTAGAATTTAATGGATGAGACTAATTATACAGTCCTTGATATCCTTGATAATTCTTAATTCATTATTGCAACAAAGGTACGATAAATCAATTGGTTAGGAACTGAAATTGCTTTTTTGGGGCTTCTGACATGGAGAAACAAGATTATTTTTGAGATTGACAGTAATTTAATCAGGGATATAATAAACCATGCACTCTTAATACTTTTCTAGATATATCATGAAAGATTTGGTTCTAGTTCACTATGAATATCCGCACATTTGGTAAATTGAAGGCAAGGCTTGGAAGCCTTTTTGTAAGAAAGAGAGAGGCAAGTGTATTTTTTTATTGGGAAATTTCCATTTTCAACAAATTTATTTGATTGACAACTATTTGGTTCTTTTTAATATACATGGTTCCCTCGTAGTCTTATCATCCATGTATATTGAAACATTTTACATACTTTATAATCAATTGCATTACATAATCTGTCCTGTTCTTGTTGTTCATCTAAAAAAGAGTACTTTATTGCTTTATTGGTTGATTTGTGTCTTTTTAGTTAATTTACTGAACAATAAATGAACCACCTTTTCGTCATACTTTTGGATAATATGGTATTTGTCATTAGTTGTTTTTGGTGAAGTAGTGAAGTTGGGTTTGTCGCGGGTAATTGCAACTGTAAGGACTTCTTGTAAGCATGGATTTGGATTGCTAGAGATGTAGTATTCCATATTGAGTGATAGCCAGCTTTATCTCAAGAAGTTTACCATGGAAGAATTCAGTCTAATTAAACATCTATTTTACACATTATGTAAAAGCTGATTTCTTTTTTCAAGCTTTGCAGACTTCTTAGATCTTGGTTATCTTCAATTTATGTTTAAGCTGTACACTTATATGTATTTTTTATTGAATGATATTCAGGGAAGTACCCAATGAGGTCTATCAAAATTTTGATGGCGCTAGTGAAGGTGGCAATTGGTGGGAGGTGTGCTGTAGTCCTGTTTCAATTTTCCCTACCTTTCATTGATGTCTTCAATTTAATTGTATGAGATGTGATTCTTAAGTCATCAGCTTGTTATGATAGATGGAATCCTGAAGGGCATCTTTTGTGTATACAGATTGTTGACCTACAAAAGCTGATCCTGGCCCATAATAACATTGAAGTATTGAAAGAAGACCTGAGAAATTTGCCTCTGTTGACTGTGTTAAATGTAAGCCACAACAGGCTTACTCAGCTTCCTGCAGCAATTGGGGGTAAATTGCTTTGTCTTTGTTTGATTGATTCAGTAAGATTTTATGCTATTAGTGAATTAACTCTCTTCTTGTTCTCTCTATTTTTGTTTTGGGAATCTGACAGGCTTCCCTCGCTAAAATCACTTGACGTGTCATTCAATTCATTAGCTAACATACCTGAAGAGATTGGATCAGCGACTTCTTTGGTCAAGTAGGCTCCTTTTTCTCAATAATTTCTGTGTATGATTTGCTTGGCTTTTATCTTTATGAGAAGCAACATATACACTTTTCTCTGAAAAACAAGAAACCAAAAGAATGCAACATATGGACTTTATGTACTTGCTACAGTTTGCTTGCATTACTTGTAAATAAATACTATTAGTCTTTCTAATCATTTTGTACCTCTTCTTTTGTTCTGCTATTGTACCAGGATTGATTGTTCAAATAATCAACTTGTGGAAATCCCTAATTCTATTGGACAGTGTGTCGAGTTAGCAGAGCTGAAGGTAATGGTTCATTTGAAATAACCTGTATGTGCAGCAAGTTCTTATGGTGCTTCTTTATCTCATCATTTGTTCTGATTATTAACTTCCATGGTTTTCTAACTGATGAATACATATTCTAGCGATCAGATATCCCACTCTTTTTAGAATTTTTGTACAGGTGCTTTATCTTATCTTTCTATTGATAGAATATAGGGAACCTGTTGCTTTTCTGCTGTTGTTGCTAAGATTATGCAGTATGTGTACACGAAATGGATGGACATTTTTGCTGTTTAAAATATGTGTCTTGTGAGATAATCTTTCTTGCTTTTTCACTGTGGCACCACTTGTATTTATCCAGGCTTCAAATAACAGTATTGCAGGCTTGCCGGAAAATTTAGCATGCTGTACAAAATTAGTAAAAGTGAATTTGGAGGTACAATAATGCAAACTGGAATTTCTAGTTAAATCTATTTTGGGCTTTCATATTTCTGGATGTTAATTGTGCCACAATATTTTACCAGGGTAACAAGCTCACAGAACTATCAGATCCTGTGATTTCATCATGGAGCAAGCTCACTGAACTGAATGCCTGTAAATATTTTTATCTTTCTAATTAGCATTTTGTTGGATATTTGATTGTATAGTTTTCCAATCCAATTTTCCTTTTTACTTTTATTTAAAATGTTATTCCCTTGGCTCAGCAAAAAACCTCCTGAATGGTATACCGGAAAGCATTGGGAGGCTTTCACGTCTTATTCGCCTAGACATGCATCAGAACAGTGAGTTTTCTGACACATCTGCAGCAGCTAGAAAAGCCAATAGAAATTGATTAGAGTATCTTTGGATTTGCATGCTTGTATACTTGTCTGGATGAAGCTTCCTCCTTTTTTTTTCACATTAGGCTGTTTGAATCAGTGATTTATAACTTTTATACTTATGCCGTTAATGGTGCAGAAATTTTATCAATTCCAACATCTATAAAGGGTTGCTCTTCACTTGTGGAATTCTATATTGGGTACATGTTTCTGTTCGTTTGGCAAGTTAGTAAACAATTTCTTGTCTGTAGTTGTGAAATGTTTCGGATCATTCTCCTAATCCACAATTGCTATTTCATATACCAGGATCAATTTGTTGTCGTCATTACCAGGAGAGATAGGAGAGCTTTCTCAGCTGAGCATACTTGATCTTCAATCAAACCAGGTGGACCTACGTTCTATTTACTAAAATATCTTATCTGATCATCTGCTTGAACTTATTTGGTGTGATGATCATGGGTCTGTTTTGTACTTCTGCAAATGGCTAAGCAGATTTACTGGCTTCTAGGTTATATTTCCCTTCCCTCTAGAGAGCTCTTTGCTCATCTTTCCTCTCTAAATATTATTCCCTCAGTATTAAGTCGATTCACCTTGACTATGTGCACTATTCACATGCCCCATTTTGACCGCTTTTTTCTTACTGACATAAAAAATAATGTTGTGATTAAATTATATGGTTATGGATTTGTCTTAATGTATATTTTCTAAAAATCAATGTTTTTTTTTTTTTTTTATAATTTTATCAAAGAAATTAATGGTGAAAATTGTGCTATGGCAAAAGCAGAGTGACAGTGGGACAACTGAGGAGGGTAAGAATTTCCTTGCTTTGCTTAATCGCTTATATAGGAAGAAAGATATTGTGGTCAATGATAGGCTCAGAAACCATTTGAATTGGTGTCTGTTTATTCTGTTTTGGAGTTTTCCTTTGAATTTTATGCCGACACAAACTTTGTGATAAACAGAGCACTTTCATCGGACACTGCTTGTCTGCCTATGAGTTGTCTTGTCTTGAGGGTATTAATTTAAAAAATATGCATAGCCGAAGAGCAAGCCTATGAAGTAACCTGTTCTTGGAACTGTAAATTTATGGTTTCAGGTTCTTGCGTGGTTTTGAGAGTTTATTATAAATTTGTTATCTAGTGCCTTGATAATGTGTATTAACTTTTGCTGGGTTATATATTGTTCATTTTATCTTGTATAGTTGTTAATATTGTTTGCAGCTACCATTTCATCTGGTATGTTGCGGTTTTCAAGATTTTGTTTGTGAATATTTTTTCATGTTTCCATGAAGAGGTGAATCTAAGAGATGCCAGCTTCACTTCTGTCTCTACTATATCGCTTATTTGTGTGCATTTAATCCTTTTTAACTAAGAAGTATGTTAAATATTTTCTGAAGCTTTTGCATTTGTACACAATGTCTGCAGTTAACCGAATATCCAGTGGAAGCATGCAAATTGCATTTGTCAGTTCTTGATCTTTCAAACAATTCATTGTCAGGCTTGCCGGCGGAAATTGGTGCGGCTTCTCAGCTTCATTTCTGCATAGCAGTGTATTGTGTTATTTCTTTGATCTCTTGAAAGCTTGATATTTAAATGGTCACTGGCCCACTGGGTATAATGTGATAAATTGTTAATATATCTGTCAGCTGCTTCAGTACTAGGAACAAGCTGAGAAACACCATATACTGTAATTAAAAGCTGCCGTATAAACCATATGCATGTTTTGGATAAGGAAAAAACTTTTGCATAAACAAACGAAGTTTCGAAGGGGATACTTATTCATTTTGTGGGATTCAAAAGGAAGAGTAAGAAGAATTTGCGATGGAGAAATGCAATGATGGCACTCTTGTGGTGCATTTGCCTGGAGAACTGGGCGTATTATTAATGGCGTCATGGCTTTACTGATCAATGTGACTTATTGTGGGATAAAGTTAGGGGTGGCAATTCGGTCACTAGGTTGGGTTGAAGTTGGTTTCGGGTTGAGCTAGTAAATATTAGAAGTGTAAAATTTAATATAATTACTAAGTATGGTCAAATTGGGTTGAATTTGAGCTGTCTGGGTTCAATTTAGGTTGGGTTCAACTTTTGCTCAGCAACTTCAGGCTGGGCTATCTAGTCAGGTTAGGGATTGCCAGCTCTAGAAAATGTCTTTTTGCTTGAGTAATTATGGGGTAAAGCCTAAGGCAACTGGGGCTTACTTAAATTATTCAATAGGAGGGATATAAAGGATTTGGGATACTACGTAAGTGGAACTTTGTGAGGACACCTTGTTCTCTCTGGCTGCACTACCTTTTACACTTTCTAAACAAATCTTTCTGATTAAAAAATAAAAAGGAAATGTTTCAGCATTATCGGATCAATACTTCTACTTGAGTTCAAGACTGGAAAAGAATGTGCAAATAATTTTGTGCGCAGGATAAAGGGCTTTTAAGGGACGCTTTTGAAGCATGATAAAATAATGATAAGAAAACAGCACTTCGGATCAGTATGCTCAATGGTAGGAGTGTGCATAGTTTTTGTATGATATTATTCTTCTCCCTCTACTATCCTGCATTTTTTGGAGGAGGTTCGAAGTTTAAGATTTAGGTCAGTCTAGCATCTCATAGGTTTAACTTTGGTCTGATTGTCAATAAAATCGGAGTACATCATTATTTTCTTCACTCACATAATGGGAACTTGTTAAATCTATGTCATGCCCAAAATTTGATTGTTACAACCTCAACAGTTGTTTTTCATCAATGAATTCCTAAGAAGACGAGGTTGATAAGATCTAGATGCAGGATGTTGGTAGATATCACTTATGCATTATATACTTTGAAAGATTCTATATTTTAAATTTGGTGGAATGTTCATGTGATAAGTCATTGGGTAAATCACTGAGTGTGTTCACAAAGATTGATGTACTTCATTTAGTGTTGTTTTAGTCCTTTTAGATATCAAACTAAGTTGCTTTTAGTTCCGTGAACTTTCATTGTCTTTAATGTTCTGGTAGTGCTTATTCATTTGTTTTCCTAATCTTTATCATATTTTTTCCTGAATCTTTATCATATTTTTTTTATGTTTCTTTTCCTCACCACTATCTTGAAATCTTGAATCTTGGCCTTTTTTGTTTATCTGTCCAGTATATGTATGTGTCTCTGTGCTTCCGTTTTGTAGTCATAAACTCATATTCTCATAATCACCTAAAAACCTCCTCATGCATCTTTATATTTGGAAAACTAAGATTTCAACAAACGTAAAGGCCTTTATGGAGAAGTTATTGTTGAGAAGTTAACACTAATGATAAACTGCAAGCCAAAGTAACTTATTTCTGTTCTGTCATATCTTGTCTCTATGGATAGGGAGATTAGATACAACCTTTTGCTGCACATCTTAAACATGTGGCTCACTTGGATTTTTGGGATTGTGGGGATTCAGTGAGGCTGCTCATCTTTCGTCATGTGGCTTTTCTTGGTCAACATGCTTGGCTATTTTTGGGTCTTGTAGTTGAAAAGGAACAGTACAATTTTTTGTGATAGGAATACTATTCGGGAGGCTTTGTTGGATGGTGGAACATTGCTTCTGTAGTAAGGGTATCTTCAGATTTAATATCTAATGAAGTAATAAATTAAAATGCAGATTTCCTGCATGTATGCCTCCTTCCTCTACTATTGTACTCTGTCTCATTATCTTTTTGTATTAAAAAATAAATGATTTTCCTTTTGAATAAAAAAAAATGTCAAAATGTCTCTACCAAATTTCAGTGTGACATTATCCATGTTAATTGATCTGTTATTGCATATCAAGTGTTCCAGAAGATGAAATGATGCAAATCAATTTTTGTATTCCTTTCGTTGGTTACTCTGAACTTTAGATTCTTAATTGTGGGTTTTTTTTTTCTTTATTTTTTAAAAAATTATTTAATCTTTATTTATTTATTTTTAACTGTATTTCAAGCTAGTTAAACTGTGTACCCTTATAATCCTTAAAGGATGTAATATATAGAATGTTGGTTTCCCTCTGCTTACAACTCTCTCTTGGGCTCAGTGAAATCTGGATGACATCTCTTGTTAATTGTATAAAAGCCTTCAGTATATTTGTCATTGCATATGTAGATGTGCCATATATCTAATAAATGCTCCATTGATGTTGTCTAGGCTTGATGACAACTTTGAGAAAGCTTGTGCTTATCGGCAATCCTATGCGAACCATTCGAAGGTTTGATGTTAGAGACTTTCTATTTACTTATTAATGTTATCTAGCATTCATCCTGAGGTCCCTGACTAAGTGTGCTCAAAAAAGAATATATGAACAAAACAATGTTTTCTTTTGACAGTACATTGGTATCTGGACCTACAACTGCTTTATTGAAGTATCTTAGGAGTAGACTCCCTTCTGCACAAGGTACAATCTCTCCTCGTTTCTTCTGTTTGAAAATCCTTAGTTTTTCTGTAGCAATATTTTCCAACATGGAAGAAGTATCACATTTTTGAATTGATGAGGTACCTGATGCAGAGGCTGAAGTATCAACTCCAACTAAAGATAACATGGTGGCTATGGCAGCTCGATTGTCTTTGACCTCTAAGGTATCTGGTTCATTTTACATATTACTGTTTTGAGCTTTGAAATTCATGGTTTGAATCGTCCATGTGATATCTTGTAAATTCTTTCTTATTGAGCTCTTTGAATATGGGAAGTAATATTGCCTTTCAAGATGCTTCTTCAACGTAGTTTCATTTCCTAGGAATCGGTAAATGTTGTTTGATTGATTATAGGAAGGTTTACTTCCCTTAATAAGCTCCCCATACTTAGGGAGCTTAGTAACTTTATATAGCACGAAGTAGAATTTCCTTGGAAGTGAAACTTCCCTCGACATTTTCAACCAAACAACTCCATCTTCTCCCCACTTTCTAGGTCTTTTACTTCCTTTTTTTTTTTTTTTTTTTAAATGTTAAACAAATAAGCACTTATCTGTTTGAATCTTACCCCTAAATATTCTTCTTTTCATTGGAAAATTCGTGTGGAAAGCTAAGGCCTCTCTTCAAGTGAGAGCTTTGTGTGGACGGTGGCTTTTGGGAGGATCAGCACGAACAATATGCTTTTCTGAGAATCTTACTATAAATTGTAGTCAAGCTTTCACTATCTTTAGGTCTTTTTTTTTAAACATCAAACTCCACTTTTGTCTTATTAATTTCTTTTTGTAAATTATATATTGTGAATTGGCCCGCTTATGTCCTATGCTCTTTAAGAGATCCTCTTTTGAAAAAATTATTAGATTGACCCTTCTTTGTAATGTGTATTGGAAATTTGAAATTCAAATGGATGTTCATTTTGTTGGGAAATTCAAAGGTGAAAAGTGTGTATCAGAGAGAAAAAGAAGAAAAAGTCTTTCATGTAATGGGAATGTATTCTTACCAAAAGAGATTCCATTTATTAATTAGATGGTAGAACCTTACTTATCATCTAATACCTTGAAGTAACTCATTAGCAAGATCATAGCAAAAATTGCATAGGAGAAGGCTGAGTCTTGAAGTGCATGTTGAACTAGATTAAGTGTTTAGTGTACTTGAGCTATTAATAATATTTCCATTGATGCTAGTTAGATGGTAAGGTTGCAGTACTAGATTCTGCATGGGAGATAAAAGGCGTGGAGGATGCCAAATTGGAACCTAATTTAGAAAATAGTAAATTAAAGAAGCTTAACAACCTTCTTGAGATTTTATCAACCTTCTTGAGATTTCTACGCCCTTGTTTGCATTTCTTTGACGTTCTTAGTGTTAGACCTCTTAATGTTTGAAATTTCAAATCATCTATCTTGTTCAACCTCCTACTTTAGTCCACATACCTATCATTTTATTCTTCTTGTCTTCAAAATTAGTTCTTGGGTTTCATTTGACAATTACAAAGTATTGTATTCATTTGATCTTCAGTACCACACCGAATTTTATTCTTTTGGATTAGATTATATCTGGATATTTTTTCTTTTCTTTTTATTTCACCAATTTCTTTCTAAGGGGCAGTTGTTTGAGATTATGGTCACTCAGCATTACTTTATTACAATAAGCAGATTATTTTCCCAGTTAAAACTTAAAATAAGGTTTATTGGCAATATGATAGCTCACTTGGAAGAGAGAATTTCATCAAATTTTTGAGGGTAGAACTTGGATTAATTTCCCCTTGTCATTTGCCAAGGGTACAAGTTCCTTTTTCCTAGGCTTTTGTTTAGCTGGTGTCAAGTTATTGGTCTTCAGCTTCTGACCAATGCTTGACACGTCTTGATTTTGTAGAAAAATTACTTCATGATATCTCAAGGACTTCAGCTTTATTGCTCTTTCACTCCTTTTGTACATAAGTGATACTCGTAGTGTCTTTTTACTCCTAATCGGGAAAAAAGAGTTTGTATTTGGTAAATAGCTTTTAGGCTCTTAACTCCCCCTTGAATTGTTAGTAATGGAGAGAGAGGTCTCTGAAACAAGAGGGGTTTGTTATTGATAAACTTCCACAGTTTTACTCTATCTTTGGGACAAACTACTAGATTGTTGGCCTGATGAATTAAAAGATGTGTGAGGTGTCTTTGATCGAGAAGAAAGCGAGAGTAATGATTTTAGATTATCCATTAAATGTGAATAGGTCTTGATCAGGACAAAAGCAGTAGTTCACGCAAATACAAGAGCAAACGCATGTCTTTGTCCAAACCTTTGAACCTGCAGAGTGTTGTCGTGTTGAAGTCCTACTGAGAGATATTCAAGGGCAAAAAAAGCTCTGGAAAGAGGCTTACAAATATATTTTGAAATCACTTTCATTGAGTAGCTCTTCCTGGGAAGGGATTTTGAAATAAACCAAAGTCCAATATTACCTAGCTTGCAAAATGTAAAGTGGGTACCTACCTTGTGCTGCTATTTTATTCCGAAAATGTTCCACTAAACCGATTTGCACCTGCTTATCATTCACTTCAGATTGTAGCTCATTGGGGAATTTGCAAAATTGGTAATACTGTGCCTAATTCCCTAATTCCTGCTGTCTGACAAGGGAAATATTGAGCTCTGTCAGGCTCTTGAAAGAGCAGAAACTGTGAATGCTTTGCGGATGAACTATTAGAGTACAATGATTTCTAATTCACCGTCATGCATATTATTGACTTGCCCAAGTGTTTAAACTGTGAATTGACCTACCCACAGATAAGCTTTTATCGCCAAAAGAATTTTCTTCTTCCCTAGCTCTGATATCACACACCCTAAAGCCCTTCACTCTCTAAAGGCAACTTGTTGAAAAATATTTGCCACCCATTGATGTTGAAACTTATTTTTCTATCAAAATTGAGCTTCTGTTTCAAGAAGATTGTGCTTCCAGTGTTGGTTAAATCTTCACCTGTGTAGCCTGTCTCGCCCATTGATCTTCGTGCAATCTTTCACTTGTCCAAGCTTTCCAATATGACAATACAAGGACGTTTGGTCCATCTTCAAAGGGGAGAGGAACTTTCCGCATTGATGTAGATCTTGACGTTCAAACCTGTGGATTCCTTGTAGCAGTTATATTTATATATGCTCCCTCTGAAAGTGTTTGTCCATGCTGTCTTTTTCCCCATCATTACTGTGGGGTTTGACCAATAGTTTGGGGTAAACCTTTATTAGTAAGGGCAATAAAATGGGCCACACCAATATAGAAAAAAGGACAAACACTTTCGGATGGAAGGAGTGTTAGCTTGACCAAAGTTGGTGCTCTGTCGAGTTAACAGCGAGTCTCATTCATGTGATTTTTCTCACAGTGATTTGGGAGCTGGCTTATGAGAAAATTCTTTGCAGTGTATAAAGAGGAGGCATGGGTGTGCTTTTTAAACATTGGGGATTGGATAGAGGATCTATTTGTGAGTTCTGGAAGGGCGAAGGAGGACTGAAGAAGTTGTTTTGGCAAACTTTTAGTGATGAGAATCTTGTGGTGTGTTTGGCTAGAAAGAATTGATTTAATGCTGAAGGATACCATCCTGGGTAATTTTCTGAGTGATTAAGTGACGTTAGCTTCTTTATAGGATAAGGTGGCTAGGACTTTCACAAATTATTCTTTAGGGAAGATGCAGAGGAATTAGGCTAATCTGTGAATTTCTTCGAGTTTTTTGTCTGTTCTTCTTGTCCTCTTTTGTATTAAGCTTTCTGAGATTTAACGAGTTATTATTTTTAATTATATTAAAAAAAAAAAAAAAAAAAAAAAAAAAAAACAGTATTAGCTTCCATATATTTAAAACTCAATATTTTTTTTTGGAATGCAAGTAAGGCGCGGTGGGGGTGGTTGGGGAGACTTCAAACTTAGAAGTGACTGGTTCTGCGTGAGGGGATGTATTTTATGACTATCAACTATCTGGTTACTTCAGTTTAACTTGTTTTATTTTTTCTTTTTGCATATAAATTATGTAACATCTAATTTCCTCAATGTTTTGAGTTATTTTTGTCATCATCTATTCCACTGCCAGGAAATTTCACTTGGAGGTATGGATTTGACTTCAGTTCCTTTGGAGGTCTGTTCGTCAAATGAAATAACAAAAGTTGATCTTTCAAGAAACTCAATTGAAGAGCTTCCTGTTGCACTGTCGGCCTGCTCTTCACTTGAGGTTAGTTATATGTGTAATTTGAGGGTTTAGCATATGCTGGGAATCATCTTCTCCACCAAAGAGAAAACAAATCAGAAAGTTAATTAAAGAATTGAAAACTTGACATTATAGTTAATTCTCTGAACTACTATGCATATCTTTGAATCTTTCTATGCACACTTCAATTAGGAAACCATCTTTTTAATCTAAGGGAATTGTATAACATGATCATATTGTTGAGCTGTAGCTATACAAATGAAGCAATTATGCAAAGGAAGCTTTATGTAGATACAGGAAATTTTCGTTAATAACTTTGGTGAAAGAGTAGAATAGATAGAGACAAGGAGTCCTATAAAACTAATGACGTTCAGATTCTTCACCTAGGCCTCACTTTAATCTTCAACTCGACTTGATGATATGTGATACGAGTAGTACTATACCATATATTTTTATTTGATCTGATAAGAAGTTGGAAGGGCTTTATAGATCCTCCAGAACACATGTCTTGACCTTTCCCTATCTGAAACCTGTCCAATGTTTAAACAATAAAAAATGCATGATAAAACTTCTTTGGACAACCATGCATGTTTTTGCAGCACAGTGAGCACCCCACTCATTTTTCAATGCCCGTATTTACTCTAAATAACATGTGGTTTAATTTGTCAATCACTGCCTGTATGCTTAGTGCCCTTTTGAGGTGGGGCCGTGGAAGGATTGTTGTTTTCCCCCTGGCCCTCCTATTGTAAATGGTTGATAATGTAGATGTATGCGCCTTATCTTATACATTCTGTGATTACTAATCCAAAAAATAGGCTTTTTTCTACATTATGAACTGATTATATAAGTTGTAACTGACCCTTGTATGCAGGTATTGCTTTTATCCAAGAACAAGATTAAGGATTGGCCAGGGGAAGTTTTGAAGTTACTTCCAAATCTTACATGCTTAAGGCTTGATAATAATCCTCTTAGACAGGTAAAAACTATGGTTCATATCATTTTGGATTCTTTCCTTGCTTTACTTTGCATGCCAATTTTTGTTCTCTTATTATCTATAAATTTGTTTACTTCCGTGATTCCTTCATCTAATACTCTGCCTGCCCACTTTCATTAGATTCCAATGAACAGTTTTGAAGCTGTCCCCGGACTCCAAATTTTGGACCTAAGTGGTTGTGTAGCTTCCTTACCTGGCAGTTCAGCATTTGCTAGCTTACCTCATCTAGAGGAGCTTTACCTCAGGTTCAATATTTCATGATGACCTACATACCCTCCATCTGCTTCAATGTCTTTTCAAGCTCTATTATATTTCACATCTAACCTGATTTATATGTTCTGTTATGGAATTACTTGCTGAATAGACGAGTACAGTTGCATGAAGTCCCATCCGATATTTTGAAATTACAGAAGTTGCAGATTCTTGACCTAAGTCAAAATTCCCTCTGTTCCATTCCAGAGGTAATGAAGTTGATTATAAGTGATTACATGTCCCTTTTGAGGTGGATTATTATCTGCTGGGGAAACTTTTGTTTTATGTGTTTTCCCAGTTCTCGAAGCTGTGTAATAAAGATATTTACATAATACCATGTATAGATAACATTTGTGAGCTAGTATCTTAGGCTGAGTTCTTGACTTAACATATTGATAAAAAAATATGGTCTGCAGTATCTGTACAACTTGGTGTTGTGTTAGCTTCCATATATCAAAAATAAAAAATAAAAATGTGATCATTCATTTTAATATTTTTGTTACTTTGTATTATACTTGACTAAACTAAATGCTTTCTACTGGTATTACTTTGTATTTGTTTTATTAAATTAAGGTGAATTAATTTTTGTCAAAGAAACTAAACCACGTTATGGTGCTCAAAAATTAAAAACAGTAAATGGCTTAATATTCCTAAAAACAACTACTTATATTTTACTCAATAATTCTCTCATATTTCCAAAAATATATTCAACATAACAAAAAGTATGTACTGTTCTCCTGTCTTGCTAAACTAATACACCAGCCAAGAATTCAAACTAAGTTCTTGAATATAAAACAAGCAATAAATAAAAAAATAAATGGAATCAAGATTAGAGATAGCAAAAGCTGACTTGACATGACAACTAGATGCAAACCTAAAACATTAATAACAGGTTGGGTTTAAGATTTTACTCCAATTTAATAAAATGGGTGAGCATGTAAAGTTTTTATTTAATTTTTAAAAGTAGGTTGACATTCTATGAAGATGATAACCTGCTTTTACTTGTTCAACCCACTTATATAGTTAAATGTTAATATCCAATGAAATAGGGTGAATCTGAAATGACTTTATGTATATCACATTTTCCAGATGGGTTATTATGTTGAAAATAAGGCCTCTAATAATGTGCTTTCTATATTTTACATGTTTATTAGTTTCATATCTCAGAAATAAATTTAATTCCTAAGAAGTATCAATAGAAAGTAAGTAGGTCAAGAGGTTAGGTTCAAGTAGCCTGTTTAATAAGCATATTACGGCTGAACATGAACCTCTCCTAACATGACTGGTTTGCTAGGTCAAGATTGTAGTTGCTTATTTGAACTCTCAATGTCTAATTACCATAAACTCCTATTTCTTCTTCCCAAAGATTGCACTGTAAAAACACATGTTCCAATTCCATTTTTTTCTTGAACAATTCCATATTTTCTACTTGAGAGATGATGCTGACAAAGACAATCAGAAGTAAAACAAAATGTGAGGAGAGAGAGACGCCTATGGATTAGAGAAAGGGATAATATGGGATGAGAGAATAAATTGTCAAGAGGGGAGGGTGATAATAGTTTTGAGAGAAAAAGTACTCCCTTCGATACTATCTGTTCTTACTGGTTCCCAATTAGGAAAGTTTAAAAAGTTTTTCTCATTTGAAATCTTCCTATATATGGTCAAAAAATTTCCATCATTTTTCCTCTATTTATTTGGTGAATTTGCCTAAATATAAATTTTCTACTAATTGAATTCCCAATGCATGATTTCTGTCTTTCAGTTGCCGCAATGAAGCAATATACCTGATTAGATTATAAAAGGATCTTGATGAAGAACATGAGTGCTTGAGCTTTAATTTTTGAAAAGTTACATTAATTATACTTTAACTTACTTATAGTATGCTTGTTTTTTGTGTCTATTTCTTTTTGGTATTATCTTGGAAAATCCATTGTGATGCATT
The DNA here is from genome assembly GCF_001683475.1 of Chenopodium quinoa. Lineage (NCBI taxonomy): Eukaryota > Viridiplantae > Streptophyta > Magnoliopsida > Caryophyllales > Amaranthaceae > Chenopodium > Chenopodium quinoa. Next base: position 2,277,733 of record NW_018744143.1, on the reverse strand, counting down.
ATGGTTACCTTGTGATTAAATAAACTATTTCTTACTCTGCAGGGATTTCAAAATTTTTCATCATTGACGGAGCTAGACCTTTCGGACAATAACATAACATCACTGCCGCCAGAGCTTGTAAGTCAAAAAGCCCTATGTTTCTAGATTCAGGTGTATATAGATTTTGCAGGTAGGAAATCATTCTTATTACTCATTTCTCTATTTCTGAGTGGAGATCAAGGATTTAGAGTGACTAATACAGCAAAACAACTCACTGTTTTCGTTTCATGCTCACCCAAGCTCAAAAGTACCATGTGTACATAAAAACTGAAATAGTTTCTTATGTCACATGATTTTTTTTAGATAGATTTATGATCTATAAAGAAATTATATAGACAGATAGTAAAAGATAAAGTACCCAAGGTAACCTAAAGCTTTTGCAAAATTATCAAAACCAAGTTTATTAGCTTCTGTTCAATATAACCTTAGTATTGATGGCGTAAAAAAAATGTGTATTTCCTCCGTTCCAGATTAGTTGAAACTTTTTAACTTTTGATACTATTCACAAAATCTACTTTGACTAACTTTTGTGATTTATAGATTAGAAAATATTCAGTCATGCGGGGATCTTGTTAGATTCCTTTTAATGTGCATTTTCAAAATATCAGCTATTTGTTTTTATTTTATTTTTACTTATTAATAGTTAGAAATATATACAATTGAAGTTATATATTGGCAACATTGATAAGAGAAACGTGCCTACTAATTTGGGATGGGGGAAGTATGGATCTTTTCTTAACTCTCTCTCTCTCTCTCTCACTCTCATTTGTTTACTTCCTCTATTCCCCTAATATCGCAACATGGGGAGGGGATACGGATTATAAGAAGAGGAGAGATATAGAGAGGAATAAAGATATTGACCCATGTGATGAGGAGAGAGAAAGAGAGAAAACATGTGCAAATAGGGAAATGTTGCAATATTTGTGAAATTCCTAAAATGGTAATTGTTGCAATATTTGTGGAATGGAGGAAGTATTATTTAAGTATACAATATATTTTTATTAAAATTTGCAAAAACACTTATTAACTGCTTTCTTCTCATATAAGTTTAGGAATTACTCGTATATTTTTTTTTTTCATTGAAAAAGAGGTTTTGAAGCATATCTTATATACACATATAGATAACAACGATTTGAAAGAAGGGGGGATAGTGGAATTAAGCGTTCAATGAAAGTTAAAACAAGGGCAATGCCACCCTTAATGAAAGGATTAATGCATTTTTTTTTAGATAACAGAAAATATAAAATATGACATTGCGAAACAAAAATTTTTCATTTGTAAAATAATGGAAGATGATAAGTTTGATCTTGTCTAAATTAGAGAGTTCAAACCTAATAAAGTAGGAACTGAAAGGCACGACAGTTTAAAAAGTACTGTAATAGAAGTACAAGGAAAGGAAAAAAAAAATTTGCATGGCAGTTGTTGGAAAATAGAAAAAATGAATGGATATACAAGGGGAGGAGGGGACACGTGACATCATGTAAGAAAATTTCACATATCTATACAATGTTGTAACAAACAAAAAGAACGACCTGTTTGCATGTCTCTTCTTTATTTTATGATCTTGTCTCTTGCCTCCTGCATTTCTTACTATCTCGAATCCAACCCATTTTCTTCTCAAAATCTCTCTCCTTTGTAACCATCAAACTTTTGGTCTTCCATCGGCTCCCTTCTTTCTCTCATTCTTCCTTCTCTCATTTTAATCAGCCTAATCTCTTGGTGACATCTTTGACTTGCCCACATTCATACAAAACTCTCCCTTTAATTTAGGTTTGAACTTTGAAGCTCTATAATTTCCATTATTTTGTAACGATATCTAATGAGAAGTTATGGGTCGTCAATTGCTGGACTTCTAGGGGTAATGGTGGTTTAATGATTTCTGGCTGGAATAATTGTGTGGGTTGAACTGCACAGCAAGGGCATAATTTTGAAAATTTGCAGATATTATACTGTTTCATTTTGCTGCTTTGTTTAAAGCGGCATTTTAAGGTGGTTATAATGATCGATTTTGATAATATTGTGGGGACTGAAGGATGTCTGAAAAGAAAGCCCCAAATAAAAAGAAAGGGAATTTCATGTAAGACAAAGTCAAAGGCTACACCTCAATATTGGTTGGGGATTCAAAAAGGATTTTTCTTGCTATTTACAGAGCTTAAAAGAGCTTGTTATGAAAAGAAGACAAGTTAAAACTTCTTGTAGGCCAAGCATCTTTGGTTAATTGGATGAATGGTTTAGAGAGAAAAAAACTTGATGGGGAAAGGAGTTGGATCTACGATGTTGTACACTTGTTTGAGAATCAAAAGTAGCGAGAATATTTTTACAAGTGCTGGTATATCTATGGTGACCATTTTTAAGCTGTCACAAGCCTGGGAGGAAGAAAAAGATAAGAGGATGGAATCATAGAGATTAGAGATAAAAATGACTAAGGAGGATTTTTCTATAAACGGTGTTAATTCTATACATCATATGGTTAATTTTAAGCACAGGACTAATTTTAGAATTTGTGGTGCTTCAAAATTCCTTGTACGAGTATTGGATTACACTGTTTGTCATGTTCCCTGTATTGTACATCACCACTGATTGTGGATTCTAAATCTATCACAATTAAGTTAAATAGTTTATGGCTCTCCTGTTCTTCTTTGAAATAATATGTCCAAAAATGCCAAGCATATTGATAATCGATGTAAAGATGGACTGCTTGAATCATAGTATCCTAGGAAGGGGTCTTGAATCTTAAGAAAATACATGCACAGTTTATAAATATACTGCTGTCCAACTTTTTTTACCTCCTTTTTTGTCCAACTGCAATCTTTGATGGTGAAGTGTTAAATTTTGAATGGACAAAGTGGGATTAGTTAACCAATAATTTTTGGGGGGATAAATGCATAGAAAAGTATATTATTACGGAGTCCTGGGTGGGATAGAGGAGTGCTTTTGAGCAATAAGATTTATTTTTAATAAGCCTTTAGTGGACTCAAGTTGGTTTATGATCTTTGTTTTTTGTCTTAATCCTTACTAATGATTATTTCTCCTTACCCGGAAAAAAAACCTATACGTCTGACAATATAAAAGGCATTACCCTACTTAAATTTCTAATATAATCTTCTATCATTTAATTTTTGAGCAGGGTCTGCTTGAACCTAGCTTACAAGTCCTCAGACTTGATGGAAATCCTTTGAGAAGGTATGCAGCATATTCTTCATCTGACACTTTAGCTTCTATTTTTTTGTTTTAATCATGTTGATTGACGCAAACATATAGCAAGCTGAGGAATCATACAGGTTAATTTTTCTGTAATTTGGACCGATTGTTCCTTGCCGTAACTGTGGCACATTGTTGCCCATTTCACATACTTTGCAGGTTAACTCTAAGGGTGGTACATTTTTCTAGTGTTTACAAGTGTTGTGGTGTCACTATTCTTGCTAGACTGGACTAGATTTTTACCAAGATATGTGATTTGGGGATTTTTGGGGCAAGGCCACTTTAACCAATTAAAATATTAAAAGAAATGATCAAATAGTCATTGATGTGATATAGGAATGTTTTAAATAAAGGGCACTTAGGTCACCAGATTGTTTTAGGCTCTTACATGTTATCAGTGAAAGATTGTTACCTCAGTTAGTTGAAGACTATTGTCTATTCATGTAGTTCTGATGCTGACCGGAAGATGTATTCTGAATTCTGATTCATATGATAATTTTCATGTATCTCACGATGAGATGAAGTTTTACAACCATGATTACACCTCTGAAGTTCTCCAGGTTTAAGGAAGATAGAAATAATTTCTTACTTGTGTTTGTAGAAACTAGGGATTTTTTTTTACTTATTCTTGAGTCAATTTTATCACGTATTGTCCAAGACAGAATACATAGAGTAACCATCCCAAAGTCTTTCAACCTTTAAGAAATGATTTGTTATGGAACTTTTTTTTTTTTTTGACGATTGTTATGGAACTTTGAAGACTTTGGAATGTATAAGAGCTTGTTTACAATTGACATCTTTAAGCAAGCAACACTCCTAGTATCCTAGTTTCAACTCCCATTTTTGGGTTAAAGTATGACAATTACATAGCCAGAAATTCAGTTTTGACTTTTGTGAGTCTTATGCCCTTACCTCTGTCTTCAAGTTGTCGTGAATAAGTCATAGGATAGCTGCCAGTTGATTGTATTGATCTTGGATTTGGATCTGTTGATTGAGGAGCCAAGATTGCCTTACTGCCAATTTAACACTCGGGGAAGAGTTCCCTCGAGCATTGTAAAGAAAGAGCCTCAAAGGATCAACACTGCTTTAGACTGAGCTATATCAGAGTGTTAGAAACATCAGACAACAGGCTCTTCTGTTTCTTGCAGCTTGCCCAATCATGGCATGGTATCTTTTGGTTTCTCGATAGTTGGTAGGTGCCTTGAAAGGGACCTTAGTGTCTTATAGTAATATTCAGATCCTCATGCTCTTTTGTTGAAGGTTTTATTTTGATGGAGCTATAAACCCTCAAATGTATTTTCAATCTGATGGAGCTTTACAATCTGATGCATTTTCAAATGGCATATTGATCCCTGACTAGCATATATGTTTTCACATGCTACTGATGAGTTAATATAATATTGTAAATCAAGGTATCCTCAACACCATTAAATTAACGTCTTGTTCTGTAAATAGGATTTTGGTTGACTTTCGGCTTACTTTTGACTTTTTCACAAGGTCAAATAGCCAAAAGTGTAAGCCAAAAGTATGTTTAGTAAATTGCTCCAAAATGAAGTAAAACTATTTGGAAATTTAATTACTTTGCACATAAACAATTGATAACTAACAACTGATTTTACCAAACATTTTTGTAATAGCTAACTCAAATTGCAATGGTTAAACAAGCCAAGTGAATCAGCCAATAACCAACAGCTGATTGCCAAATGAGGCCATACAAACTTTTGATTAGAGACTTACTCTTAATAAATGAAGTTTAAAGCTTATAGGCCTTATTTGACAATCAACTGTTGGTTGTTGGTTGTTTCACTTGGTTGGTTTGACTAGTTGTTTATATTGACATTTGTTTATTAGTTGTTTACAAAGATGTTTGGTAAAATTAGTTGTTGGTTTTTAGTTGTAATTGTGTAAAATAATCTCCTAAGGACTAGTTTATATATTATTGAATGTAAGAGTGCAGGACTAATTTCCCAAATATAATGTATAAAAGCCTAAAACATTACGAGATCTAAGGAAGGTTTAAAAACTATTACTACCGCTACACCACTGTCATTATTAGACCATGCCTGGATTCTTTAATAATTAAGTAGGAAATTTTAGTGGTGTAAATTTTCCTAGAGGTTCAATTAAAGGTACAATATTTTCCTTTCTTCAAGTTTTGCATTATTTCATGGGTAAAGACCAAAGTTGCTAGTTGAGAAGAGCAAGTTTGGCATTATTTCATGGGTAATGCCTGGATCATCGAGAATTGAAAATATGAGAGAATATTACCCCATTATAATTGTATCCTAATCCAGTAAATTCAAAACATTAGATTCTTTTACTCCCTCGACTTTTCCTCCCCTATTATATGCAGTCCAGGCATGGCCTTAGTATTATGGAATATCATCAATTTAATTTAATATTGATGATTAGTAATGATACTACTCCAAATTATTAATGATACTACAATTATCATTACTTTGGAGTACGAGAAATAGTATTATTAATATTAATATTCATGATGATAACATATATACTAATAACGATGACAACACTTTGATAATGATATATTATTGTTATTAATACTATATTTAATTTTGAGTATATACTTCGTATTACCAAGCATGTTTTTTGGTTGTTGAACCACACGAAAAAAATTAAGAACAAACCATAACAGATGGCAAAATGTCCTTACCAATTAACACTTCTGAAAATGTCATGTGAGAAAACATGAGGGGCAAGTTGAGATTTAAGAAGGGGTTTCATGTCATTCAGTCCAATCCACTTAATCACCACCTAAATACTTTTGGGCTTTCACCAGGGAAGCCTTTCAGTATTACAGTGCCTGGACTGACAAAACTAAAATAGCAAAATCATTGGGTCTTAAGGGTCTTGAAAACTACAAGTTACCCTGGATTGCTACCATGTTGAAATTTTTTCTGAAGAATTAACATTATTGTTGGTTTCAATAAGAGTTCTTCGCAGATCAACTGCTGTCATCCTCTGTTGTCATCCTATGACACAGACACACAGTAAGTGTCATGGTTGACCGAGTTCGACTGCATAAACTATTTTTTTGTCCATAAATTTGTGCTATTCAACCATATAAAGGAGTGCTTTGGGATACTGAAATATCTGAATCCAACCCATAGAACTTTGTGGTTGATTGTGTCCAGTTTAAGCAGTTATCTATCTGCATAGGCTGCCTGTTTAAAATCTAGAAAATCTTCAGCAATATCTGCAGGTCTTCACTATTCACACTTAGCGTCAATGTAGTTTACCTACAGTGTCTTCTTGATACATGCAAAGAATTTGAAATACTCCTTGTTTTATCCATTCCGCTTCCCTGGTATGCTTTAAATTATCCAATTCTCATATCTGAGCGTGATAAGAATTTGTGGATCTGGCCATCGTAGTGGAGACATATTAAGCCTTGTTGTGTCAAGCAAGTAGTGTAGCTGGATATTCCTTGCACAACAAATTTCTAAAACAGGGGAGTTTGGGGGATCGTAAAAAATCTAAATAGTACAATTTAATTTTTGTATTGGTTAACAATCTTAACATTGATTTGGTGGTACTAGATCAGGTTTGCAACAATTACTCCAACAGATAATCTGAGTTTCTTGCATAACTCCTTTTCTTTACATTGCAACTTCATCATCGTGTCTGGTTTGCAGATGCATTTAGAATTCACAGGACTTCTCCCCTCCCATTGATTAGTGTATCATTGATTTTGCTTCTTTAGAGAATTCTCTTAGCACTTCAGCTTTTGTTCCAAATCGAAATACTGTGTTGGCTGTTTTTGTCATTTCCACGTCTTTACCCGTTGTCAGTGAGAGCTCTTGCAATGTAGACCCTGGAGAATTTGTTTAATTAACAATGACACGATTATCTTCTAACTTGCTGGTGCTTCCCTGCAGCATTAGGAGGGCGATTTTAGATCGGGGAACTAAAGGTATTTTGAAGTACCTGAAAGACAAAATTTGAGAGATCCTTCTATTGATGGCTTTTTTCTGGTTGCCGCCTGCCACTGGAATGAAAAGATCTTGTCCATTTGTTCTGGCATGGCTTCATTTGACAGAGTGGTGGATGAACAGATCTTTCATCATTGATTTCTTGCTTGGCTTTTTTTCTGTGTTATAATTTTGTTATTATTATGACTGTTATTTTACTTTAAAGGCTAGGGCGTGAAGTCTTGGGGTTGTATTTGGAATATAGGACCTGATTGTCTTATAAGGTGTTGTAAAATCTTCGATTTGAACGAATTTCACTCAGGATAATTTTCTATTGAGGCGTAACTATACTGTGTTTTCTTTCTCTCTGAATTTGAAGCTTTTTATAAGTTTGAGATTAATTGTAAAATTCTATGCCTGAATTTATTGTTATTTTTTTTTTAATCTTGCTTGTGAATAACTGGTTTAGAGTTCTGAAATGGCTCTGTTAACTGAAGCTTTAGCATATGTAACACCAGAGCGATGCGTGAATCACCATTACCAATGCTTTTGCAAAAATGAAAAGAGGCTTATGGTCATAAAATTTTGCTAGCAAAGGGCAAATTATGTAGTATGTCACAGATCAATATGCAGTCAAAGTAGCCACATGCATAATTCAGTTGATGCATATATACCAAATAAAATTTTGCACCTGTTAAATGCCATCAGTGAATGCCTAAGGTGCCAGTTTGCTTGTTACCTATCTTATCGACTGAGAGGGGGGGGGGGGGGGGGGGGGGGGGAGGGGAATTACAAGCCAGGGGATCTTTTTCAGAACAATTAACTGAATGGTTAATCTCCTGCCAAATGACGAACCAAAAAATTCTTTCCTAGCTCTCACAATTCTGATTCCCTTCCTGCCCTAGAAGATTATCTGAATTGTCTACTAAATTTTGCCCATCAGCTTCTAACAGTAATCTGAACGTCAGAATTTTATGGAGCAATGTTACAGGCTTGATTTGCTTTGATGGACCTTGATTTGGGTCAATTATACACGTTCCCTTGAAAAGGTTACCTTCTGAGGATCCTGTTTCTTCATGAACTAAAGACGCCCTTTCTGCCAACAACAGAAGAAATTTACAGGTGAATTGTGATAATTGGAAATTAAATCATGTTAATTGATTGAATATGGAGACACTGCCTACAAAAAAATGGATCTACTACTTTCATAGTTTCATGACAACGATTGCTTGAGTTATATACTTATCCAGAAGCACTCATGCTATTCACTCCATACATAAATCGGCCTACACTACCAGTATCAGTCTATCAGGTTACATGATTTTGACCCGAATGGCATGATAATTTACAGGTTTTAACATTTATCAATCTATCTTATTATGGTGATTGACAATAGACCATAGACCCGGAACCAAGTTGAATGACTCATTACCCAAGGGTCCCAAGCAGAATTATCCTAATCCAAACAACCTAGTTGCCACTTGTATCTTGAAAAATTATCAGCAAGCCTAACAAACACAATTTTTCTAAGCATGTGTTAGCTAAACTTATAGGTGCACAAACAAATCTACATTCCTTATCTCCTTTAATGGAGTAAAGATAAAAATCAGTATATGTGATATCTTCAACAGATTGATTGGAATATAGCCCCTCTGGTATTTGGTTGTGACACTTCTGAGTTATAAGTTTGATTCCTATCTTTATGATTTAATAGAAAAGTGAAAACCACACACCCTTCTCTGAAAAGATTAAGCATGTTCCAATAGTTTCTTCATATTCTCCTATGTGCATACAAGATGATAGTATAAGAACAAACTCCTCATTAAAACAGCAAGATTTTAATGCCAATACAAGTCTTGCTGTAGGTCGAGCTCAGACATAGAAAGCATCCAGTCTTACACCATCACTTTGTCACTTCCAATAGCTAATGCCCCAATATCTTATCACAGAGACAATTATGCTCCAATTTAGTAGGAGCTTCAGGAGCATTAAAAAAACTTTTTGAATCCTCTTTAAAACACATTAATTCCCAGATCCCGCCTCCTCAAAAAACCTACATCTTTTGTTGAGCTAGACACATCCTAAATGAGTTTGCATTCCAGATCACTACTCCAGTGCTCCACATATATTCAAAAATAAATTGTTTCAACTTGGTTTTTAGTTTTTGGTTTCAATAAGCACCTTAACCCCCCACCCCCTTCCCTATCACCCCATGACCGAATGTTATCAGTCAAAGAAACATTTACAAACGTTTATCCACTTGGCAGAATTAGTACAATAACTTACCCCTCACCCCCTCCTTCATGTTTCCAAAAGTTATGACTAGTTCTTCGAATTCCTTACACTTGACAGAACAATAAATTCCTAAAACATAGAAGTAGAATTATCTACAAAAAAATTGGAGGTACGATACAATCTTGGAAGACCAAAAATAAGTCAAAACTTCTAGAAACCCTGTTGAAATTGTTGACAATCAGAATCAGGGCTTTTATCCAACTTGGGCTAATCAGAGAAATCTTTCTGTCATGAATCTTCTCTTTTTAAAAGTTGAAAATTCTTTGATAATTTCAGATAAAACAAGACAAAAAAGAAGACATAATGTTACAACTAACAAAAAGGCCATGAGCTCACCAGCTTCAGTTTGTCCCCAATGGTCAAGATGGGGTTGGCTGTATCAAAACCCTGCAATATTATTTTATACTTGTCAGGTTCAAGGCAAAGAAGAAATGGAGTTACTAATCAATACCTATTACATAGTTGTCCCAGAAGTGATTACTACTAACCAACTTGTCCCAAATGCAATAGCAAAAGGTCCAATTACCATGTCAAATACCATGTTACCGCAGGATAAACATCATGTTTATATGGATTATGGATTGCGGATAGAATTATGATATCCATAATTCTGATTTTTACTGTATAAAATAAAGGAAAGATATTTTGTGAAACAGTTTCATAACCTCTAAATAATTTCTGATAGGAGAAACTTACGCTTTTTTTTACAGTGATGATTATTTTAATTCAAGAGGCGAATAATATAAGAGAGTGCTATCGAACATAAATGAGAAAATTAACCAAATTGAGGACTTAAATTTGATTCATTGTTTATAGTATCTAATGTGCATGGTAGATGAGTATTGGCAAGCTAGGATACATGGACACTTCATCCAACTGCCGTGTCCGTGTCGGACACCGTGTCAGACACCGACACTCGTGGGACACATGACGATACGTCTCGGATCGTATCCTATCATGACATGGACTGTTTAACTTTTTTGTAATGAGAAAATTTAAGTAAAGTAAGATAAATAAGGTAATTGTTAAATAATATGGGTGCCTTCATATATAGTTCATTGTTAATATGATACAATATGATCTAATGAGAGGACGGAATGACAAATATATGGTCAATTTTTAAAAAAAATATATATTATATGAATTTCAACATCCCGTACCCGTGTCCCTTATTTTGATATAGACATTTTTCCGTATCCGTTTCATATCTGTATCCGTGTCAGTACCCGTTCTTGTGCAACCTAGTTGGCAAGGCCTCTTAGAAACTGACATGGCAATGAGCTACACTAATCATGATGATAAGGGTAAAGAAAAGAGCAAAACATGGACAATTCTTATTGAAAAAATCTACATGTAGACGATGTAGCTAATATGAAATGAACCACAAAATAAGCATGTTTATTGCCTTAAAAATGAACCGAAGAGCACAGAAATCACCAAATTAGCTCACTTTCAAATATGAATTGGAAAAAGTATTTACTATCCCATTGTACTAGCATTTTACCCAATTTTCTTTTTTACCCAATTTTCTTTTACTATTTTCCTGAGAGGATATCTCTTAAAATCAATGTCATCCGGAAGCAAGACAATAAATTTGAGACAGGTAATAACTGTCCACGAGAAATAACATACAGATAGAATGTATGGCTCATTTGGAGGAATGTCGAGTTGGCCACAAACAGCGTCAAGGTTCAGCAATACATACTCGTCTTGCTGATTGTGATCAATGTTTGTTGCACCTAGTTCCATTACCTGCCAAACAGAAAGAAGCAAAGGTATACAGGTAAGGAGACTAAGGACAAAAGAAGAATCATCCATGGGCCAACAAGTAAGCTAGATATATGTTAAAAAAAAAAAAAAAAAAAAAATTATATTTTTTCCGAGCATAAACCACCTAATTCTAGCATTATATTCAAATTCTTTTCAGTTCTTTTACAAACTAACTTAATTTCAAAGTATGTTGTTAAATAGTTGCCTCAGGGAAAAGTTACACCTTTAGGACATAAGTTACATGCACATTCTTCATCAAACACAGATAAAAACCATTGATACTAGATGGTCATTTGGTCTTAGTAACCCCCTTACATTACTACATACCTACAAAGGCTTCTATGCCTAGAGTCGTGTCTTGGTCTTGGTAACCCCCTTCCATAATTTTTTCAATGGTCTGTAAATAGGCTTAACTGGAACTAAAGATGATGCGTATATTACACTTCTTCAACCTAGATATTTGTTAGAAGAAGGTTACCAAGACCCTCTCCTCGATTCCATCTGATATTGTAATGTTCCAAGCTAACCACTTATGCCTCTTAATCATATGCCAGCTCTACAAAATCTACTTCTACAAAAACTTCAAACGAAGTTCTTAATTAATCTTCTCATAATTGAGAGTTAAGACTAGGTTACTCATAGCTCTATAAAAGGAACCCATGTGCTTATACCCAAAAGACTTACCATCCCCACGCGATAAAAGCGAAAGGCAGACCAAAACTTTAACCAAGTTCATTATACTTTATCCCATAGAAAGTCATTCAGGCATTTTAACAAACACCTTCTAGGCGTCCCCTACAAATCTACAATGCTCATTAATTACATTTTAACCAACCAAATCAAACTGCACCCAGAAAACCCCATTTCATAATCACAATCTTTTCACTATCTTTTTCACACTACAATCATAATCTATGATGTTACCCTCATTCAAGTAGCTTTACTTATCCCACTAATCGAGCGTTGCATGTGTACATAAAACGTTGTTTTGTATTGCTTATTATCCACTAATCATGATTTAAGAACACTACTTTGATCTTGTCAAAAAAAGAATACTACTTTGATCAAGCAATTGATTGAATGACCAGTGGTTACAGGTAATAACATAGTATTATTATTAAAGCAGATTATTTAAATTTGCAGATTATTGGAAATTGAGGAGAGAAAAAGATATACCTTTGCAGAGAAGAGATGTGCTCAGGCAGTTCACTTGATAAGAACAGTGAGAGGGAGGAGCTCTTAATTTAAATTTACTAGAATGTACCCGTGCTACTTGACGAGGCAATTGGTCATACTTAGATCGTGCATTTGGCTATGTAGCCTTGTATAAGTATTATAATTATGACCATCGATTTTATACGAGCAATCTTGGACGTTATTTGACTAAAAATCTATGGGGAACAAAAGATTGTATACAAATAGTATGAGTACTTCGTAATTAAATTAACTATTTTCTAGCATCAACTAAACTTAAAAGAGAACAAAAGATAATGTGTAAATTTTTAGATGAAAAAAGCACACTTAAAATGATCGAGCAATTAATTTTTTGTTTAATAAAGTTCAGAGAGTGCACAACCTTTTAATCCAAAACCTCACAAGTAATCGTTAAGAATTCAAATCATCCCAAACCAAAACATTATTAGCTAATAGCTACCTTTAAAAATACAATGAATCGCATTTTTTAACAGTATATTTCAAAAATACAAAGTATTACATTGATGTCACTTTGGGCTCTCTTTACACATGCTGAATAGCTGATCCCTCTTTAAGTCTTTAGATGCTTCTTAGAAAAACTTTCCGATGCTCTTCAAAAAGGCTAGTGGAAGGTCTACTTAACTATATATCAGCAAAGTAAGCAAATTGGCCGATTCTCGGAATATGTTCTTGTCATGGCTGTTGCCAGATAGCAAGCAGCTCATATGCAAATATATTGAAAACCACATGAAGGGCTAAGCCAACTCCCTGTTTGTCAGACCAAGCTGAAACAGCATATAATCTGTCAAATTACACGCTGTAAGTCATATCTCAGTGATATGATAGAGGACATGGAATCTCTGCAGAAGCAGCAGATAACCATTTTCAGAGTACTAACGTTCAAGAAACTGACCAAATAAAGGGCATAGTAGTTAGGAGTTCACTGTAGAAAGTAAAGGTAAAACAACCAACTGCGCACAATAAAGAAGCTTAAAAGAGTGGTTTGCTAGTGCAACACCTACTCCTACTGAAGCTTCAATTCAAACCCCAGGAATATACAAGTTCTAGCACAGTATGAACCCCAACAATAAGCCCAGCAGACCTCTAGACGACTTGTCTAATTGATGTTAAAAACTATTCTTCACACTATTGGAATCCATTCCTGCTATGTGCAAAGTCCTCTTTAAGAACACATAGTAGCTTTTTGTAGGTAGGTCCATCAACAATGTGTTTCTCCTGAAACTCTTTCAATAACCTAAATGCCTCTTCAGCTCTTCCTTTTCGGCAATACTCATCCAGAAGAGTCTTATAAGTAATTAGATCAACCTTGTGCTTTTCAGTCATCTCCCACAAATAACTCAGAGCTTCCTCAATCTCACCACCAAGTGCCAAAGAACTCACAAGAGAGTTGTATGTTTTAGCGCTAGCAACAAACCCTTTTTCCTTCATCTGAAAAAATAACTCCCTGGCATTTTTTGTCCTGGTTTGAGCACATAGTCCATAGATAAGGTAATCATAAGTGAGTGCATTGGGGACACAAGTATAAACAACACCCATCTGATGAAATATCCTTAAGGCCTCATTGACATGATTAGAAAGCACATATCCTTGTATCATTGAATTGAGGGCGAAAATGTCAGGCTCAATTTTATCATTGATCATTTGCTTGAAAAGACACTCCATAGTACCCATATACCAGTGATTGATGTATGTATCTCTTCTACGGCTAAGAAATGCAGCAAACAAAAGGTTGTAAGTCCTCATAGATGGCCTGCAATCTGAATCTTTGGCCTTCTTCATATGTTTGAACACAGTAATAGCTCTGCTCAGCTTCCTGGCTTGAGTGTAATAGTAAATAATAGTATTGTACAAAGCCTCTGAGCCAAAATGAGGAAGGGCAAGGAACTGATCGACAACATCATACATTTCCTCAATCATCCCGCCAACCCCAAGCTTCTGGACGGTAATGTGGTAGGTATTCACGCTATGCTTAAACCTATGTTGTTTTGACGCCCAATTAAAAAGTTCTAAACACACCAAAGGATCATCTTCCAAGGCAATGGCACCGTGCAAATCATCAGCATTAAACCTTGCAGGCAGTTGGGATACAGCCTTATTGAACTTAACCTCGTTAAGCACAGGCTTTCTAGCTGGTCTAAGCCTTCTATTAACCCGTTGTCTATAAGCTCCTGAAAAAGGTCTATGTGGCTTTGAAGAATACCACAATAAGCTGGTACGATTTATTTGAGAATAATGTGAATAGATGGTAAAGGCTGGGCTGAAATTAGAACAACCAATTCTGGCATTAATTACTTCATGAGGTGACACAAGTCTTGAAGAACAAAGTTGATGGAAACACCAAGTTAAGCATTTAGACCGACCATATTTGTAAAACCTCTGAATCGAGTTAAAGAACATGGTTTCCTTAAGTATACATGTCAACTCAACAATTTGGCCCTCAACAGATACACTCGGGGCTGCTAAAAATGGGTACCTACAGGCCCGTCCCTGAGGAAAAGAGCTCTGATTTCATAGTTGAATCCTAACATTAGTGTTGTGCAATACATTAGCAACCAAATTTTGATTCAATTATCTCATAATTTTAGGGATATTTGATATGATGATAACAAATAAAACAACTTACCTCAGAAGCTGCTTCAATGGGGGATACAAGAACTAGATTCAACGGAGAACGGCAACTGCGCTTCAATGGAGAACGGCGAATGCGCTTTAGTAGAGCAGTTCAATGGTTTGGATGCGTTGGATCCCTATTAAAAGCCATGACCCATGACCCGCCACAGTTATTAATGTCTTAGATCCGTCTAATAAATAAATGAGTTGAGTCTTTATACGATCGTCTAATTATGGGACAGGGCAGACCTTAGGGCATCATTATTGGTGAACAAAAAAAAATGGTTCATGGGTCACTATCATCATTTCTCTCTCATCCACATCAACCCAATAAACCATTTACAATATTCACTCTTAACAATGAACACTAAACAATGGTTCATCATCAATACTCCCTACCCCACCTTATTTTATTTTTGTAAATATAATCTATTTAATTCATAATTATAATTTATTAACTCTATGTCAATGTAATTAATTGACACATTTAATTTTTTAATCGTGATTACTAATTAAGAAATTATCGCGTTTTTTTATCAGATTTTTTAAAAACTAATTCTTGTGATCAATATTTTTAAACAACAACGCAGCTAATTTTAATTAACATAATTAAAAAAAAAAAAAAAAGAGGTACAAATCGTGATTACAGTACTACAACTATAATCAAGTACATTTTTAAAAACAAAAAAGGAACTACTACACATCGTTTTGTAAGATGTCCTTAGGGATAACCATTTGTTATAAACCTAATTGCGTAAGTTCTCGTTGTTACCAAATTTATTCCATATATGTGCGACCAAGTCGTTTTTTAGCTGCAAATGAGTCTGTTGATCCTCAATCTCTGTTCTACGAGTCAAGTATAAGCCGATATCCACAATACGATCAGTACGGTACTCGGTAGTGTCCTCATTAGCGTTGCCTCCAGCATTCATAAACTCATTGGTATTAACGTTATTTTGATACGTCTCTCGTTCATCTTCAACGATCATATTATGTATTATGATGCAGGCGAGCATGATATTGTGGAGTATATCGGTATCCCACGCCAAAGACGGCTTTTTAATAATGGAAAAACGAGCTTGAAGGACCCCAAATGCGCGTTCAACGTCTTTCCTTGCAGCTTCCTGGTGTTTTGCGAATAAACGATCCTTACGAGCTTGTGGACTCGTAATAGATTTCACAAATGTAGCTCATCTAGGATAGATTCCATCAGTAAGATAATACCCATTCGTATAATGATGACCATTGACTACGAAGTTCACAGCAGGTGTTCGACCCTCTAAGACGTCTTCGAACACAGGGGATCGATGAAGCACATTAATATCGTTGCAGCTACCTGGCATCCCAAAGAACGAATGCCATATCCATAGATCTCTGTCCGCAACTGCCTCCAGTACGAGAGTTGCAACTCCTGCTCTTCCTTGATACTGCCCCTTCCATGCGTGTGGACAGTTCTTCCACTCCCAGTGCATACAATCAATGCTGCCTATCATGCCAGGAAATCCACGTTCTTCCCCAATACGTAGCAATCTTTCCATATCTGCAATGTTTGGACGGCGTAGGTACTGATCACCGAACTGGTTGATGACACCTTCTGTAAACTTTTGGAGTGCCAATCGTGAAGTAGCCTCACTTATACGGACATACTCATCACAATCGTCTGAAGCACACCGGTAAGCTAGTTGTCTAACGGCCGCAGTGCACTTTTGAAGTGGAGACAACCCAAGACGACCTGCCGCATCTCGCCTTTGTTGAAACCAAGGGTCATGTTGGGTCACTGCGTTAAGAAGGCGCTCAAACACATGTTTACGCATTCGAAACCGGCGCCGGAACAAGGAACTTGGATTAACTGGGACTTCCGCGAAATAGTCATTGTATAACCGTGCATGACCTTCTTCGCGTCCCCTATCCTTTCGGGGCTCAGTAGATTTGCGTCGGCGTTGCTGAGTGGCAGCTTGAATAATTGGTGGAATGTACTCATGCATTACGTGTTGTATCATAAGACACACTTCATTACATTGTTGAACTCTAAGCTCCCTTCCCTCATCATCCGAGTTAGATGAAGATGAAGAGGAATCGGTTGAGCTTAAGTTGAAACTGTTTGAATTCATTTTCTACGTAAGAAATTTAAGATAGAGTGAGTTTTTCTAATAATAACTGCAAACGATTTATGTGTTTGTGTGTAAAATAAATGAAAGAATGGTGTTTATTTATAGTGAACTAATTTGTAATTCTTCTTTAGAAATAACTGAATATTATGAGACAAAGATCACATGGGCTATGACAAACACTGGATTAGAACCACACATAAATTGAATGGAGAAGAAGCGTTTCACATGGGCTTAACAAAGGGGAAATTAAGATACTGACACAGTTATATATAAAAAGACAAATTGATATAATTGAATAAAGAGACAAAGATCACATGGGCTATGAAAATGGGATAGTGGAAAAGATCCATTTTACGGATTAACTAATAAAGTACAAATAATTGGAAATGAGTACAAGAGGTTGAACTGGAATTGAAAACTTATCACTACTGAAAATGAAGATTACAATGCCTAAGCATCATTAGTGAAACTTTTAATTTTGTTCTGAAGTATTACTATCATTTCGTCTTCCCACTGTTTTCGGTTTACTTTCTGTTCTAGACGAGCTAGTTGCTCCCAGTGGATCCTATGTTGTTCTAGCTCAATTTTCCGTTGTTTCCTTGCCTCCTTGCGCTCCTGTATTTCAAGCCTCTTCATTTTTGCTTCGTTTGACACATTCATCGAATCCCCAAATAGCTGCAATCGGGTGTTGAATGTTTCTAATTCCTTAAATGCTTCACTTGATGGAGCTTTACCCTTCGGGATTTGTTAAACATCGCCCACAAATTACTACATAAAGCCCACAAAATTAATATGATTTGACAGTTTTGCCCCTTTGTCAATTTTCTCTGAAAACGAAAATTTCACTCACCGAAAAATGTGGAGTCGTACGGGGACGCCGGGGGAGGCCGGAGATCCGGGGGACGACGAATGTCATCGGAAAAGACGGCTGGCGTCCGGAGGAGCCGCCACCACCGTGGCACCGGCGCCTAGCCGGGACGCCGCCACCATGGCGGTGGCGCCTAGCCAGGACGCCTGTACCATGGTTGAGGCTTCCAGGACAGGCGCCATGACCATGGTACTGGCGTCCCGGCTAGGCGCCACCACCATGGTGGCAGCGTCCCGGCCAGGCGCCGGTTCCAGGGTGGTGGTCCGGCCACTTTTTTTTTTTTTTTTTTTTGCTTAAAATTCAAAATAAAAAAATTTCTCAGTTACCAACAAAAAAAAACATGATATTACACAAAAATAGAAAAAAAAAATATCAATTTCCAACAAAAAAAAAATATTATACAACAAAACAAAAAAAAATTAAAAAAAAAAAAAAACAAAACAACCACGGCAAGGTGGTGGGGCGCCTGGCCAGGACGGCCGGTGGCTGGTGGTGGCGCCAGGTTCGGCAGCCACGTCCACCGGCCTGGCGTCTGGGTAGGACGCCCAGCCACAGTGACTGGCGCCTGTCCCAAACGCCACTCACCGTGGCTGGGCGTCCTGCCCAGACGCCAGGCCGGTGGACGTGGCTGCCGGACCTGGCGCCACCACCACCTTGCCGCCACGAGCCACCACCACCTTGCCGCCACGAGCCTCGACATCCCCGTACTTTGATTTTTATTGAGGTTGTGTGTTTTTTTTTTTTAAGGTCAAGGGCAATATTGTAACTTCAATATAAGTTTGCGGGCTTTATGTGGAGATTTGCGGGCGATGTTTAGCAATCCACTACCCTTCAACCTCGACTTAGCCTTTTTAATTTCTTCATCACGAGCTACTCTCTCATCACCGATACCCACGCTGGTCGGTGTGGTAGGTGAGGAATTGTCACCCTCATCCCGTGTCCTCTTCCCACTACTTCCGCTCCCTACAGACTCATCCGTCAGTGGAGTTGAATGTGGACGTCCCACCGAAGGCTTGAATGTTTGTTGGTCCAAGAAAGACCGGAATTTGTCCCACTTCCTAATTTGGATTCATTCCTCGTAGAAGGTGAATCGTCCGAACGAGTTCTCATGGATTTTGTGGGCCTCTTGGATAACATCATCTTCGTTATAGCCACTTCCCTTTCGCTTCCGGCCTTTATCATAGCTTCCGCACCACTTTAACACGGCTTCAGAGATTCGCATCCACCTTCCCTTCAAACTACTAATAGTTCGTAGGGATATTTCAACTGGATTCGATTCCCTGGCAGCATCATATGCGTCCAAGACTCTGTTCCAAAATACACCCTTCTTTTGATTTGTGCCGATAATTATGTCGGTCTGGTGTTCAAGTAGGCGGATATAAGAGCCGCAGTTTCTGATCGCGACCAACCTCTATTGTTTGAACAACCAACACGAAATTCCGGAGTTGATTGGAGTGGTTGCCGTAACATTTGAGTGAAGTTTTGATGGGGGGAAGGAGTTTCATTTCCCTCACCATCATCCTCGCATTCTTCATTTGCCTCATCTTCTTCAGATAAGACATTGCTCGATTCCCAAATATTGGGATTCGGTTGTTGTGACGGAAAATAACCAGATGCAGCACCATATTCACCGTAACCCATTGGTGTCATGGATGGATGTGGGAAATTTGAACTGCTTTGAGAAAAATTAAAATTTTGAGGGAAATTTGGTGGATTATATGGGAAACTTGACTGGGGTCTTTGAGGATAAACACCAGAAAAATTATGGGGAATATTTGTGGGTGTTTGTGAAAAATTAGGGGGATTTGGATAGAAATTGGCTTGATTTGGGATAATATTTTGACCCAAATTTTTTTTCTGCTTTCTATTTGTATTGGGGTTGGTATTAGCATCCATAATTATAATTTATAATTGGAAAAAATAAAAAATTAATATTAATAGTAATAATAATAATAATAATAATAATAATAATAATAATAATCTTAATAATCTTAATAAATAGAAATAATAATAATAATAATAATAATAATAATAATAACGATAATAATAATAATAATAATAATAATAATAATAATAATAATTATAATAATAATAATAATAATAATAATAATAATAATAATAATAATAATGATGATCTTAACAATCTTAATAAACAGAAATAATAATAATAATAATAATAATAATAATAATAATGATAATAATAATAATAATAATAATAACGATAATAATAATAATAAAAATAATAATAATAATAACGATAATAATAATAATAATAGTAACGATAATAATAATATTAATGATAATAAATAAAAATAATAATATTAATATTGGTAAAAATAATAATAATATTGGTAATTAGTGAGGGGATTTTTGAAGAGAAAAATATAGTAGAAAAGAAAATGGATTTTTAAAGTTGAAGAAAGTATATCAATATCAGTGTCTATTTATAGAGGGGAAAAAAAGAAAGCCGTTGGTAATTTTTTTTTTTTTTTTTGGATTTGTATTTTGTAAAATATATCCGTTGTAAAATTACAACGGATATATTTAAAACTGACAACACGTGTCAAGCAGCGGCTGGGCCAAGTGGCGCGCTCCCTTGAAACGACGTCGTTTTGCTTTTAGTTGAATGGAAAAATTGGGTGGGGCCCACAACGAATTTGTTCCTCTGACTGATTGCAGCAACAATCGAACTTGCAACCACTCAAGATGAACAAACTTAGAGTTTGCCATTAAGCCAACCATTTTATTGTTCACTCATTGTGAACCATTTAATTGTTCACCCTTAAGGGTGCTCTTATAAGAGCTTAGAGTAAAACTGTTTTAAAAAGCATGGATTATTAGTTTATCTTTACACTTTCATTTCTCAAATACTATCTTCACACACCAAGCTTGTATAATAATTTTTTTTTTTTTAAATATTTTGAAAACGGCTAAAATTACATTAATTAAACTGAGTTTACAACAAACGAAAGGAAAGTATGGTAACATAAGTCAATTACAAGTTATCATGTTTTAAATGTGGTTAGGATGACTCTTTTGTTGTGGCCATTATGACAAATTAATTATGTCATGTGAAGTGCGGTTTTAACATCAGCTGACGGTCACCTACATTTTATTATAAATGCAGTTGCAGACTAGCAAGTGTAGAATTGTATGAGTTAGTTAATTGTATGAATTGATTAGTGATCTGTGTAAAACAGAAAATTATTATTTAATAACTTTGAAAGTGACAACTTTAATACTTTTTTAAAAAAAAAAAAACATCTAAATCAACCGAAGAAATTTCCAAAATGCGAGGAGGGATTACATCACTCCACATCCATTGGCCAAACTTCCATGGTTGAAAGTAAGTCAGTTTGTGTGCTATATTATTACCACCTCGTTTTACAAAAGACCATGAATCGCTAGTAAAATTAAAAAAAAAAAAAAAAAAAAATCTAGAATATCCTTAATAATCAGATGAAAGGAACTTGAGCCATACAAACGCTTCCTCATTGCCTCAATCACCACCAGATTATCACTCTCGATCCCAATGTAGCTCATAACCTTGTGTCTCGCATTTTTCATGCCCCACAATACTGCTTTCACCTCTACAATCTTAGTCTCTCATTTTTCACTCCACTACACCGTAGCTCCCCAAAGCACCACCCCCTCACTATTCCTGCAGACTGCACCCAGCCCTGTCCCCCACCTCCCCCAAAACACCAACATCAACTATAATTTTAACCACACCAGATGCCGGAGGAGACCTGCCCACAGAGACACTCTTTCCACCCCTCCATTCCCCATGTTATTCAACTTTCGCAACTCATGCCCCTTCGTATTAATCTTCAAAGCATGGGCAACAATTTGCTCAACATTCGAATTTTCACCCTCAATCATCCATAACCCAACACATGGTAATTAAACTCACCATATCCTCTCCAAAATTACCAAAACAGTGCTCCCACCAATCACCCATACTACAAAGAGAGTGAGACAAAACCATAGAATAATTGCATTTACTCCAAATTGCTCGGACTAAACTGCAATCTTTTAACGCATGCATGACAGATTCTTTTTCTCTTTGGCAAACACCACAAGCTAGTAGGCAAGGCACAAACTAGCTAAAAAAAAATTAGCTTTAAAATCTTACGTGGCCTAAAAGCTAATTTGCTAATTAGCTTACCATTGGAGTTGCTCTAATACTCCATCTGTTCCTTTTATTAGATACATTTTGACTTTACACCCTGGTGTCCCAACCATTCCAGCGAACACCCACCCAAACCCTAACTCTAACTCTCGAACCCCACTTATTTGGCGAACTCCAACCATAAAACTCAGCCCTTAGTCTCAAACCACACTTATGCGGCGAACTCCCACCTAGCCCCAACCTAGCCGATCGATCGAACCCACACAACTCCCACCCACCCTAGTCGGCACGAACCTATGACCACCCATCCCTCCACACCAAATTCGACACCCCAATCTTTTTAAAAAATTATTTGTTATAATTAAAATTAAAAATAATTTTTGTATTTGAAATTAATATTAAGCTATACTTTGTTTTTAATTAAGTCAATTCTTATTTAATTGAGAGTTAATTATAGTAACAGTCAATTGATGACTTGTTGACCGGTCACAAGTCAAATCTAGTACTTAATTATTTATGGAATATAGACATCAATGTTTAACTTATTTTTTAATTTATTAAAGTTGACTTAATATTGGAAGATCACCTAAATTCGACTTATTGTGGTTATTTTTTTCATTATTTTATTATATTAGACTTTTCATTTACTAATCATCTATATATGCATTTCTATTTTACACAAATATTTTCCATACGAGAATGACAAAAAAGGCAAAAAAAGAATGGTGCATTATCACACCAAGAGTCAACACGAATTTTTTTAGTGTGTCATTTCATAGGTTCCAAACCATTATAGAAGAACGCATGAGCAAGCTTTGATTGTATTCATGGTGAGGACATGCTTGTACCAACTCTTTGAACCTTTCCCAAGCTTCACTAAGTCTCTCATCCGCTTCTTGTTCAAATGATGCAATCTTCCTTCTCATTTCGGCGGTCTTTTCCTCGGAGATGAATCTCTTCAAGAATGCCTTGACTATCTCCCTCTATGTTGTGAGTGAATTTGGCTTGACTTGCTTGAGCCACTTTGTCGAAATAAGTACATACGGATGTACTCTTGAGAAACTTGATTAGTTTGAATCATGGAACAAAGCTCAAGAAATCTATCAAGGTGCTCTATTGGATCTTCACTTGGAGAACCCAAGAATTGCTCCGCTTGTACCATCCTTGTATATTGGGGACGGATGGTGAAATTGGTTTCCGTGACGGGTAACAAGATCCCACCCGTGAGTTCATAATCCTCCGGGTTTCCAAACTCACGAAACAAAACGTCCTCTTCTTGTGTCGCCATTGTCTCACTTTGAGAACTTGAAGACCAAGAATCACTCTCACTCTCAACAATACCACTAAGACCCTAGGATTCTTTTTGATAAAGCCTACGGACTTGTCTTCAAGTACGATCGATCTCGTGGTCAATGTAATGTGTGGGTGGTCCTTGAGACCTCCTTAGCATCCACCAAAGCTAAGCAAACAATTGGCAATGACTAGCAAGAGAGTAAGTAGACAAAAGCAAAAGCAACAAATCCAATAATATCACAATAAAAGTGCAATGTTAGCCGTTTTCCCGGCAACACCACCAAAAATTTGATGGCCGGATAATAGGGCGTGGTATACTATCCTTGATCAAATCAAACAATTTATATTCCTAATTTTATTCTACCAAAATAGTGTTAAGCTAGGGTCGAACCACAAGGAAACGGGGAAATGCACGATCAAAGTGAAATCAAGAATCTATTGCAAGGTAACAAGGGGTATTTTGATTTTTTGTTGTTTTCAATGAGCAAATAAAACTACCAGAATTGATAAAAGCAAGTAAATGAAATGAAATCAAACTAAAAGAACTAAAATGAAGATGAAACACTAAATTTGGGAAATAAGATCCAAACACTAGGAAGTGGGGGTTCCAATCATGATCTACTCAGGTAAACAATGAAGATTAACATGGATACATGCCAAGGAATACAAATTCTACCCAAATAATTCATTCCCATGCAATTATTCAAGCTGATGAAATAGATCAACACTAAACTAGATCATTCCCATGCATCCAATTTAGAACTCAAGTAATGGAATTAAAGGTGCATATCAATAATTATTCCAAGCAATATAAGCACAAAATCATCAACTCAAAGCAATGTCCAATCAATCATCACTATATTCCAAGCTAATCATGATCTTTACCCCCTTCCCTAGCTAGGAATCTAATAAGCTAGAGAAGAGAAAATAGCCATCACAACTACTCTAAGCATGAAATCAAACTTATCCAAACAAAACATGATTCAAAATCAAAGCAAATCAATCAAACAAGTAAAATCAAGGAAATAGATGAAGATCAACACAATCAAAAGCAATCAAACAAAACAAAAAGGAAAGAGTTAAGAAATTACTACTACGAAGCTTGATTGATGAAGAAAACATGAAATTACTTGCATTAGATTGAAGAAAATTTGAAGAAATCTTGATTAGAATGATGAAACTTGAAGATTAAGCAACTTTCTCTCTCTAAAACACCAATAGTTTCTCTCACTACAAAAGCTCTCATAATATTTGGAAAATTAGATAAATGACAAATTCAAGAAAAAGTCTATTGATAGTGCTTAACAAATCCGGCAATAACAAACTAAGTCGCGCCATCTCTAGCTGCACCGCGCCATCTTTCATCTGGGTACAAATAAGAAGACCTCACGAACCGCGCCCACGGTGGCTAATGGAGAGGCCTCTCTCGACTGAGGAGAGGCCGTGGTGCAAGAACAGGGGGAGTTTGGCTGGCAAAGGGCCGCGCCCACGGTGCCATATACCGCGCCCGCGGCAAGCTGAGGAGAGCCTTCTCTTGGGGCGCGGGCAACCATCTACAGGTTCTTGAGGGAACCTCCAAAATCACCTCTCGGCACCTGTGGTCTGTTAGGAAACTGCGTGCCTTCTACAACTGGCATCTCTTTTTTCCTTAGCCAATCATTGCTGATCTAACTTCATCCAAAAGCGCCAAAAACCTTACAAAACAAGGATAAAAATGCTAGAAAACACAAGAAGAGCTAAAAGAAGAAGAAAAACACGATAGAAAGCAAATATAACCAAAATAACGGTAAAAATTACTAGAGAAGACGCAAACAAGTGACAAATGAGAGTAAATCCTCCCTAAAGAGGGGTGAAACAGTGGCATAAATGCCACTCATCACGACCCTTGCTATAAAACTAATCAAATTTACCTCAAATATTTGACTATCCTCTCTCGTGGTTACTAGCCACCAACGACCACCCATAACTTTCAAATCAACCAAATAATTCCAATTTTACAAAATCAATAATATTAAGTTTATAAGAAATATGAGCTTTTTAAAAGAGTTTTTAGTTTTTTTTTGTTTGTTTATACACTGAAACAGTTAATAACTACTCCTAACAATTATTTACTAAGCATTTACAAATACTCCCTCCGCCCGTGAATATCTGCAACATTTGTCAAAAACGGATGCTTTTATTATCTGCAACAAATTTTTTTATTTCCTTTTTGGGTAATATTTAACTATTAATTACCCACTATTACCCACTTTTTGGTTAGTGGTCCCCTCCACCACCTATTACCCACTACCTAAAACCCACTACAAATATTTGTGTTCACACTACAAATACCAAATATACCCTTATTTTTCAACACTTAAATGTTTAGTTTATATATATCATCATATGGGTAATTTTGTATTTTTACCTTTCTCTCTCATTAATTAAACCCACAAAACTCAATTAACACTACCCTAAAAGTTTTTCCTAGGATTCCGAAAATATGTCCTTTGTTGCAGATATTCACGGGCGGAGGGAGTAATTAATTACAATTAGCTAGTCAAAGTAGTTAATGTTGACAACTACTCCCTCTGCATCTAATTAAATGTATCATTTTGACCGCCACACGTGCTAATGCACAACTATGACCATTAATATCATTAATTTTGTGCTACCTCCGTTTTTTTAGTTGATATGTTTTGACTTAATAAGCACTATTTACTCACTTCCTTTTTACCGTAATTTTTGATTTATACGTAATGAAAAATATATGGTTGATTTGTCCTCTCTCGTGGTCATTAGCCACCAACGACCACCGATCAACCACCACAATTTTCAAATCAACCAAATAATTCCAATTTTACAAAATCAATAATATTAATAATACTAACTATAATAAATAATAATGACAATACTAACAAAAACAATAATTATTAATTATAATAATACTACTAACAACAATAATAATACTATAATAGCAATACTAACTTCAAAATAACATAAATTATGGGCGTAAAAAGTATGCA
Source organism: Chenopodium quinoa (assembly GCF_001683475.1). Lineage (NCBI taxonomy): Eukaryota > Viridiplantae > Streptophyta > Magnoliopsida > Caryophyllales > Amaranthaceae > Chenopodium > Chenopodium quinoa. The sequence continues at coordinate 2,251,262 of NW_018744143.1, read as the reverse complement.
TTTTGGAAGATCAGTGTTTGATAAACCTGGGCATCGTGCCGTGCCGGGCCGTGCCTGGCGGGCCACGGTCACCGGCGTGCCCAGGTTTTCGTGCCATGTCGGGCGTGCCAATTTCAAAGGCCAGCCCACGGCCTGGAACGGCCCTCGTGCCTGGCGGGCTCGTGCCGTGTCGGCCTTCGTGCTAGCCTGCAGGCTAGCCTGGCTGGCTGGCCTTGTGTAAATAATTTTTTTTTTTTTTTTTTTGTTAATGGTTAATAACTTATAAATTATAATTATAAGTTATAAGTTATAATTTTATAACCTATAATTTATAAAATTATAGTTATAACTTATAACTTTTATAAGTTATAAATTTATAAGTTTATAACTTATAAATTATAGGAAAAATTGCATTAAATAATACGACCTTTGCTCCGTCCGCTAAAAACAAGTTGACCTTTTGTTTATTTCAGAATAACACGACCTTTAGGGGTACTCCGCTTTAAACAAGTTATGACCGGTTATTAACTTGATTAACAGGTTATATGAACACGTGTCATTGTTTGATTTGTTTGAAAATTTTATTTTTTTTTTTAAATTTTTTTAAATGTTTTTAATTTTTAAAAGATAATTAATTTTTTTATTTTATTTTTGTAAAAAAAAAATCCACCACCATCTTCCCCACCAACCACGAGCCACCGGCTGCCACCCCTTTCACCTTCCCCGGCGTCTGCTAGCACCCCCTCCCCGCCCTCCGACGCTGGCCGCGCCCAGATCTCCCTCCTCCGGCGTCGATTCCGCTCCCCTAGTTAGTCGTTTCAAGGTGGGGCGTTTGGGGTTAGGTTGGGGTACATCGTTTCAGGGGTGGATGTCGCTGGGGTAGGGTGTTTCGAGGGTGGGTGTTTCGGGGATGAGGTGGCTGGTCGTGGGTGTTTTGCGCTGGGGGTGGTCGGTTTTTAGGGATCGAGTGGGGTGGATTTTCGAATTGGCTAGATGGGAAATCAGGCTGGCTGAGAGGTTTTTGAGGTGGCTAGGTGGGGAAATCGGGATGCTGGGGTTTTTTGGGGTGCACCAGAGTGGTTTCCGGAATGGCTGAGTGGGGAATGCGGGTTTGCTGGTGTGGTCGAGGTGGTTAGGTGGGTTTATCGGGTTGGTTGGGACTGGAATTACGGTGGGGTTTATCAGGTTGCTAGTGTGGTCGGAGAGGTTGGGTGGGGTTTGAACGGTCGGCTAGATAGGGTGGGGTTGCGGGTTGTTTTGGGGCAAGGGTGGTGGTTTCCGGTAGGCTAGGGAGGAAATGGGGAGGGGATGTGGCGGCCGGCGCTGAGGGCTGGGTTGACAGGTTGCCGGGGAAGGGGAAGGTCGCGGGGGAAGGGGAAAGGGTGGCTGGTGGTGGAGGTGGGTATATTTTTTTTTTTTTTTTTTAAGATTTTAATTATAATTATTTTAATTATTAATTAACCATAACTAAAGTTTTAATTAAGAGTTAATTAGATTATTAAACGAATTTATTGAAAATTTTAACCGGTTATTCAGGTTGTAGGTAAAATAACTTGTTTAAAGCGGAGTACCCCTAAAGGTCGTATTATTCTGAAATAAACAAAATGTCAACTTGTTATTAGCGGATGGGGTAAAGGTCGTATTATTTAATGCAATTTTCCCTAAATTATAAGTTATAAAATTATAAGTTATAAAAGAAATTAAATTGAACATTTATGTTTTATTATTTTTTATATTCAATATTTATATTTATATATTTAGTTTATACTATTACTTTAAAATTTAATGTTTATGACTTATTAAATATTTTTTTGTATTATTAATTGGTATAATTTTCTTTTTGTTATATTAATATACAAATTATAACAAACGGGGAAAAAAGGCAAATTGGACTTTAGATGTGAATAATGCATACTTCATATTATTATTACTTGAGTTGAGAAAATTGTACAATGATAACAATGAAAATTGGATAATGATAATATTGATAAACGATAATGATTAAAATCGTACAATATACAAAAATTGGTCTATTCTTCTTGTTGCTCGTCTTCGACTTCGTCGTCGGCTTCGGCTTCATCGGCTAGTTGGATAGATTGGGAACTAGCCGAACCCGAACGGTCGGAAGCGGAGGTTCCTTCATCATTTTCGTTGTCCTAGTAAGAACGGTCTTGTGAGCGATTTTCCGCATCCAACAAATCTTTGAAACACACGCACATTTCTAGTGTTTCGGGTTTTAGACTTGTTCTTCTATCGTCCAGAACCCTTCTGGATGCGCTGAAAGCTCGTTCGGAGGCAACAGAGGAGACGTGGATACCAAGAATGTCTCGTGCCATTGCCTCCAAAGTTGGATGCTTCCCGCTTTGTTGTTTCCACCATGCAAGGAGGTCGAGGCTGTTTATCTCATCGTCGTCCATGCCTTTGGTGAAGTCGTAACTCAGGTACATCTGCAACTCCGAGACGTCACTTTGCGTTCTCCTGATTGATGAATCACCTGAAAACCTTGAAATCAAGTTAGTAGCTTGTGAAAATATAGATGTTTGGCCTTCTTACTTACGTTTTTGGATGGCTGGGAAGGGCCTGAGCGAGGAACGGTGCCATATTTGATTTCATAGACTCTATATAAAGCAAAAAACTGATCCTTCACATGAGTCTTATAGGTTTCTACATCATCGTCAAGATTCATGCATTGAAAATAAATGTCAACTAACATAAATGTGTTTTCATACTTTTGCCTAGGATCTAATTAATATGGATGCAAAAATATAAATCAAAGGAATTTCACTATAATATTTACGCCACTTTGTTTCCATTGCTGGAAGATACTGATCATAATCACTTTGGCTGCGATGATCAGCGAAAAGTTGGGCGAGTAAACATGCATTAGAAAGAAAGTTTTGAGCACAAGGATTGTAAACAGAAGAAAAACAATACGTCATGTTATATAATAACTTTAAAAATTGCATATATCTTTCACAGTTATACCAATCATCATCATATAAAGCAGTTTGTGGATTTGGTTGTAAAATATTGTTAACGGATTCTTGTACTCAATTGCCTTGGTTAACATGTCATAGGTGGAATTCCACCTAGTTGGGCAATCGGTTTTGATTTTTATTGCCCTTATCTTTTGTTGTCTTAGAAAACTCTTCCATTCTTGGTACCTCATGTTTGAGCTATTAATAGACATAATAGCATCTCTGATTTTGTTGTAGTATGGGCCAATTGTCCGAACTCCATCCTGTACACATAAGTTAAGTACATGGCAAACACATCTAGTATGAAGAGCATCACCGTCTAATATTACATCGGTTAAGTTTTGTTTGACAAGATTAGCTATGTATGTCATAGAGGTTGCATTGTCAAAAGTCATAGACATCATTTTATCTCGAAGGTTGTATTCGTCTATTGCTTGCATTAAATGGTGAGCAATGTTAATGCCGGTGTATGGGTATTCCAGCATTTTGAAATGTATTATTCTTTTTTGTAACAACCATTGATCTCTACCCAACGGCAAGTCACACATAAATAGTGATATTTATAACCACTATCCCAAGAATCGGCTATCAAAGACACTCTACAGTTAAGGTTACTCAATTCGGCTTGTAACCGCAATTTGTACTCTAGGAAGTTTTTCATGGCGGCGGAACGAACGGTTTTCCTAGAGATTCTTTTATGTTGGGGTTGTAGTGCTTTGTTAATGTAAGTGTTAAATGGGTCACTTTTCGAGAAAAGAAAAGGTTGTTCGGCGTGTACTATCATTTTCCCTAGTTCATCCCTATCCCTCTCATAGTTGTAGGTAAAGCCGTATGGATGGTACTGGGAAATTTTTGGCTGGGTTGGATCACTAGCTGGTTGTGCACAAGTTTTCATGTGTCTACTTAAGTGTTCCGTCCCGGATTTGGATAGTGTCGAGAATACACTATTACATGTTTTACATTGTGCATGTGTTTGGGGTTTATTTAGGAGGAAATAACGGCATACATCACTCTTTCGATTTTTCAAAAGTAGCATCTCACTTTCGGTTAACCATTCATGATGTGTGTTTGGGTTAGTAGTAGTAGAAGGGGTAGAACCGGAGGGAATTTGGGTACTTTCTTGGCTAATTTGGCTAGAATAATAGTTTTGTTGATCACCAAAATAATTAGGTGGGAATTGACCGAATTGTGGGAATTGTTGTGGATTTTGAAATTGGTTTGATGGTGAAAATTGGTTTGGTGGTGGTGGTGGAAATCCCGACATATTATAGGGTTGAAAACCGGAAGCACCATCGTGCCTAAATGGCTCATAGCCCGGGGGGAAGTAACCGGGGTCATTGGTTGGACTCGGAATTTGGGGCCTCGTTGTATTAGGTGGTTCCCTAGAACTACTACTACGGCCAAGTCGGCCTTTTCCTCCCCCTAGATGATGGGTTGTTCGATGCCATAATTAACAATTATATTTTTAATAAAAACTGATTAACAATAATAATAATTAATAACAACAATTTTAACAATAAAAATAACAATAATAATAATTAATAACAACAATTATAACAATAACAATAACAACAATAATAAATAATAACAATAATTGTAACAATAATAATAATTAATAACAAAAATTATAACAATAACAATAACAATAACAATTAACAACAATAATAATTAAACAAGATTATTCTAATAATAACAATAAAACAATAATAAATTAAAGATTAGTTTAGATCTTACAACCGTGCTTCAACGCTCCACTAATTACGATTACGAACTTTTTAATCTTTTCCGATATTAGGAAAATAATTAGAGAATATAAGAGGATTATTAGAGAATATAAGAGATTAAGGATTATTAGAGATTTAGAGAATATAAGAGATAAAAAGAAGAGATTGTGATTTTGTGATTTGGGAAGTGAATGAAAGTGGGTATTTATAGGAAATTTGGGGAGGGATTTGCAAAAAACTAGCCGTTTTTTTTTGTTAATTAGCCGTTATTACAAACGGTAATATGACCGTTGCAACATTCGGCACGCGGGTCGTGCCGGGCCGGCACAAACGTCGTGCCTGGCGGGCCGTGCCTGCGTGCCGAGCATGCGTACCGTGCCTGGTGTTCATGCCACGTGCCGGCTAACGTGCCAGCACGCCGGGCCCTGGCCGTGCTCGTGCCGGGTCGTGCCTGGAAACCCAGAAGGCTGTCCGTGGCACGAAGTCCGATTGGCGTGCCAGGCCGGGCCTGGGGTCGAGCCATGCCGTGCTCCGTCGAAGGGCGGGCTGTGCCGGGCGGCACGCGAGCCACCTCGGCCCGTGCCCAACTTTAGTGTTTGACTTGCTGATGGAAGATATTTGCAATTTGGGGGAAAACTTTAATCATTTTTCTTGTCACCATGTGAGAAGGAAGGGGAATATAGATAGTAGCACACTTATCTGCTAGGCTGATTGTAATATTTTTTTTTCCCCTTAAAAAAATGAATTGAATTTATGTATAATAATATTTTATTTAAAAAAAACGGTAAACCTGTCCTAGCTATTAATATTATCTGTTTAATATATCAATTTGATGTATATATTAGGTTGTCAATGAATAAAGATACAGATCTTTAAATAAGCATATGTCAATATAATGTGAAAATATTTAATTATTACCGTATAAGTTGTCTATGAATAAAGATATAGAAATAATATTCTTTCAAAAATTATATATATAGAATTAATAATAAATTAAGATTTTTTTTTTTTTTTAGAAATGATTTTGGAGGGAAAAAGCAGCACCATGAAATGATGGCGCGTGTCATTCCTAGTCAAAAATATATTTGAAACAAGTTGAAGAGAACAACTCCTAAGTCAACATTGATAATAGAAATATTTACATTTGGAATAAGTAATATTTTTGTTATAACAGATATTTGCAATGGAACGATTTGGGAACTCACCCTCAACACAATGTAAAATAAATAGAAAAACACGATAATAAAAGAGACAATATCTATGAGAAAATTTAGATTTTCTCTCCTCAAATAAAAAAAATTAATTTATTAAGTTCCTATAAAATAAGACAATAACCTTTTTCAACCTCAATAAACCATCATTGATTTTCACCCTCTAATCCTCTAGATGATTTTCCTCCTCAATAAAATCATCATTGATGAACCATCATGAAACCATCATAATTTTCTAGTAAGCCTCAACCATCTTATATAGGCTAACCTAGAAACCCACATCAATTAGGATATTTTACTTGCTCCCCAAACCTAAATAATCCTAGATTGATTATATTCCTAAAATCTATATACTTTCCTAATAATTACAAACCTAATCTAACTAGGAAAGCATATAAGATAGAAATAAGTAAGGGCTTGTTTGGTATATATTGTTTTTTGTTTTTCAGTTTTTTGTTTTTTTTTTTTAAAACCAAAAACAAAAACAGGAAACAAGAAAAAGGTGTTTCCACTTTTTTGCTGCCAGTTTTTTAAATTATTAGGATTTTAATAAGTTTGACTAATTTTTTATTCATTATACGACATATATCATATGATTTTAAAAATAAAAAAACCAAAAAACAGAAAATCACAACAATGCCAAACGAACCCTAAAAGATACAATATATTTTTTCCTAAAATAAAGCTCGTTGGTATTTGGTAAGTTTAGTTTATTTCCTAACAATTTTTGGACAGTACATGTATATAAGAATAGTTGCTTTGAAAAGAGGCAAAAATTTTGGTAAATGGGAATGATTGCATTGGAAATTGGTATTATATGATGGCATATGTGTTAAACAAAATATTTAATCCATCTAGGAAATAGTTGAAACATAACAAATAAAAGGGAACATTCAAAATGGCAAGCGTAACCCTCTTTCAAGAATTAAGGGATGTAGCAAAGTTTGTCAAATCCGATAGGGCCTAATTTAATATTATGTAATACTTTATACGAAGTATTGACTAAATTAAATGGAAAATGATAAACATAGTCTTTAGGCTATGTATAAGAAACTTAAAAAGGAAATATTGAGCCATAAATTAACACTAATTACACCGATCTACGCATGATTTTATCATGAATTTCCAACTTAATTGCATTTTAGGAAGTATATTTAATGTTTATATATAGCGCTAAGGGCTACATATATTATTATCCAATTTAAATTTAAGGGGGTATTTGCTTAAGAGCTTTTTGGAGCAAAAACAGTTTTTTAAATTTAAGGGGGTATTTGCTTAAGAGCTTTTTGGAGCAAAAAAAAAAAAAAAAAAAAAAAAAGATTTGTTTGATCATTTAAAAAAGTTATTTTGTGGTGTTTGGTAAAGAGCCGTTTGAAAGAGGTTTTTAGGTCCAAAATGCTCTTTTTCAAAAAACTATATTCAATATGATGAGCTTTTTAAATTAAAAGAGTTTTTAGGTTTTTTTTGTTTGTTTATACACTGAAATAGTTAATAATTACTCCTAACAATTATTTACTAAGCATTTTTACACAAACAACTAATTACAATCAACTAGTCAAAGTAGTTAATGCTGACAACTACTCCCTCCGCATCTAGTTAAATGTATCATTTTGACCGCCACACGTGCTAATGCACAACTATGACCATTAATATCATTAATTTTGTACTACCTCCGTATTTTTAGTTGACGCATTTTGACTTAAGCACTATTTACTCACTTCCTTTTTACCATGTTTTTTGATTTATATGTAATCAAATATAGTCATGTGGGATTTTGTTTGATTCATCACGATATATATTTTCAAAATATCAACTTTTTGTAATTTTGCTTGTCAGTAATTAAAGATATTAATTGTTGAATAAACATGACTAAAGAAAAGTGTCAACTAAAAAAAACAGGGGAAATATTAGTTTAACTTACGTAGTATAAAAAGTTAATAATATAAAAATATACATAATATCATTTGATTTTATAAATTATTAAATAATTAAGTCAAAATTAGTATGCAAATAGTGCAAAAGTTAAATTCATGCACTTATTCAGATATAAAGGGAGTAAAAGCTAATTGTCGAGAGCTTCCCTCCCGGTTCCAGGAGATGTTGGGATCGATTTTCACCCTCGCCCTTGTGGCTTCTAAACACCAAAAAAAATAAAAAATCAAATAATACCACTAAACATTCAATGTACCTTTATATGCATATAGTCAAAGACAAATCCAGAAATTTTATTTAGGACGGGCCGTATAAAGTAACAAGAACAATTTTTTTTTATTTTAAAAAAACACACAAAATTACAAGTCGGGTGATTCGAATCCCCGACCTACTGTACTTCAAGTAATAAATACCAACTTAGCTAGCTTTCTTTTGATTTACAAACACGAGTAGAAAAACATTAATTTGTAGCGGTTAAAAATGATTGATTTGCTGCGTTTTTGAAGGGGCAGCAAACGCCAGGCAGCAAATCAATGCATTTATCAGCAGTTATTTCATTGACCCCCCGCAAATAAATATATTTTCATTATTTAATAATCGATTAATTGCTGCGTTTTTAAGTAACAACTGCTTCTAATTAATCTTTTTTTTTTTCAAAATAAAATTTTGTACAGAGTAATAAATAATTAACAAATAAAATATTGATATCATCTCTGTTATTATGATTAATATACACTAGAAGAACCTGTAATCTTAAACTTTATGGACAAAATACTTTTCATTCAACAAAATTAGAGTATCACATTCTAAATTAGCTTCAAAATCAATAAAATGCACAATTCACTTTTGTACATACGAGGCCATTTGATTCGTACTTCATCTATATCACCATCGGTGCAAGGATCTTCATTCACATACGTGCAAACCTATGAACATGATACACAAAACAAAAAAATATTGTAAGACATTAAAGTAATATAAAAAATATTGTAATACATAATGGACCTCTTTTGCTCTATCTTTGATTTCATACTAATAATAACTCTAATTAAGGTTGTATATGAATAATAAACTTACATATATATAAAACAATCTGATTTCTCAAAAGTATAACCATATGGACAACAATTGACTCAAATAGGTTCATAAGTGGTAGAATGGTCATGTTTTGATTCCAACTTTTATTTTATACCTTTAATTGGTGTGAGCAAGGTTATATTTGAATTAAAAAAGAATCATTTTTAAGATAATAAGACTAAAAAGTACAGAGTAGTTGCAGTAGTAATGATAAGAATAGAAGACCATACCTCATCAATGTCTTTTGCATTACTATGTTTAGAGAGAATGTCATACATGTACTTCCTTACGTAAAAGCTACACTCAATACCATTGTTGAGCTCACTAGGTAAAATTTAAGAAAACAAAGTACTCCCTTCGTTAATTTTTATTTGCAACTTTGGGGGGTTTTGCGGTTTACGAGGCAAAATTTAAAGGGCAAACATTAGTGGGAGTAAATGAAAGTGATTAAAGTGTTTGGAGAGAGAAAGTTGGCCCACCCACTAGCAAATGAAAGTGATTAAAGTGTTTGGAGAGAGAAAGTTGGCCACCCACTAGTAAAATTATTAAAATTAGAATTTTTAAGTAAGGGTAAATTTGTAATTTTCAAGGTTTTTGTGTACTAAAAATAAAAATAAAATAGAAAGTTACACATAATGGTTAGCGGACTAAAATGACAAAAGTTACAAATAAAAATTAACGAAGGGAGTAGAATAAGATGTTAATAATTTTCAGGATATGAAAATATAATCCAAACAATATACGTACTTACCTTCAACAATTTCCATAAGAGTTTCTTTCCTTACTTTTACAAATTGGCAATAAAATGCTTGGTAGCTTAAGCAATATTATTTCCAAATGAAATTAAACTCAGAAACAAGAACAGACAACAACCAAAGTTACCAAAGCCATATTTTTCAATAAACAACTACTATAATATAATCTCTTTTACTAACTTTTGGTAAGAATATAACAAACTTGTAATAAAAATAGTCAAACCTCATTATATAAGTAGCGTAAAAAAATCAAACATACGAGGGAGGTAAACTGAAAGTCTAATAGGCTACTACAAGAGGGGGTGAATTGTAGAAGCAGTGAACTTTAGAATTTTTTACGGAATTAAAACTAAGTAGAACAGTAAAGAGAGATGATATAGGCTTTTATAATTTTCCACTATGTAAATAAACTCTTTTACAAGTGAAGAATAAAACCCGTAACAAGTTCCACAAGATTAGAACTTGTTTCCAACGCTTATAGAAATTTGGACTCTGAAATTTCTTTAACCTCACTGATTACAAATCTCACCATCTCAATCCCCAAATGTCTTGATTACAAATAGCAATACAAGAACTTAGTACACTCAAGAATATAAGAGATGTAAAAGAACTTCTCTTCACGTTATTAATGTATACTGGAATGTTTTAGCTCAAGAAGTGTGTTTTTGCAGAGAACAAGTTTGTGACTTTTATAGAGAAGATTAGTCCTTAACTTCCACCTTAACCAACACATGTCAACACCCACTTCCAATTAGTGGATATTAGTGACAAGTGGTTAAGTTAGTGGAAGTTTCCTAAACTTCTCATTAACCCACGTACATTATAGCTCAAGAAAACCGTAGCTTGAGAAAATCATGCAACAAGAAAACGGTTTGTTGACTTCTTCAAATAATTTGTTTAAAAGATTTTATTTGAAAAGATTTTATTTGAAAAAGATATTTTATAACATATTTTATTTATTTAAAACTAAGATAATAATTAACTTTAAAAAGATAATAACCTTATTTAAAATAGTAGACTAGATAAAGTTATTTATAAAATATCTTTTCCAAAATTAAATCAACTTATTAAAAATAGTTTTATCATAAATCTTAAAAACAATTTTTATATTCCAGTTATATTATTAATAACGTGATTCATTGAGTTCCCTTCCAACTTATATTTTTGAGTGCTTACGATTAAATCTAGAACGTAAGATTGTATGAGGTATTTTTGAGAATGCTACTCCGCATCCTTATTTCGTGTTCCTACTCCGGAACGGACTTCATTGCTTGAACCTTTCATTCACCAAAGACTTAAAACGCTCATTAGTCAAGTTTGTCAGTTTGTCCATCAAAATCAAAAGGGTCAACAAATTCCCTCTTTTTAATGATGACAAACACAAACTTGTTCAGCGTCAGCTGAAAACAGCCTTGCTCATGTTTGTTTGTTTTGTTTTGGTCTTTAGTCTCTTCATTCTGCTACAATATTTCTATTTTCATTTCCGTTTTTATTGGAACTTGGCTCATGTTTTTGACATATGATGATGTGCGTTTGTTGATGGCTTGATACCTAACATTTAGGGCTGGCAATCGGCTCAGGTCGGGTCGGGTTCGTGTTCGGGTCAGCTGATTTCGGGTCAGCTACCCCCTGACCTGAACCTGATCCATTTAACATTTCGGGTTGAAAACCTCAACCTGAACCTGAATTTTTCGGGTTCAGGTCAACCCGAAAATGACCTGATTTGACCCAAAACTTTTTTAGGTCTTAAAAAAGGTTGATTTATTTGGGTTGGATCAACCCAGCCAATCTGATTTATTCATTCAAAAGATATATTTTTTTTTCAGTTCATTCAATTGCATTTTAAATTCTCAAGCAAAACAGAGATTCAAACCCAAACAAAATTGTCTAACAAAACTACTTAATAGATTACAAACCAAGTAGTCTACTTAACAAATTACAAATTGAATATCAAAAGCTATAGTGATTTAAATAAAATCTTCAATTCTCTTGGTTATGCCCACCCTCCATAGTGGAATGAATCTTCTCCTCTCTGTAAAGAAAGATGGATTTGAGTAGCCGCAACTTGCTGCCATAAAAAATAACACAAACAATAATTAAGAACAAAATTTCGTATGTAAAACCGTATAAATACAACTATTGATATTAATTAGCATGATAAATTCGTATAAAAACATGCAAAACAACAATTAACAACAGAAATCATAACAAATCAACAACAATTTAACATAAAATAACAACTATTATAAGCATATAAAACTGTACTTTAGCATGACCAAACCGTATTTTTCATAAAACAAATACATATAAAACAACAAATACCTTGAAATGATGAAGTAGATGTTGAGAAGAAGGTGAAGTGTTTAGCAGGAAGTATAGATTGATGAAAATCCAAGGATTAGAGAGGAATTTAGGGGATGAAAAAGATTAGAGAGTAGTTTAGGGATTTAAGAGAGAGAAATTTTTAGAGAGAGAAAGGGTGAGAAGCGGCTGAGTGAAGTGAAAAAGAAAGGAGAAGTTTAGGGTTTTTGGTTTTAATAGGATGGCTCATTTTGATTTGGGCTGTAGGTTTTCTTTGGGTTTTTTTTTATATATAAATAGATATTTTTGTTAACTTAAATGAGTTTGGGTTACCTATAATGATCTGATTTTTTTTTTCGGGTTATATGGGTCATTTTCGGGTTAGGATTTCCAACCTTAACCTAACCCATTTAAAAATCAGGTCGGGTTCGTGTCAACCCATTTAAGTTTTCGGGTCGAAAACCTCAACCCTAACCCGCTATTTTCAGGTCGGGTTCGGGTCGTGTTTTCGGGTCGGGTCAGATTTTGCCAGCCCTACTAACATTTCTTTGCCTTGCTATATCTGAGCTTACTATTTCCTCCGTAGTCTAGTGGGAGTACAGCATAATGTTCTCTCTTGCTCTTTTGATGATGCCAAAAGGGGAAAGGACAAACTTCATGGAGGCTAAAGTGTTGCCAAGACTAGACACATCATAAAGGTATAAATCACACTGTCAAATGTTTGCTAAGTTCAAGTTAATAATGTTCTTGCTAAGTTTTCAAGTTAGTAAGTTTTTTTTTAGTCTTGTTTTGTTAATAAAGGGGATATTCTATTTGGTGGTCTCGTGGTTTCAAAAATTCCACATGGAAGACAAACTTTTTTTTTAGTCTCTGTAGTGACCTCGTGGTTTTGCATATTTGATTATAGTGACCTTTTTTAGGTTTATGGTTAACCTTTGATTTTTTTTTTATTAAAAAATTATTTAAATTATATTTTAAATTAATAAAATTAAAAAAAAAAGTTATATTTAAAAAAAAAATTATATTTAAAAAAAATTATATTTTAAAAAAATTATATTTAAAAAAATTATATTTAAATTATATTTAAAAAATTATATTTAAAAATTATATATAATAAAATTATATAATTAAATTTAAAAAAATTATATTTAAAAACAAATTATATTTTAAAAAAAAATTATATTCAAAAAAAAAATTATATTTAAAAAAAAAAATTATATTTAAAAACAAAAATTAAAATTATATATTTTTTTAATTTTATTATTTTAAAATATAATTTAAATAATTTTTTAATAAAAAAAAAATCAAAGGTTAACCATTTTAACTAAAAAGGTTAGCCATAAACCTAAGTGTTATTATGTTTTTATGTTTACTTTTGCATGCCTGGACGATTTTTTATTTGCCTAAGTTTGTGTTTGTCATCATCAAAAAGGGGGAATATAGTTGACCCTTTTGGTTTTGATGGACAAACTGACAAACTTGACTAATGAGCGTTTTAAGTCTTTGGTGAATGAAAGGTTCAAGCAACAAAGTCCGTTCCGGAATAGGAACGCAAATCAAGGATGCGGAGTAGCATTCTCAAATAAACCTCATGCAATCTTACGTCCTAGATTTAATTGTAAGCACTCAAATTATAAGTTGGAAAGGAACTCAATGAGGCACGTTATTAAAATAATATAACTGGAATAAAAATTGTTTTATTGATTTATGATAAAACTATTTTTAAATAAATAGATTTAATTTTGGAAAAGATATTTTATAATTAACGTAATCTAATTAAATATTTTGAATAAGATAATTATCTTTTTAAGTTTAATTATCCTATTAGTTTTGAATAAATAAATATTTTATAAAATATCTTTTTCAAATAAAATCTTTTCAAATAAAATCTTTTAAACAGAATATTTGAAGAAGTCAACAAACCGTTTTCTTGATCGCATGATTTTCTCAAGCTACGGTTTTCTTGAGCTATAATGTAGCATCAATTGTTGAGTACGTGGGTTAATGAGAAGTTTAGGAAACTTCCACTAACTTAACCACTTGTCACTAATATCCACTAATTGAAAGTGGGTGTTGACATGTGTTGGTTAAGGTGGAAGTTAATGACTAATCTTCTCTATAAAAGCCACGAAAGCTAAAACATTCCAGTATACATTAATAACGTGAAGAGAAGTTCTGTTACATCTCTTATATTCTTGAGTGTACTAAGTTCTTGTATTGCTATTTGTAATCAAGATATTTGGGGATTGGGATTGTGAGATTTGTAATCAGTGAGGTTAAAGAAATTTCAGAGTCCAAATTTCTATGAGAGTTGGGAACAAGTTCCAATCTTGTGGAACTTGGTACGGGGTTTTATTCTTCACTTGTAAAAGAGTTTATTTACATAGTGAAAAATTATAAAAGCCTATATTATCTCTCTTTACTGTTCTACTTAGTTTTAATTCCGCAAAAAGTTCTAAACTTCACTGCTTTTACAATTCACCCCCCTCTTGTAGTAGCCTATTAGGCTTTCACAAACAGATGTTACATAAAGTTCAAACATAAACTACAGATTTCAGACTAAAACTATATGACCCTCTTAGAGGCATTCCATTCTGGATAGGCAGCTAATATATACTAACCTAATTGGTTAATGCAGGGTGTGTTTGATTCGGTTAGTGCACTCATGTGTTGTTTCAAAGGTGTCAATCAAACAACAAAAGAAGATAACATGTGACAATTACACATAGTAGCTTCTCTTTAGGTTGAATGAGGAGACAGTAGGAATTTGATAACATACTACCTCCATTTTTTGTTATTTGCAACAATTACTAAAATTGGGTGTTTTGTATTATTTGCAACAAAGCTATTTCTTTCCTATTTTAGTAACATTTTTCTGTGAAAATGACTAAAATACCCCCACTTAAAAATTATTAGCACATAATACAACACATAATTACAACTCATTATAATCCTAATCTGAATTAATTATCTAAGTCTTCCCACCCTAAAAATCAGATTCATCTCAATTCATCTCCCCAATTATCTTTCTCTCTCCTCCTTCATCTCTCATTTCCTTTTCTTCATCTCTCATCAAATTCCAAACCTTTGTTAAAGAAGGTTCCAAATCTGGTTGTTCGTCGGTGGTTTGCTTGTATTTGTGGTTGGATTTGGTGGTTTGTGGGAGGGTCAGCAGGTTTGTGGGGGTGCATCGTGGGTGAGTTAGCTGGGTTCGTGGTTGGGTTTGCTGAGTTCGTGGTTGGGTTTGCTGGGTTCGTGGGGGTTAATTTTGGTGGTAGTCGAAAGGTTTCGGTGGTTCATGGTTGGATTTGGTGGTTTGAAAGGTTGGTTTTGGTGGTACTCTAAGGATTTGGTGGTTTGTGGGTGGGTTTTGCCGGGTTCGTCGGTGGATTCCGATGGTTTTGGGTTGTGGGTTTCGGTGGCTTTGGCGGTTCCTGTGGTTTTGGGTTTGGTGGTTCTGGGTTTCGTGGTGGTGGTGGTTTAATTGGGGCTTTCGGGTTTTTTGTGGTTGTTTTCGGTGGGTTTTGGTGGTTGTTTTCGTTGGGTTATGGTGGTTTTCGCTGGGATTTGGTGGGTTAGTGTTATTTGGTGCGTTTTGGTGGTTTCCGATGGATTTTGGTAGTTTTCAGTGGGTTTTGGTGGTGGTTTCCAGTGGGTTCGTGTGTGTTGGTGGCTTTCGACAGGTTCTGGCCTGGGTTTTCAGTGGGTTCAGTGGTGGTGGTGGTTCATAGTGGGTTCGGTGGTGGTGGTGGTTTACGGTGGGTTCGGTGGTGGTGGTGGTTTACGGTGGATTCGGTGGTGGTGGTGGTTCTGGGTTTGGTTGTTGGGTTCTGATTGATTGTGGGTTTTTTTTTAAAAAAATTGGATTAGTTCTTAAGTACATGCCCTTATATTTCAATAATCATGTTTAAAAACTTTTGCCTTGGCCTCCGCAACAGGTACAATTGTTACAAATAACAAAAAACGGAGGAAGTATATAGAAAAGCTCCAATTGAAAAATATCACATACTATGTGACAATTACAAATAGTAACTTCTCATAGTGTTTCTATTATCACTCTTGTTGATGAAATCAATTCAAAAATGCAAGTGGCAAGCTTAAGAAAACTCATGTTCTATTAGTTGTACTTTCACATTATTATATCCATGTTAAAGGCAAGTTTAAGGATTACTGCAAATCATGGGCCTTCTATAAAGCAGATCTAATTACACACCTACTATTTAAACTAAACCTTAATTTGAAACAAACACCATGAAACTCGGTGCAAGCAGGGCAGTCTCAAGAAGCAGAAGATAATATAATTTAGTATGTTTGAGATATGGCATTCTCCCAGCATATGGTAAAAACATTATTGAAGAATATAAACAAAGGACATAAATCATACCTTCATATAAGTTAGCCTAAGCAGAAATGATTGTTCAATAGTAGCTTTTTATGTAAATGATTGTTCAATAGTAGCTTACGTCAGTATATCTCTTACATAAATTATAGCTCTGTTCAATTGACTGAAATGAAAACCTAGAAACTGCATTTTAACTAATGATCTAAAGCAAGAACTAATGGAATTACAGCAAGAAAAAATTCTAAAACAAAAAACCCCCAATTTGCAGGTCATAATTCGTTCTCAGTTTTTAAAATAAACACCCTAATGTTAAAGATAAACACCCAAAATACTAGCCTAATCAGAATTCGTTCTTAGTTCAGAAAATAGAATAAACATCACCTTTTGAGAGTAACACTGAGGGTTATGGCAAGCGATTCACCTGAGAATAAGCAAAATCAGAGCTAATGAGGAAGGGCGATGACCGCTGAGGCTTAGGGCGAGTGAGAGGATTCGACGGTAACCAGTGAGGGGAATTCGACGGTGAAAGTTAGGGTGGGTGAGAGAAGAAGAGGGAAAAGGGAGGAAGAGGGTTCATGTGGAAGAGCGAACTCAATTCGGTGGGTAGGAAAATGAGGGTTTAGGGTAAGAACCAATTATTGATTTGCAGCGGTTAAAATTAATAACCCTGCTAATCAATATTTTCGATTTAAAAGAAGGGGTTATTGCTTGAAACCACAGGGTACGTTATATTCGTCTGATTTGAATTTATCTGATCTTATTTGAACTTATTAGCTCTTATTTTAGTTATAAATTAAACTTAGATAGCCCTAATTAACCCTTATCATAACTTATTTTAACTTATTTTTCTTGAACTTATTAACTCTTATCTGAACTTATTAATCCTGAAATAAGTGGAAATAAGATGAAAAGAACAGGGCCTAGATATCATGTATAAGTAAACTCACTTTAATTTGCTACGCTTTGCCTAAAATGCGGAAAATTAATAACAGCAAATAAAAAATTTCTTGTAGTGAAATACAACATTTAAGTAAATTATACTAAAATTCTGGGCATGGGGTGGGCCATCCATCGATAAATGTAGTAGTACTGTATATTCATTCAGTTGTAGTAATAAATTTATATATAAGTAGTACTGAAGATCCAATTGTATTATATAAACTTTCAGTGGAACAATTAATACGTAATCCTCATCACGTAATGGCAATCTGGTAAAAAAAAAATAAAATTGATCCACCTACACCTATCTCTTTCTATCTCTCTCCTCATTTCTCTCTCTACCATGTGCTTTTAGAATATTTTAATTAATTAAAGTTATGTATTTATACTCCATTAGTACTTCCTTGCTAATTGTCAAACAGGAGTTTATGCAAAATCCTAAAAACACACCTACTAACCAATTAGATCATGACATGTCAACCACTCAACCCTCATACAACCATGCTTCGGGAATCTTCTGTAGCCCACATCTATACAAGTCGTTATTTAAAAAAAACACAGCAACATCATTTGAAACTTCTTTTCCATAACTCCCAAGTTCCAGCATTCAATATATCCACGTGTCATTGCTCTAGCTACAAACTACAATAACTAAATTAAGATCTAGGAATCACTCCATTTCACCAATTAGAGATCAGAAATGCACAATTTGATGAGGTTATTGTTTAGGCATATATTCCATATTACACTAATTGGAGCTCAGAATTGCACAATTTGATGAGGTTATTGCCTAGGCATACACTCCATATTACACCAATGAGAGCTCGGAATTGGAGAATTTGATGTGGTTATTGTCTGGGCTTATACTCATATACAAAAAATAATGTTCTATGTAGCTCTTAGAACTGCAAATAAGCATTAAATAACTTTTTTTTATTTAGTACTCCATACTCTGCATAAAATTAAGGATTGCATGATCAAATCATGGGCAAATCATTGTCGTTAATGATTTTTTTTATTTTATTTTATAAAGGGCAATTTATATTTCGTTTATATAACATTAAGTTTTCTATTTCCTTTTTATCTAAGCTAATTTGCAAATGAACCATTTTTTCAATAATTTAAAAAAGAAAAAAAAATTCAAACAAGACATATGTGTACAAAGTACTCGTATAAACTATCCTTTATAGAGCTGTTATTTGAAATTAAGATAGTAATATTTTAAGATTATGAACTTATCATAACCAATTAAAAATTGAGATTTAAAAGGAAAACCATGTTCGGAGTATAGGATTAAATTATGACTCAAACTATATACAATGTAATTCAATATTAAAAATGAAATTACAGATATCACCCTTACAACTTTAATAGATTAAATAAGTGGCATTCACTACATAATTTGATATATAACCCAAAATATAAATTTTGAACAATCTACCACAAAAATTTAAATTTCAAACAATCTACCTCAAAAATTTAGAGCATTTAATTTCGAAATGAGACTTGATTACCATTGACTTGAACATAAAAAAAAAAAATAAAAAAAAAATAAAAAAAAAAAAATAAAAAAAATCAAATACGGAGTACTACAACATTTAAACTGAAACCAAATAACCCGATTACCACCTCAACGTAATACAGAAAGTACAATATTCACAAATTTAAAAATAGGCCTGCAATTTGATTGTCTGCACTGCTTTTATTCACATTCTCTCTCTTTATAGTGGAGACTTTGTCAGTTGTCACCAACTCTTTCTGTCTCTCATGTCCAAATAATACATCTTCTTTCCTTCTTCCACCATTTCAGCTCCCACAAAAAAAGTCGATTTTTCGGCAATTTTCGCTAAATTTCCACTCTCAATTTCCTTAATTACCTCAACTTTTACCCCTACATTTGATTTCTTCCCTAATTTCGATTCTTCATTTCTTAATTTTCTTCAATTAACCCTAAATCGCCTCCAATTTCCGAAGAAATCGCGAATTTAGGGTTGGGTGATTGATTTTACTACTTCTCATGTTTAATTCTCTACCAAATTCTCCCAAATCGCCTGTGCATTTCACATCAAAAACCCCATTTCCTTACTCAATTTCTCATATTTTTCTTCCTTCCGATGTTTTCTTCATATTATACTTCAATTGCTCTCGTTTTCGCCTAAAATTTTATGATCCCTCTAATTTCAATTGAAAATTAATCGTGTTGTTGAATTGTAATTTTGTTTCCTGATTTAGAAATGGCGGTATCAATTGACGAGTTACCCTCTCATATTGTGTTAGAGATTTTAACTTCAGGAAGGTTAAGTGCTGCTGATCTTGTTTGTTTGGAATTGGCTTCTTCCATTTTTGGAGGGAGTCAAGGGTTATACCCTTTGAAATTTCGCTCTTTAGCTGATTTAGCGGCGTTTCAGCTATGCGTTTCGCACTCAGTTTACGCCCCCATGAGTTTCGAAACTCGAAAGGAGCTCTTTGATCGGTGTGGTGGGAATTGGAAGAGGGTTTTGAGGTTCTTGCAGTCTGTTGAACAAGCTTCTGATATTGTTAAGACTTCAGCTGGCAATGTATTGCTTTTTCTGATTCTTAAACTTTCTATTTTTTATCATAATAGGATTTCTTGATTAAATTTAATTCTAGTAAAAAGTGAAATGTAGCTCATCTAAGCTATATGATGTAGTATTGCTACTTTATGATGATTTTTGGCTAAATAGTTTGAAGCAATTCTAAGAATTTCTTAGCATTGTTACACTAGTTACTTTGGTTGCAATGTATTGTTAACTTTGTTGATTGTTGCTTGTTTTGTTTGGTTGAATTTCTATGTTTACAATAATTTATCATGTCTTAGATTGCATATGAAATTTTATGTTCTGGGAATATACTATTTTAGCTGAAATTGATTTGAATTTTTTTGATTAGGTGATTTCTACAGTAAGAGATATTAGCTCAAACCAGTTATGCTTGTGTTTATACTCTGTATTTATTAAGGTTGTGTTGGTCATGTGGTGTGGGATGGACTTATTATTGTATGTTTGGTGGAACATCAGGAATGCTTTGCTTTAATACTTTAGCTTTACTAGGGAGCTGAAGTATTTGATCTTTTTTTCTGGATTGAAGAACTGGCTAAATCTTTTGTGCTGTACTGCTGTGTGACTCTTATTTTTTTTTTTGAGTTGTAGTATTGTAAACTAGTTTCTGTTTCTTTCTTTGAGGATGACTCTTTTGTTGCTTATGCTGTTAAATTATTCAGCAGATGCAGATAAAGGCGGGGAGATATCACACTTTGCTTGTCAGCAATTCATCAGTTTACTCTTGTGGTTCCAGCTTGTGTGGAGTTCTTGGTCAGGGTTCAGAAATGACGCAATGCGGGTCATTTAGTCGGATAAGTTTTCCGCCTTCTTCGCCTGTAGTCCAAGTTTCAGCTTCACACAATCATGCTGCTTTTGTTACATTGTCTGGAGAGGTTTGTGACATTATAATTTTTTTTGTATACACTTTGATGGCTTATATGTCTCAGCTATTGATTGTTAATTAGAAAATCTTTTGATGGTACAGGTCTTCACATGTGGAGACAATTCCTCATTTTGTTGTGGGCATAAAGACACAGGTCGACCCATTTTCCGGCCTCGGTTGGTTGAAGCTCTGAAAGGCATTTCTTGTAAGCAAGTAAGAATTTTTGGTATTTTATGAACTGCTCACTTACTTGTCTTGTTTTCTTTGGTTAGATTTGTGATTCGTTCATTTACATATCTTTATATGGGCTAATATAGATTGTTCTTAGCATTTGGCTCAAGTTTTTACATTTTATGGTTTTGTTGATTACTGAATGTTTGGAATAGCTCTTTGCATCTTTTTTGGTTTTATTTTATTATTACTTTATTCTTTGTAAAATCAACTATATTTAGTTGATCATATGCTATGAAAACAAGCCCCTCTATAAGTTTAGAAGGGTCTCTATTTAAATCATTATGTATTGTTGGCTTGTTACCTCACTATATTGTCATGTATACATGATGCGGCTCTATTTTTGGGGATGCGTGTGAGTATTGGTTGTCTATAAAGGTCGGTTCTTTCTAGTGTGTGGAGGGCTACTTATATAGATTCTTTGGGTTCCATTTGACTTTTATAGTTTTTTAGGCCAAATTAATGGCAATCATATTTCATTACTAAAGGTTACACTAAATTTGGGTTTTGGACTTTGGTTTGTTTGTGGAAAAGGGGGACAGGAAAGGTGGGGGAAATGGTGAAATTTGATGCCATTAATTTGGCCTAAAAAACAATACAAGTCAAATGGAACCAAATAAAATGATACAAAAGAATCATTTGACTTTTATGAGCACTGTAACATTATCGCTATTCACTCCCTTTTATCTTTGGTATTTTGGTAATGAAGCTTAGAGTCATATCTGCATTTCTGCATCCCCTCTACACACCTTGAAGGTCACAATTCCTCCAAGGGGAAAAGATAGTTAATCATGAATTATCTGTTGAGTGTTGACTGCCTTGCATAATATATGTTTAGCTGATCTTTTCTTTCCCCAGGACAGCATTTATTGAAGTCTGTAACTTGTGCAGGTTGCTGCAGGGCTTAGTTTTACTATGTTTCTCACTAGAGAAGGCCATGTCTACACATGTGGAACAAACACGCATGGGCAGCTTGGTCATGGTGACACAATGGATAGACCTATGCCAAAACTTGTTGAACTTCTTGAGAGTGTTGGCTCTATAGTTCAAATTTCAGCTGGTCCCAGCTACTCCATAGCTGTGGCTCATGATGGGACAGTGTACTCATTTGGTTCAGGTACTAATTTCTGTTTAGGCCATGGGGAACAGCGAAATGAACACCAGCCCCGGGCTATCTTGTCATTTAGAAGAAAAGGTATTCATGTAGTTCGTGTCTCAGCCGGTGATGAGCATGTAGTGGCCCTTGATTCTTGTGGATATGTAAGTACATTCAAGCCGATTGATCTTTTATGTCAAGTATGATACTTAATATATTATTTGATCTCCAGTATACCTTTCTAACTCTTGTGCCTTTTTTTTTCTTTTCATTTCTTTAAGGTGTATACTTGGGGCAAAGGTTATTGTGGTGCGTTGGGTCATGGAGATGAGATTGAAAAGACAACTCCAGGAATTGTAAGCAGCCTGAAGAATCATCTTGCTGTGCAGGTTAGTATCTTTTTACAATGTTTAAATTCAAATTTAATATAGAATTCTTGCAGCCTAGTTCTGTAAATTGTCTCAGTATTTATTTTATTTTTTGTTGTTGCTGTTTGGAGTTTGAATTAGAAGATGTAAAATGTGTGATCTGGACCTTCCCAATCCTTACTGACCTCATGACCCCAAATTAGAAAGTAGTGGCTGGCCTGGCTCCTTCTTGTGGAGAGTCCATACTACTCCGTATAACGTTGGATTGTTTAGATTGAACTTGCTTTAACGCCTAAATCCACCCTAATGTAATGATTTCGGAATAATAGTCCAAACCTAAACTGAATTGCTTAAGGTAATAGATCCAAATTGAATCATTTCAATCAGTTCAATTTGGATCTAACCGAACCTTATTCGAAAATTACAATTTGCAGAAAGCCCATTTTGGGATATTTTATGCTATTTCATTTTAGGATAAAGCAACAACCATCTTAGCAACTTAACAAATGGCCAAAACTCCAAATGCAAATCTTTCATACATGAAAAATATTGAGGCATTTTAAAATGCTCAAACTATCAAATTTACTTTTGAAAGGAGTTACTGTACTAGAGTGCAGGACTGATTAAAACAAAAAGAGTTCTCCAGCTAAAAATAATTTTTCTATAATTAGTTCTGTCTAGGAAGCACATAAGCTAAAATTTTGATTAAATGAGCCCACCCCCCAACCCCCCCCCCCCCCCCCCCTCTACTTCAATCAAGTTTCTTCTTTAATCCAACATGATGAAGGACAATGGAGGGAATGCAAGAATGAGGAGATGGTTTGTGCACCTAAGCAAAAGGCAGTGCATAATGTATAATTAATACTTTGTAATATAAATTGATACCTTGTTTCAATATATCAATTTTCACATTGCAATGTAACACTTTGATGGAAGTTAATCCTCCTAAAGTACGATGAGCAATGTGCAAACTACATCTTTACCAATTAATGACTTAAGTCACTAATCAAGCTGTTAATAAAATGAATATGTTAATTGTTTTACCAATACTTGCCCAGAGTTCACATACCTCTAATTATTAAATACAGTCCAATTTACCAATTTGAATCGAATTGAGTGGACTTTCAGTTTCTTCCAAATAACTTGCACCCTGAACTATTCAGTATCTGTAGCGTCAAACTGGGGCTGATATCATGGCAATTGGATCTTTCATTTCCATATTCTCTTATCTTTGTTTCTTTTCTTTCTATGTTCATTGTGTTTTGGGGGGTGGGGAAGAGGTTTTTAAGGGGAAGAAGGGAAGGAGCAAAGGAAGGAGCAAAGGGTATCTGCCTAGCTGGTGTTGCAACTGTGTGCTATACAACATTCTGTATGGCAAATGTATTTTTGAAAAAAGGTCACCTTTACCCTTTTATTTGGGAGAAACCGTCAGTTAGCCATTGCCAAAGTTTATACTGCAGTAATTTTTCTTGCAGTGACTATTATAAAAGCTTCCATTACTAAACCTTATTGTTACCCGCAGGTTTGTGCTAGTAAGAGGAAAACTTATGTTCTAGTGGACACGGGCTCTGTTTATGCCTTTGGGTGGATGGCCTTTGGTAGCCTTGGATTTACAGATAGGGGAGCATCTGATAAGGTCACTAGGCCACGTATCCTTGATAGCTTGAGAGGTCACTATATTTCTCAGATATGTACTGGCCTATATCACACAGTCGTCATCACAAACAGGGGCCAAATTTTTGGCTTTGGGGATAATGAAAGAGCTCAACTTGGACTCGACTCCTTGAGAGGCTGCCTTGAACCAACAGAAATATTTGTTGATGAGATGATGGATAATGCTGTTGCCGACAAAGCAAATGTCTGAATTGGTTTGGAAGGACTGAAGTGCTTGATGATTGCCATGCAAAGTGCTTTCTTGTTAGCTGAGGTCCTGAGGATGAATCATTGGTAAAAGTTATGTCATGGTTTGGTGGATATTGATTGGTGGCAGTTTTATTAGAAATGGTTGTAGCTGAGAGATGTATTGTTTGAACCGTACAAGTGTTCTGTCTTTCCAGAACGGTATTCCTCTTTAATGTGCAGGATTTTGACAAATTATTAGATGAATAGATTGAAGAAGATAAAAGATCTTTGTTTTCCAAAAAACTAAAAATGTATGTTAGCAAAGGAAATAATACGGGACCTGTAACCTCTCCGACTCATTCAATGTAAGTGAATAGAGTAAGGCCTCGTTCACTTCACCTTAATTTTGTTGAACTGAAATTATTTATACTGACCTGAAATTATTTTTGCTGAATTTAAATTATTTTTACTATATTGAAATAAATTTTATTGAACTGAAATTATTTTTGTTGAACTGAAATTATTTTTACTGATTTTCTATTATATTTCTTCTTTATAGTTATTGAATTTTACTGAACTGAAATTATTTTTACCAACTGAATTTATTTTTACTGAACTGAAATTATTTTTATTTGATATTATTTTTTTAAGGTGAAGTGAGCGGGGGCTAAGTGAGTAACAAGGACGTATTAGCCTAATTTGTTGTGTGCATTATATATATATATATTTTTTCCTGGTGTTTAGAGAGCCACAAGGGCGGGTGGTGAGAATCGATCATTTGAACTTTATTAAATTAATAAGCAAATAATCTAATTTAAATTCTCTTTTTCTATACACCAACATATTTTATCAATGGTGTTAGTAACCCAAATATAGAGAGCTTAAACTCCCATTTAAGCCCAATCTACAAATTTCTACTCCCACTTAAGTTTGGAAACCAAGCCCACATACACATCTAAAAACCCCAAAAACCCTTAAATTCTTCCCCCTCGTTCACGTCAATTTAATCTCACTGCTTCCCCCTCCTTGCTTTAATTTTCACGATCATGAAGAGAAAAAAAAAAAAAAAGAACGCTGCCATAGCTGCTGCCGCCTACTCAACCACTGCCACCATTGCTCCCCATCTAGACCACCCCAGCCGCTTCGCTGCCGGTTTTGCCTCCCTTCTCCCTTCCTCCTTCCTTCCTTGTTTCTGCTTTTCCCTTATTATTATTGTTAAAGATTGTTATTTTAATTTATGTTGTTAGTTTTAATTACTTTAATCATGTTTAAATTTCTTAAAAGCATGAGAAATTATCAAGTTTATAAATTATGTGTAGTTTAAATTTTCAGATTACATAATTTGTAAAATTAGGGCTTTAAACTTGATTATTTGGGGATTTTAGGGCTAAATTCGTATTAGGGGATTGGACTAACCCTATGTTGATTATATTAGCATATAATTTTTATTGCTAGTATTAAAATTAATTTCCAGATTTGAATTATGTTTATTTTAGGGTTTAAGTTGTGAAATTTGAAGGTTTGATCAAGTAATTATGAAACTAATTGAGTTCTAATTATATATTTCAAGTTTAGATTGTTGTATTCATACATTCTATTATTAAATTAAATTTTCAGACTTTTAGTCTTGGTTTTAAAGGTTTTAAATCATGGTTTAATGATGGATTTTTAGGTTTTTAATCTACTAACCTACTATATAATAATTATTTCAAGTAGAGATGTCTATGAGGTTGTTTTATAATCTTAAACTAAATTTTCAGATTATTTTCCTTACTTTAAAGTTGCTGGAATTTCATGTTATAAGCTATATTTTCATGATTTTAACATATAAACTTATAGTTGAACTATTAAATTATTAACTTTGACTATTGTGAATAATTTAAAGGCATTATTTCAATGGTTTAAGGGGTTTTAAAGTAAGTTAGTATTGCTGTAAATTTTATTGCTTGAGTATTGATGAATTATTGTTGTTTGGTTTAGGAGAGGACTTTGTAGAGGGCGATTTCTAGTTCCTATAGTGGCCAACCAACTCGTTTACTCAAGGTACGTACAAGGATACGAAAACCTTGACTTTAGAAGCATGTTTAAGGACTTGGAAAAATTTAGAATCATGTTAGGGAAACTTGTAGATTGGTTGAAATTGTTTGGTAGTGAGTTTGATTGATGATTAATGTGATGATTGGTTTAATTCATGTATGAGAAATGAGTATTGATTTTTCTTGTAAGTATTATTTATGCAATAACTTGCAAGATGAGCTTAGAGGCAAAGGTACATGAATATATGGAATGAGTTATTTTATTATTCGTTCATTATTATTGAAATGGAATGAGTAAAGAAAGAATTAAAGTCTTATAAGACGAGGTCGAGGATTTGAGGTGCCTTATGCACTTAAGGTGTTTATACACCGAGGTAGTTAAAGGATTCAATAATAAATTTTGTTTGTCACTAATAAATCAAGAATTGAATTGGAATTTTGAATTGCTTGAATGATTAATGTTTGATTGGTTGTATTATTTTGCATTAGAGTCATCACCAAGTTTAAATTGGTAAATCACGTAAAGTGCAAGAAGGATGAGTAATAAAACTCTGGATTTGTGCACATCTAGTGTAATGACAAACAGGGGTTGGGGTACACGAGGTATTAGCCGTGCATTTTTCTAGAGGCCGTCTGATCTACGACTCTCTTGTTTTCAAATACTTTTTAAAACTATAAGGAGTTAGATGAGATCTCATACTAGCTATGGCCACGGAGTCGCGCTCGTCTACCATTGGATGTTTATTGATGTTTTCGAAAGGAGGCATAGGGTTTTCTTTTATTGATGTTCCAAATTGGAGCATGAGGAGACAACCTTGTCTATTGCTTAATCCAATGAATAAAATGAAATGAATGATTTATTATTAATTAGTGAAGTCTTAGTAATGTTAACAGTTGAGGCATGTGTTTGAGTCAATAATTAAATTGTGTGTGTTGATTGATTATTAGTAGCATGCTAGGAATTCTTTTTAAACTTCGTAGCCTCTATGTACTCAGCATTGCTGATTGCGTGCTTTTGTGTGTCTTTTTCTTGGTCATGGTCTTCGCCCATCAATGACCCTGTAATGATCGAATCTTTACACTTGTAATATTGGGGAGCAGACTTATCACAGGTGTTCATATAGTTTGGACTTGCATCAAGGTGGTGGGATTTTGAGTGGAGAGTTGGTTATTGTTTGCAGTTTATTTCATTTTATAGTCATGAATTCATTTAAAACTCTAGTTTGATTTATTTACTACTTTTGTTGGGTTTTGAATAAGAGCCTTAATGGTTCCAACTTGTAAGACTTAACTTGGTTTTGCTCTTTGGTTTTGAAACTTATTTATAACTGAGTTAGTTTTTCCGTTGTTAAATTTTGAATTAGGCTTAACGTTTGAACACGTGGCGGTAGCACGTCAGTAATTCTCTTGGATTTTATTAAGGAAAAATTTATGGGAGTAATCCCACCTTTAGGACATTCTTTTTTTAATAATCCCACCTTTGAGATATTATTTAATAATCCGACCTTTGGGTACCTTTAATTTTTATTGGTCCCATTTTACTTGGAACTGGCTAACAAGGTAAAGCCTTCTTACGTGGACTTGGGTTCTATAATTTCCCCTCTAAAAGATGCTAGGTCATCTCTCCCTCCTCCCAACCACCCTCGTTAATGTTTGAAAGAACTCCTCCCTCATTACTCACTTGAACAGAGCCTGTAAAAAAATTTCGTCAGCCATAATTGAAGCTTCAACCACTTGAGTACGGTGCCCTAAAGTCTGAAGCTTCCATTCTTGGTGATATTTGGACAGCAAAGAACTCCATTTTAGGAAAGTTTTGAACCCTAATGTACGCCTGAAATTTTGCTAATTTTGCAAGTGTATCTCGAACCTTAAGCAATTAAACTTGAAATTGATGATTTTGCCTATTGGATTTCAATTTATATGGTACTTATGGGTGCGAATTGTGGTTTGTTTGTCTTATGTTGTGATTTTTTTTTGTTGGTTTATGTTAATTGGGTTCGAACCCTAAATGCTAGGTTTTTGTTGTGTTGTTTTTGTTGGTTTTTGTTGACTGTTAATTGTGCTATAGTTCCTGTTATTTTAGGTATGGGTCGTAAATCTCGTAATATTATAAGCTTGAAAATGTGGCATAGAGGGGTGTTTTAGCAGCTTGACAATGATGGGTTGTGTTATATGAATGGACAAGGTAGAACGTTTAGTGTAGACCCTGATTTACTATGCTCCTTTTATCTTGTGGAGTTGATTATGAAGTGTGCTAGATATGATGGTAGAATTCAGGGCTTTTTATACTTAGTTCCTGGACTTAGTATGGTGGATGGTTTAAGGAAGGTGACAGATGATGAAAGTATGACGAAAATGATACAGGTGGCAGAGAAGCACGGGGGGTGGAGGTATATGCTATGCATGGTGACAATGACCCAATAGCCTTCCCTACTGAACTACAACCTGCTTCCTCAAAACAGACCCAACCCAAAACTGTGAGATCCAAAAAACTACCAATAAAGAGGGGACCACCTGTTAGATCTAGTCCAAGAAATAAAAGTCAGCCATTGACTATTGATGAACCTTCCCAAAAGCCCTTGACAGCTCACTAAAGCCAAAAAAAGATACTCCCACTGAAGTTATTCCCAATCCACCAACCATTACCCTATCTAACCAAAGTACATGTAGAATAAAATATGTTATAAACCCTAATACCATATTTGAAATATCTCAGCCCACTCCCTCTTCCATAGCAGCTGCAAACACAGAAAATGACCCTATCAACAGTTATGAGTGGGAAGATTCAAGGCATGATAGCCCTATCCCCATTAATGATTTGATACCAGATTTGAGCAGTGACAGTGACACAGCTGACCCTAGTTACAACCCACAAGTTGACAAAGGAAAAAGAGTTAGTAGCCAGCCTTTTTTTGGAGAAGTGTGTACAGATGACAGTGGGGAGGAGGATGTGTTACATGTAGAGTTTGATGGTGGTGCTGATATAGGTGAAGAGGATTATGCTTTTGAGGAGGCAGAGGAAGAGCATGAGTAGGAGACTGAAGAGATTTTGAATGAGGACCTACAATATCAGTTTGACAGTGGGGATGAAGAGTAGAACATAGCTAGGCAAAGGGTAAGGGATCCAACTGCCCAGCTTGTTGATATTGCAAGGAAAATCCAAACTGAAGCAGCTAAGGGTGTAAGCATACAGCAGGAGGTTGGGGAAGCTGCAGCTGGTGAACCTTCTGGCCCCCAGAGTGATTATGAACAGAGTGATGAGGAAATACATACCCCACCTAATAGTGGTGAGGAAGATTTGATTCTTGTAAGGAGAAAAAGATTAGGTCTGTTGGTGTCTAAAGAAACAGATTTTGCAACTTTTGAGTGGAAAGTTAGGCAGAAATTTGCAAATAGAGAGGATTTCAAGGATGCTGTAGCAAAGTGTGGAGTGTTGCAGGGTAGAGATGTGAGTATTGTTGTGAGTAACAAAAACAGATCACAGAGGTTAGGTGTCAAATGCATAGGAAGCTGCCCATTCTATGTGTATGCTTCCTGGGATAGTAGGAGAGCTACAATAATTGTGAAGACAGTGAAAGGTGTTCACACTTGTCAGAGAAATATGAAGAGGAACAGGCAGCTCAAATTAAGTTTTGTTGCAAAGCAATATCTAGATGTGTTTAAAACCAGGCCACATTGGCCAGCAAAAGAGATTATTGAGTGTGTAAGAAAGGCATACAGGATGTTGGTCACCAAATACTTTGCCTATACAGTTAAATACACTGCCCATAGACTGTTACATGGGTCAATGCATGACCACTACAACAAGCTAGGAGGGTATTTGAAGGCAATAGAGGAATGCAGTCTTGGAACAGAATTGGAGCTTGTAACTGACACTGAACAACAGGCTTTCCCACCAATTTTCCAGAGACTGTTCATATGTTTTGAAGGTTTGAAACTGGGTGGATGCAAGGTTGTAGGAAGGTCTTAGCAGTGGATGCCTGTTTTCTAAAGACCTTTATGGGGGGTCAAATGTTAGCTGCTGTTGGCAGGGACAGTAATGACCAGATGTTCCCAGTGTGCTAGGCTGTAGTTAAAGGTGAAAACAACTCCAGCTGGGAGTGATTCTTCATGAAACTTGCTGCTTGTCTAAATCTGGAAGAAGGAGAAGGGATCTCAATCATTTCTGATGAGCAACAGGTATGATTCCTAACTTAATTCTTTAGATGAGCTAATTTTATGTACTTTGCCTATAATAGTGGACTATGCTCAATTGAATTCTCTATTATTTGTTTTGTAATTTGACAGAGTATAGTGCATAGTGTCTCAACCGTTCTGCCTAAGGCCTAAGGCAGAGCACAGACACTGTGCTAGACACATATTTGCTCACTGGCACAAGAAGTATAAAGGAGATAAGCTGAAATTGTTGTTTTGGAGGATTGCAAAGGCATATAATATGGCTGATTACAATGAAGGACTTGAGAGTTGAATATGGATGCAGCCAATGACTTCAAATTGCATAGGTCTAAATTATTCTGCAGAGCTTTTCTGAATCCTGCATTAAAGACTGATGCAATTACTTCAAACATAGTAGAGACATTCAATGGGTACATCATTCAAGCAAGGACCAATCATTTGCTCTACATGTTAGAAGACATAAGAGCTACTTTGATGCAGAGATTGGTGGTGAAAAGGCAAGCTATGATGAAAGCCACCTCAATGCTTTGTCCAAGAATTCAAGCCAAGTTGGAAGCTGAGAAGGCAAAGGCTGCAGAATGTGAAGTAACTCCTTCCTCTGAAACCCTTTTCAATGTTAATTACGACTTAGATCAACTAGTGGTGAATTTGGAAAGTAGGAGCTGTACTTGTAGGAAATGGGACATGCTTAGCATCCCATGTTGCCATGCAGTGGCTTCCATATATTTTCTGGGCAAGGAACCAGAGTTGTTTGTGGATAAATGCTACTACAGGGACACTTATTTGTTAGTGTATGCAGGTAACCAATCTACCATTAATGCATGCATTTTGGCCTTTCTTTTCTAGATTTTGTTGTGAACTAATGCCTTTCTTTTCTGGATTTTGTTAGGCTCCATTCCACCAATTCAAGGTGAAAAACACTGCCACTAGTGTCTATGCCTATTGATCCTCCACCAATCAAAATTGGTCTAGGGAGGCCAAGGAAAAATCGAATCAAAGATCTATATGAGAACCCTAA
This sequence comes from Chenopodium quinoa, assembly GCF_001683475.1. Lineage (NCBI taxonomy): Eukaryota > Viridiplantae > Streptophyta > Magnoliopsida > Caryophyllales > Amaranthaceae > Chenopodium > Chenopodium quinoa. The sequence goes on along the minus strand of NW_018744143.1, from coordinate 2,219,813 downwards.
AAAATCTGGTTCCTTGACAAGAACAGGGATTGAAATGACTTGTTCCCTCTACCAAATAAAAGGGAATAATAAAAGAAAGTGCCCTAACAAGGACAATGTACAACCACCTGAACCTGCTCCAAAAAGGGCAAGAGGGAGGCCTCGCAAGGATGCTGAACATACTGCAACTGCAGCTGCACCTCAACCTACACCAACATCTGTGCAATCCACTCAGGCTACACCCTCTTCTAAGCAACAAATTGATACAACCCACCACTCCCTAACTGCTCAACCTACCATGCTTGGTAGAGGAGGAAGAACAATAATAATGGGTAGGGGATTAAGGGGTGGAAGGGGTAGAGGAGGTGCTGCTGGCAATGCTGAAAGGGGAAGGGGTTCAGATGTTGCTGGCTCTAGCAGAGGTGCTTCAAGTGGGAACAGGGGAGTAGGAAGGGGCAGGGGTAGTACCAGAGGAAGGAACCGGGTATATTTTCATAGTTGTACATAGCTTATTTGTATGTTGTAACTTGTATTTTGTTGCTTATTTGGTGATGTGTTATAACTGTTCAGGTCCCAGAAGGTGTAGGTGTATACATTGCATCAGATGGATCTGCAATGACTAGTGTAAGTGCCTTTATGTTGTCACTTTATGTGTGTTTGATTTAGCTTGCAATTAATGTTATACTAATGTTAATCTGCTGTTGTATCTGTGTGCAGACCCAAGCCAATCAAAGGAGAACAACATCAGCTATGGGCTGGTTCCAGTGCAGTCAAGAAAGTCAACGTTCCACCTTACATCAACCAACTCAATAGTCAACTAAGTAGTGGCATGAACAGTGACTCACTTTTGGTGTAATGAACTAATTCAGTGTTGGTACCTTGTTTATGTAAGCTTTTGGGAATAGTTTTCTGGGCATGTTGGCTTATAGAAGCCAATATGCATATTACAATGTAATGGCATGAACCATGGCAGGGTTCATTTTGTGTCTTTTGGACTAAACATTGTCAACTTATTATGTTCAATATAACAACTTTTTGAAATGTGTTCATTTCTATATGATAATTCACAACAAGAAATAGGCCAAATTCCGACGGAAACGTTCCGACGGACGTATATTCCGTCGGAAAATTCGACATTTCCGACGGAATTACGACCTGTCGGAAAATTCCGTTGGCAAAAGGAAATTTCCGTCGGAAAATCCCTCGGAAATTTTCCGACGGAATTTATTCCCTCGGAAATTTTCCCTCGGAATAAAACAGGAAAAACAAAAAAAAAATATTTTTCCGACGGAAAATTCCGTCGGAACCTGTAAATAAAACAGGAAAAACAAAAAAAAAATTATTAAAGGATTTTCCGAGGGAATTTCCGACGGACAATTCCGTCGGAAATTCCCTCGGAAAATCTTTATATAAAAATTTAAAAGAATTTTTTTTTATAAAAAAAATAGAGTTTCTGACGGAATATTTCGTCGGTATATTCCGACAGAACTTAATCCGTCGGAATATTCCGTCGGAAACTTTATTTTTATAAAAACCTAACCCTAATTCCCCTTCTCTCCCTCACTGTCTCCGCCTCTTTCTCTCTCCTTTTTCCCCTTCTCTTTCTATCTCCTCTTTCCCCTCTTTTTCCTGTACGTCCTCCTCTCCTTCCTCTCCTTCCTCTCCTCCTTCCTCCTTCCTCTCCTCCTTCCTCTCCTTCGACGACCTCAACAACAACAACAACGAAGGCAACAACATCAACAACGCATAACAACATCAACAACCATAACAACATCAACAAACGCATAGCAACATCAACAACAACGCAACAACATCAACAACAACATCAACAACGCAACAACAACAACAACATTTGTAATTTTTGTAAATTTTGTAAATTTTTGTAATTGTTGGATTGATTTTCTGATTTTTTGTTGATTTCCTTAACTTTTTAATTTTTGTTGAATTTGTAATATTTGTTGATGGATTGATTTTCTGATTTTTTTTCCTTAACTTTGTTTTTGTTGATTTTTTCCTTAATTTCTGATTTTTTGTTGATTTTTTAATTTTGTTTTTAATTTCGATTTTTGTTGGGTAAGGGGATGGCTGGGTGAGTCGTGTTGGTGGTGGGGTTGGGTGGCCTGGGTCTGGTCAGGGGTTGGGTGGGGGGGCGTTTGGTCAGGGGTTGGCTGGGTGGGGGGGCGTTTGGGTAAGGGTGGGGTGCGTTTGGTGGGTGGGTGTCTGGGTGGGGCTGGGTGGGTGGTGGGTGGGGTTTTGGGGCTGGGTGTCTGGGTGGGTGGGGCTGGGTGGCTACTGGGTGGGTGGGGCTGGGGTGTCTGTGGGTGGGGGCTGGGTGTCTGGGTGGGTGGGGCTAGGTGGCTACTGGGTGGGTGGGGCTTTTTTTATTTTATTTTTTTTTAATAAATTTTCCGACGGAATATTCCGTCGGAAAATTCTGACGGACTATATCTTTGAAAGTCAGATCCTGCTATGACGGAAATCATTCCGTCGGAAATCCGTCGGAAACTACCTTTTTTCCGACGAAAGGTTTTTCGACAGACATGTTCCGACGGATTTCCGACGGAATTTCACAATTTTCTGACGGAAATTTTCCGTCGGAAATGAGCTTAATTCTTGTAGTGATTGAAGTTGTAAGAAAATTTTTGTCAAAATAACTTCCTTTTATTCATCAAATCATTGCAACATACATATCTTGCATAGCCACCAGGTTTTTTGACCATACATGTCACAAATGCCCAACATACAATCATTTCCCAACCAAAACTAACTTATTCACTCTAACCAACTATCATCTGCACAACATCACTATCATGCCTTCAAATACACTAAAAGAAAAGCAAAGAAAATCCATGACACAAACAGAGCAATGGAGAAGTTTTTTTCATTCCTTGATGCCTTCATTAGTTCAATTCTAGTGTGGCAAAGCTCCATTTTGGTATCATTCAACTCATCCTACTTAACTCCTAAATTCTTCTCAACTTTTTTCAACTGTTCCTTCATGAAATCAATTTCAATCTTTTTTTCAGCAACTTGAGTATCTCTTTCAAAAACCTGGAATCGTAGATGTTCAAGGTCCATTTTGTTAGCATTAACCCCCCGAAAGAACCCGCAATCACCCTCCTGTAAAAAAAAAACCCAGAATCAATTGAATTTGAAATCCCTATTTTGATTTTCCGAAGAGAATTATCTTAAGTGCAATAGCAAAAACAAAAAACTGTCACTTCCCACCACACTTACAGGCCATTTAGGGCATCCATAGAACTTCATACCCACATTATCACTATTCCTCACCGTCCGAATTACAGCTTCTACAACGTATTTGCACTTCAATTTTGGGGAACCTCAACCAACTGACCTTGACGAAGATGATCCACTTGAACCAATGTGCCTCCTACTAGCCATTGCAACCAAATTTCAGAGAGAATAGAGAAATTTGATAGGGGAATTTGAGAGCAACAATGGCGTTTAAGGAAGAGAGAAAACAGACAAAGAAGAAGAAGACCCAACAATTAAGGGATGTGGCATTTTAAACAAAATAAAAAAAAAATTAAAAGGAATATCACCGTTGGAAGCCATGTAGGATTAATACCGGCTACAACAAGTGAGGTAACCTGTAGGGAACAATAAAAATTAAAGGCACCCAAAGGTCGGATTATTAAATAATATCTCAAAGGTGTGATTATTAAAAGAGAATGGCCCAAAGGTGGGATTATTCCCATGAATTTTTCCTTTTATTAAAGGAATTTCATATTTAAAGAGAGAATTATTGGGGTGTTACATTCTGGAATTGAGAGGGAAACACTAACTCTCTAACCACTTGAGTATATTTAATATAACTAAAATATGTACCCGTAAAATTTTTTATTATAACACAATATGTCATACCTAAGACCTCATTACCTTTAAAAATTAGACTCATCGGACTGAGGGAGAAGAAATAAAAAGAGAATTCCTATTTCTTAACTCCTAGTTGAGTTTGATCTCATGACCAAAGACATGCAATTAGACCTATTCCTTGCGATTAAGCTAAGCCTAGTTTGGTACCTAAGTGATTATGAATATTATTATTTGTAAATCAGTAATCACCGGAATAAAAGGCAATTACAGAGTAAATGACATTTTCCCATTTTTTTAGGGAAAATCTAAGTTTATCTCTGAGATAAATAGGTAAATATATCTCAACTCACAATATAATGTTTTTCTTTTATTTTATAAATTATAAAAGTAAAATAATAAAGTGGCACAGAAACAAATGCAAAAAGGCGTGAGAGGAGATAAACTGAAATGTTAATATCAGAGATTAACTGGGGCTCCCTCGTTTTTTTAGTGTTATACTCCCTCCGTTTTTTTTTATTTGCATCACTTGGTGATGCGCGGAGTTTTGGGACAGTAATATAATACTGTGAGTGGCTGAATAATTTATTATAGTAAAAGTTAGATGGGGACCAAGAATGTGAGGGACAGTAAATATTTTTATTATATAGGTGGGGACCATGAAGGAGAGAGAAATGATAAAATAATTTAAGTGGTGTTTAAAGTAAGAGAGAGAAATGATAAAATATAGTATAAAGTTACCAAATAAGGAAGTGATGCATTTAAAAATAAATGCCCATAAAAGGAAAGTGATGCATTTAAGAAAAAAAACGGAGGGAATATTTTTTCTTAATCAACTGTTTTTTTAAGTGTTGTACTTATATTTTTGAAATATTATTTATCTCTCTCCTACAATAATATTAAATTTTAATTATTATTTTAATAACATCTCTCATCTCTCTTTTTTGAAATAAATCTCTCATCTCTCTTGCTTTTAAATAAAATTTACTCGGCAATCACCAGAAAAAGAAAAAGGCAACTATCGAGTAAATGTTACTCCCCTTGTTTTTTTTTTTTTATAGTGTTACACTTTTTCTTAATCAACCGTTTTAAGTGTTATATTTTTATTTTTTGGAATATTTCTCTCCTCACTAGTCTTGAATTTTAATTATTTTTTAAAAATATTTTACAAACTAATATTATATTAAGTTTAATATATTTTCTTATCAATTTTTTATACCATAACTACTTTACTTACGTCTTATTATATAAAATAAAACTATACATACCCATATGCCAAGCAAGCCTTGACATAGTGGAAAGTTTTGCATTTTATAAATTAGGAAATTTTGAATTATACCTAAAAAAAAAAATACGAAATTGTTTTTTACCACCAAAACTTCTAATAACAGTTTTACTAACCACTTAAAAATAAAATTCTTAAAATTGTTATTCACCATCTGCCGTCAATAGGACCGTCAAATATAAAGACTTTTTGAATTTTCTTTGATATCCGAGTCAGAAACATGATCTTCAGATGTTTTAGGGGTTATTTTGGTCCTTTGAAAAGGCTAGAATTGAAAAAAAAAAAATCTGCAATGCCTTATTTAGCGTGTGTTACGCAAATCGAGGTATTTTTTAGTAGGTAAAATAAGGCATTAGCCAATTTTGCATTAGTACGTGCAGTATTTGTGAATGGAGAAAGTATATGCATATACGTCTTTCACTCTTTGCACCTTTGCTCACGAGTTGTACTTTTTTTCTTTATGGAGAGGAAACTGATTTTCCATTGACTTGGCTCATGCTAGGCTTTTTCTCCAAATTGAGCCAAATTGGCAAAATATTTACCACTTTGGACGCGTGGCAAAACTATTTACCAAACTAAGTTTCGAGGGTAAAATGCTGTCTCGGACAGCGTTTTATCCCTGGATTTTTTATAGGTAAATCGCTGTCTCGGACAGCGTTTATGCCCTGGTTTAAAAAAAAATTCAATTTTTAAAACGCTAAAAAAAAAAAGCGTCAAACACTGTATGAGGCAGCGTTTTATGTACAATTTAAAAAAAAAAAAAAAAAAAAAAAAAAAAAAAATTAAAGAAAAACAAGTCATACATGGGGATCGAACCTGTGATGTACATATATGAAATGACATGTACATATACCAACCATCTGAGCCAAGCGCAACTATGGAATAGTTAGTGCAGATAAATACTATATAGCTTTATAACATCACAAAGGAGAATTGCGGTTTGTAAGAAATAAGTAAAACGAAAGTTTTAAATTGTCATAAAATACAAAATACAAAACCCCTCGGGTCAAGTGAATACTCGTTTTCATATGAAAAATTAAGATCTACGATAATACATCATTTTCGAGAGTAAAAATCGCATTATTCCCTACTTTTGAGTAGAATCCCGAGGATATGGTAAACTCGGAAGGGCATAAATCCTAGCACCGGGGTCCGATTGGGGCGATTTTTTTTTTGAAACACCTTATCTCCAAGAGCACTACGCAAGCGTCTACTCGGATAGGTCCCCCGATGCCCGGGTTGAGAGATATTACCCTTAAACTTTGGGGACCCGTAACTTTGTCTCCAGGTGTCCGATCGAGGCGATTTTTTTTTTTCAAATTGGGTGTTTCGACGAGATCTATACTGTCCAAACTCCTTACGGGGGTTTGGCTGGGTAAAAAGTCAAAAAAAGGCCTCTAGAAGGGAAATTGGAATTTACATATGTATTCCATCCCCTTATAAAGTTTGAGGGTGGTGGCTTACTGAAGGTTGGGGGTGGCTTGTTGGGGACAGAAATGTGGAATGGGGCAGATATTAGAGAAGACAGCCTGCTGACTGCTGATGATGCAGTCCAGCAGAAAAACGCTATCTGGGGCAGCGTTTTACGTTCAAAATAAATTGTACATAAAACACTGTCTCAGACATCGTTTTATGTGCAACAAAAATTTTGTACGTAAAACGCTGCCCCACACAACGTTTACCAAATGATTTTTTTTTTTAAAAAACTAGGGCATAAACGCTGTCCGAGACAGCGTTTTACCCTGAAAGCTTAATTTGGTAAATAGTTTTACCACGCAACCAATTTCGTAAATAGATTTTGGTTTTGGCTCACTTTGGGGAAACGTCCCTCATGCTATGTATTGCCATCTTGAATAGTTGTTTCCAGGACTTTTGATAGGAGGGTCTAAATTTGACCAAAAGAGATTACAGGACCATGTTCTTAAAGGCGAAGGGAGCATTCATTTTCCACAATATATGTCGGCATCTGTGCTTTAATTATTGCATAGAATTATTAGAAGTCATCAACTTGGCAAGTGCTCAGGTCATTATACTGCATTATTGTCCTTTTTTGCTGATTTATAATTTGTATGACCCATGAAGACTATTTGTTAAAATATAAACGAATTGACCGTGTTCTTAACTTGTGTTTGACGTAGTCAAAAACTGCAGCTGAATTATAGATATTATTTGGTTAAAGGCATGCTTGTATTGGAGGAGATGTATTGCTAGAATAATAAAAGTCAAACTAAGAAAAATGAAAGTGAAAATAGGGAAGGAGGAGATAGAGATGGTGTGATTGCAAAGAAAATTATGTAGTGATGGTGTGGTATGAGATTATAAGGTGAAAAAAAATGAACTAATATCCTTATTTTGGGGTAATAGTTACATTAGGGGAAGGGTGGCTAACTATTATCCTTATTATAAGGGTAATAATTCCTCCATCTCTCTCTTTTCCTCGTGACACAATTATTTTATTTCATTCGTAAAAACCATGCCTCCTACAACAAAACCCCTAATTACTTATGTTTTTTCAAATTTGACTTTTATTACCCCTTAATATATTACCCTCAATCCGAGCAAGACCTAAAACTGAATATAGTGAATTTGAGCCAAGCTTTGTATTCCAACCTGTAAATTTTATTTGCCTTTCTTCTTTCTATTGTTGCTTTTGCTCTGTATTCCAATCTACAGAAATGAGGGTATCAATTTGCAGCGTCAGTTCGTCATTATACTTCATCCAAAAGACTTGTAATATCTTTCATATGTTTATTTTGCTGTTTTTTATTGTCTCAAATGTACAATCATTGAGCTTTAGCTTCCCTACTTTTAACCAAAACACTCAAAAAATTATCTTAGGGAACGATACAACTCTTACAAATAAGGCGATTCAACTGACTGCCAATAGAATAGATGGCAGTCTCCATGGCAGTGTAGGACGGGCATCCTACAAACAGGCTGTGCGCCTTTGGGATAAAAGCACAAACAAGACAACAAACTTTACCACCCACTTCTCTTTTAACATTACACAGGCGGATAAGAATCCTAACTACTACGGTGATGGACTCGCCTTTTTTCTAGCACCGTTCTATGTTTCAGCTGATGCTCCAGAGGAGTCATCTGGTGGGTGTCTTGGTTTGATAGGTGGTGCTAGTAAATCTTGCAATGTTACGAGTACATACCCCTTTGTTGCTGTCGAGTTTGATAGCTACCACAATAAATGGGATCCAGGTTTTTCATGGGATCCGAGTAATGATCATGTAGGAATAAATGTCAATTCTGTATATTCAAAAGCAAATTTTACAGTAACTGATGGCCTGAAGAACAGGAGTACAGCAAATGCATGGATAACTTATGATTCTTCTACCAGAAATCTAAGTGTTTACTTAAGCTATGATGCTAATCCTGTATTTGATGGGGAATCTAGCCTTTCATATGTCATTGACCTGAGATCAGTTCTCCCGGAAAGAGTCAGAGTTGGGTTTGCTTCTGCAACAGGGGCAAATTACGAACTTCATAACATCCTTTCTTGGGATTTCAACTCAACCTTAGAAGATATCGATATTAGTGTAACGCCACCTCCACAAAATTACACAAGCAATCAAGCATCAACTAGGCCAAGCAAAAAAAATAGCAAAGCAGCAGTGGTTGGTGGTTCTGTAGCCGGTATTAGTGTCACCATTATTGGATTAGGTGCAGTAGCATTTATGTGGTGGCGAAGGAAGTCCGGAGGAAATAACGACGACATAAACTTTGAAATGGATGATGATTATGATCAGGATACCGGGCCGAGGAGGCTCACTTACAGTGAACTTATTCGCGCTACTAACAACTTCCCCGAGGAAGGGAAGTTAGGACAGGGAGGTTTTGGAGGTGTGTATAGAGGTTATCTGTCTGATCTCAGTCGGGATATTGCAGTCAAGAAAATATCAAGGGGATCTAAACAAGGGAAAAAGGAGTATGTGTCAGAGGTGAAGATTATCAGTCGATTGAGGCATAGAAATTTGGTTCAGCTTCTTGGTTGGTGCCATGAACTAGGAGATTTGCTTCTTGTTTATGAATATATGCCTAATGGAAGTCTTGACTCTCATCTTTACGGGGACAGGAGGGAGGTGGTCTTACCTTGGACAGAGAGGTACAGAATTGCTCATGGCCTGGCATCTTCCTTGTTATACCTCCACGAAGAATGGGAACAATGTGTGCTGCATAGAGATATCAAGGCCAGCAATGTCATGCTTGATTCTAATTTCAATGCTAAGCTTGGAGATTTTGGGCTTGCTAGGCTTGTGGACCACAATCGAGGATCACAAACAACTGTATTGGCCGGCACTTTAGGCTACCTAGCCCCAGAATGTGTTATGGCAGGTAAGTACAGCAAAGAATCTGACGTATACAGTTTTGGAGTGGTGGCCCTTGAAATTGCTTGTGGAAGACGGCCTGTTGAAACCAATGAAGAGCCTAGTAAGGTGAATATGATAGAGTGGGTGTGGCAGCTCTATGGAGAAGTTCATCTTCTTGAAGCAGCCGATAAAAGACTTGATGCCAAATTTGACAGTCAGAAAATGGAATGCTTAATGATTGTTGGGTTGTGGTGTTGCCATCCTGAATATACTTTCCGTCCCACTATAAGACAGGTTATAAATGTTCTTAACATGGAATCTTCTTTGCCTAATTTGCCTATGAAGTTCCCGGTTCCCTTCTACAGTTCTCTGCCAACTAATGTAGAGCCTTTTTACATCTCGTCCTCCTCTGGGTTTACAGGCAGCAGTACTGCTGGCACCACAACCTCCTCATCATCTCACTCAGTTGTTTCCGGTACTGTTCCTTTGCTGTTAGAGAATGCAACAGTTTGATTACCTTTTTTTTCTAGATCCTATCTGTCTGAATAAAATTTCCCATTTTATACTCTTTATGTTAGAAAGTTACCCTTGGTGTTTTGCACTTGATTGTATAACTTCGTGCACTTTCTAGCTTCAGTACGGATTTAGTAAAAAATTTCTTGGATGTAGATGTATATACAGTATCTATTTCTAATAAAATTAAGTGATTACTTTGTTAATCTCTTACTTTTCCAACAACTCAATATGAAACACATGTAGGTGCCTCAAAATTTGACGGTGACGGCAACCGAAAGGGAACAATCTATGGATCTTCTGAAATGTAATTTCGTAAATTAATTACCAAAAATGTGATCAGTAATCTCATTGGTTGCTCTATCATTCTTATTTGTTCTCCTAATATGCGGATTGTCATTTGTCATTTGTCAAGTCCATGGGACTTGCAAGTTGCAACTTAATTTCTGTATATACTATATAGTTTTAGATGGTTTTATCAACCAAAAAAATTCTTAATTTTCTCTTTGTTGTAGCTGATACCCCAAAGAAATTTTAGGTAGTCATGATAATTTACATCATATGTAAAATAATCCAAAGTCTATATATAGCTCTGTTTGTCATAAAGAAAGTCCCCATTAGTTTGTTTTTTGGCTTGCTGTAAGAAACTATGACTAGAGATATCTTTTCCAGATCACGTAATATTGACTCTACATTAATACGGTGTAGTATTTGTGTAACTTTCTTAGAAGATAAATACTAAATAGTGCAATATATGGAGAATGAAGGAACTAGGAAGTATCTATATAAAAGGTCTTGGACTCTTTCCACCTTGCTCATGAGTTGAACACAATTATTATCTTTTCTAAGAGCAAACTGTGTTTTTCCATTGACTTGGTACAGTCAATGTATTGGATAGTTATTCAAAGCTAGTGCATCTGCTAGACATTTGATAGGAGGCTCTAAATTTTGAACAAAGAATGAGTTTCAGGACTTGTTCAACAACGAGTCTTGGAGGTGAGGACTGAAGAAGAGAGATAAGTGGTTGAGAGAAAAAGAGTTCCGGTCACATATCACATGAGATATGAAGAAAGAGAGTGTGATGACAAAATGTTAGAGGAAGAATACTACGCATTACATAAGTTATTGAGTTATACTTTCTTTTATTGAGTACTCTCTTCGTACTTGAATATCTAACACACTTTAATTTTACCATAATACTATTAACTCTGAACTTATTAACTTACTACTCCGTATAATATACAAGTACTTAAGCACGGGACATGTATTTTCTAGAAAATATTACTTACGTACAAGAAATTATTGGGATTAATGGTTATTTGAGCATTTATCAAGGAACTTCTTTGATTCACAATTAAATTATTCACATATATTTTTTGAGCATTTATCAAGCACGGGACATATGTTTTTTTTTTTTTTTTCTTATTTTATTAACAATCACATATTTTACATAATAGACTTTTAACAGATCTATACTACATAATATGTATATAAGCGAATGTTTATGTTAGATACTTATAACTTCATCTGTTGTATATATATTTGCCAAAATACTAACTTAGTGAAACTTTTTCTTTTAAATAATTATTATATTTTGTAACGGTAAAAGTTGTACATTTATGTACATGAAAAAATTAAAACAAGTACATCATATAGTGATTTTAAGTGATATGGGCATACGGAATATACTTTTCTTAAACCTCTATTTTTTAATAGACACACACTTATCTCTCTTTGGAACCATTTCACTATTTTAAATTTTATATCTCAGTTTTGCACCTTCTCCTACAATTTTTAATTATTTTTTTCATCTCATATACTAATATTTACTACAACAAACCACCCTACATAATACATATACACGCTATGTATTCCTCCTATTCAAACTTAAGAAAAAAATCGAGTATAATAAAAATTGTATACCCATTGATTAAAATTTGTAGAAAAAAAAAAATTCACCCCAAAATAAATATTTGTATAACTTACCTAAAAGCAAAGAATAAACTCTCATGTTTTAAAATTGGATCTGTGAAAAAAAAAAAAAAAAATTGGTTCTTGCTAAAGAGTGTCCATTTTATACATCAAGAAGTTAAAGTCTTATAAGACGAGGTCGAGGATTTGAGGTGCTTTATGCACTTAAGGTGTTTATACATTAAGGTAGTTAAAGGATTCAATAATAAATTGTTGTCACTAATAAATCAAGAATTGAATTGGAAATTTGAATTGCTTGAATGATTAATGTTTGATTGGTTGTATTATTTTACATTAGAGTCATCACCAAGTTTAAACTGGTAAATCACGTAAAGTGCAAGAAGGATGATCAATAAAATTTCGCACATCTAGAGTAATGACAAACAGGGGTTGGGGTACACGGGGTATTAGTCGTGCACTTTTCTAGAGGCCAGCTGATCTACGAGTCTCTTGTTTTCAAATACTTTTTAAAACTATAAGGAGTTAGATGAGATCTCAAACTAGCTATGGCCACGGAGTCGCGCCCGTCTGTCATTGGATGTTTATTGATGTTTTCGAAAGGAGGCATAGGGTTTTTCTTTAATTGATGTTCCAAATTGGAGCATGAGGAGACAACCTTGTCTATTGCTTAATCCAATGAATAAAATGAAATGAATGATTTATTATTAATTAGTGAAGTCTTAGTAATGTTAACAGTTGAGGCATGTGTTTGAGTCAATAATTAAATTGTGTGTTGATTGATTATTAGTAGCATGTTAGGAATTCTTTGTTATACTTCGTAGCCTGTATGTACCCAGCGTTGCTGATTGCTTGCTTTTGTGTGTCTTTTTCTTGGTCATGGCCTTCGCCCATCAATGACCCTGTAATGATCCAATCTTTACGCTTGTAATATTGAGGAGCAGACTTATCACAGGTGTTCACATAGTTTGGACTTGCATCAAGGTGGTGGGATTTTGAGTGGAGAGTTGGTTATTGTTCGGAGTTTATTTCATTTCATAAGCTTGAATTCATTTAAACTCTGGTTTGATTTATTTACTACTTTTGTTGGGTTTTGAATAAGAGTTTTAATGGTTCCAACTTGTAAGACTTAACTTGGTTTTGCTCTTTGGTTTTGAAACTTATTTATAACTGAGTTAGATTTTTTCGCTGTTAAATTTTGAATTAGCCGTAACGTTTGAACACGTGGCGGTAGCACGTCAGTAATTCTCTTGGATTTTATTAAAGAAATTTCAGGTTTAAATAGAGAATTATTGGGGTGTTACATCCTGTAATTGAGAGGGAAACTCTAACTCTTTAACCACTTGAGTATGTTTAATATAACTAAAATATGTACCCCTAAAGAAAAAAGTTATTATAACACAATATGTCGTACCCAAGACCTATTAGACTCATTGGATTGAGGGAGAAGAAATTAAAAAGGGAATTCCTATTTCTTGACTCCTAGTTGAGTTTGATCTCATGACCAAAGACATGCAATTAGGCCTATCCCTTGCAATTAAGCTAAGCCTAGTCTGGTACCTAAGTGATTATGAAGATTATTAATTGTAAATCAGTAATCACCGGAATAAAAGGCAATTACAGAGTAAATGACATTCCCTAGTTTTTCTTAGGGAAAATCCAAGTTTCTCTATGAGATAAATAGGTAAATATATCTCCTCTCACAACTATAAAAGTGAAATAATAAAGTGACATAGAAATAAATGCAAAAACAAGACAACAAACTTTACCACCCACTTCTCTTTTAACATCACACAGGTGGTTGAAGATCCTAACTACTACGGTGATGGACTCGCCTTTTTTCTAGCACCGTTCGATGTTTCAGCTGATGCACCAGGGGAGTCAGCTGGTGGGTGTCTTGGTTTGATAGGTGGTACTAGTAAATCTTGCAATGTTACGAGTACATACCCCTTTGTTGCTGTCGAGTTTGATAGCTTCCACAATAACTGGGATCCAGGTTTTTCAAGGGATCCGAGTGTTTCGGGTGAAAACAATGGGACCTTGCCGAAGGTCCACTGAAACGGAGAAGACTGGATTCGGTCCAATTTATGTTGGGCCGAAGGTTTCCTGCACAGTAAACACACGTAAACTAGCCTCGGGGGTGTTGCCGAGGAAGGCCCCTCCGATGCTAAAGTCAGTACAATGTGTAAAAAGAGAACACTATGCAAGAGAGTTTGTTGCTTGAGGCTTTTATGGAATATCTGAGAATGTATGAATGAACATGTATATATGTGTCTATGAATGAATCTCTGAATATTGATGGCTTTTATACCTCTTCGATAGGTTGGGCCTTAGCCCAATTGACTTGCTTTGTGGGCTGACCTTTGACTTTAGCACAATTGGAGAGTTGAACCTTGACCTTGGGCTTTTAATTGGATCATTTAATGCCTAGGCCCAATTGGACTAAATTGGACCCAAACAACTTGCCCCCCAGACCCGATTTGGAAGGATGACAGGTCGGGTTTGATTTAATTCAGAAAAGGAGGGAAGTAAATGATTTGATTAATCCAAAAATTTGAATTTAAACCGTAATTAATGAGATAACAACGGTTAAGGTGGATGATTGTGGAAGTTGGACGGGTAATGGGCAGTTTAATCATAAGATCATGTGTTTAACGGTTACTTAGTGGAGTATTTAAGAGAAATTAAAACGTAGACTCCTCGTATCCCATACCTGGAGATATAAACAGAGGCGCGTCATCTCTCCTCACTTATTCACCAACACAAACCCAGAATTCTCGAGAGAGAAACCAAGAACCCGCATCAAAACTTCGCAAATTCCCCGAGCATTAAGCTTAGAAACTGAGACTTGCCACTACGAACTCGTAAATCGCCAACTTTCGCTTCAAATTAAGGTAATTTCCTTTGATTTCAGTTTATTTTTCTTCGAATTCGAACTCCTTCCCCTTTTCTTTCGACTTTTTTCTTCGAAATAATCAATGGCAAGAGGAGTTAGAGGTAGAGCCCGTGCTCCAAGAAGAGCAAGGCCGATTCCCGATCCTAGGAACAGGATTGGGACCTGGAATGGACAAAGGCCAGAGTCTGACCCTGCTGAAGGGATTAGGGCGACTCCCCTTTCCTCGGCTCCTCCTCAGAGAACGGAGGAGCCGAGCGCTTCTGGACGGGATGATGAAGTTCCCGCTGTCCTTTGGGATATCCTCCCCGGATTTTCAGAATGGGAGAATGCCGAAGTTGCTTCGGCCATGATAAAGAACCGCCCCTACTCATGGTGGGTAGAGAATGCCGATCAATATCGGTTTGCCGAGCAAATTGAGTTGCATTATGGCATTTTTGAAGCTGATGGGTATTGGTGCCGAATGCCCTCGGCATCCGATAGAATCCATCGTCCACCCCCGGGGTATGTGGGGGTGTACACAAGACAGCTTCAGTACGGGCTGAGGTTCCCTTTGGACGTATTCGTCCGAGACTTGCTGATCCATTACAACATCTCTCTATGTCAGTTAACTCCCACCAGCATCCGAAGGGTGATGACATACTTATGGGTCTGCAAGTTCTTCAAGTATGAGCCGAACCTGCACTGCTTCAAAAAGCTTCATCGGCTAGTGCCAAATATTCAAAGTGGGCACGGAAGCCATGGTTCTGGGTGGTACCGGATTGAGTCCCGGCCCCAATACCTAACCATGTGGCCGAACGACTCTTCCGACAAGGACTGGAGAGGTCAATGGATTTGGGTTAGGGCACCCACAGATCCGGGCCCCAATACCTAACTGGGGCTCCCTCGTTTTTTTAGTGTTATACTCCCTCCGTTTTTTTTTATTTGCATCACTTGGTGATGCGCGGAGTTTTGGGACAGTAATATAATACTGTGAGTGGCTGAATAATTTATTATAGTAAAAGTTAGATGGGGACCAAGAATGTGAGGGACAGTAAATATTTTTATTATATAGGTGGGGACCATGAAGGAGAGAGAAATGATAAAATAATTTAAGTGGTGTTTAAAGTAAGAGAGAGAAATGATAAAATATAGTATAAAGTTACCAAATAAGGAAGTGATGCATTTAAAAATAAACGCCCATAAAAGGAAAGTGATGCATTTAAGAAAAAAAACGGAGGGAATATTTTTTCTTAATCAACTGTTTTTTTTAAGTGTTGTACTTATATTTTTGAAATATTATTTATCTCTCTCCTACAATAATATTAAATTTTAATTATTATTTTAATAACATCTCTCATCTCTCTTTTTTGAAATAAATCTCTCATCTCTCTTGCTTTTAAATAAAATTTACTCGGCAATCACCAGAAAAAGAAAAAGGCAACTATCGAGTAAATGTTACTCCCCTTGTTTTTTTTTTTATAGTGTTACTCTTTTTCTTAATCAACCGTTTTAAGTGTTATATTTTTATTTTTTGGAATATTTCTCTCCTCACTAGTCTTGAATTTTAATTATTTTTTAAAAATATTTTACAAACTAATATTATATTAAGTTTAATATATTTTCTTATCAATTTTTTATACCATAACTACTTTACTTACGTCTTATTATATAAAATAAAACTATACATACCCATATGCCAAGCAAGCCTTGACATAGTGGAAAGTTTTGCATTTTATAAATTAGGAAATTTTGAATTATACCTAAAAAAAAATACGAAATTGTTTTTTACCACCAAAACTTCTAATAACAGTTTTACTAACCACTTAAAAATAAAATTCTTAAAATTGTTATTCACCATCTGCCGTCAATAGGACCGTCAAATATAAAGACTTTTTGAATTTTCTTTGATATCCGAGTCAGAAACATGATCTTCAGATGTTTTAGGGGTTATTTTGGTCCTTTGAAAAGGCTAGAATTGAAAAAAAAAATCTGCAATGCCTTATTTAGCGTGTGTTACGCAAATCGAGGTATTTTTTAGTAGGTAAAATAAGGCATTAGCCAATTTTGCATTAGTACGTGCAGTATTTGTGAATGGAGAAAGTATATGCATATACGTCTTTCACTCTTTGCACCTTTGCTCACGAGTTGTACTTTTTTTCTTTATGGAGAGGAAACTGATTTTCCATTGACTTGGCTCATGCTAGGCTTTTTCTCCAAATTGAGCCAAATTGGCAAAATATTTACCACTTTGGATGCGTGGCAAAACTATTTACCAAACTAAGCTTCGAGGGTAAAATGCTGTCTCGGACAGCGTTTTATCCCTGGATTTTTTATAGGTAAATCGCTGTCTCGGACAGCGTTTATGCCCTGGTTTAAAAAAAAATTCAATTTTTTAAAACGCTAAAAAAAAAAGCGTCAAACACTGTATGAGGCAGCTTTTTATGTACAATTTAAAAAAAAAAAAAAAAAAAAAAAAAAAAAAAAAAAAAAAAATTAAAGAAAAACAAGTCATACATGGGGATCGAACCTGTGATGTACATATATGAAATGACATGTACATATACCAACCATCTGAGCCAAGCGCAACTATGGAATAGTTAGTGCAGATAAATACTATATAGCTTTATAACATCACAAAGGAGAATTGCGGTTTGTAAGAAATAAGTAAAACGAAAGTTTTAAATTGTCATAAAATACAAAATACAAAACCCCTCGGGTCAAGTGAATACTCGTTTTCATACGAAAAATTAAGATCTACGATAATACATCATTTTCGAGAGTAAAAATCGCATTATTCCCTACTTTTGAGTAGAATCCCGAGGATATGGTAAACTCGGAAGGGCATAAATCCTAGCACCGGGGTCCGATTGGGGCGATTTTTTTTTTTGAAACACCTTATCTCCAAGAGCACTACGCAAGCGTCTACTCGGATAGGTCCCCCGATGCCCGGGTTGAGAGATATTACCCTTAAACTTTGGGGACCCGTAACTTTGTCTCCAGGTGTCCGATCGAGACGATTTTTTTTTTTTCAAATTGGGTGTTTCGACGAGATCTATACTGTCCAAACTCCTTACGGGGGTTTGGCTGGGTAAAAAGTCAAAAAAAGGCCTCTAGAAGGGAAATTGGAATTTACATATGTATTCCATCCCCTTATAAAGTTTGAGGGTGGTGGCTTACTGAAGGTTGGGGGTGGCTTGTTGGGGACAGAAATGTGGAATGGGGCAGATATTAGAGAAGACAGCCTGCTGACTGCTGATGATGCAGTCCAGCAGAAAAACGCTATCTGGGGCAGCGTTTTACGTTCAAAATAAATTGTACATAAAACACTGTATCAGACAGCGTTTTATGTGCAACAAAAATTTTGTACGTAAAACGCTGCCCCACACAACGTTTACCAAATGATTTTTTTTTTTTAAAAAACCAGGGCATAAACGCTGTCCGAGACAGCGTTGTACCCTGAAAGCTTAATTTGGTAAATAGTTTTACCACGCAACCAATTTCGTAAATAGATTTTGGTTTTGGCTCACTTTGGGGAAACGTCCCTCATGCTATGTATTGCCATCTTGAATAGTTGTTTCCAGGACTTTTGATAGGAGGGTCTAAATTTGACCAAAAGAGATTACAGGACCATGTTCTTAAAGGCGAAGGGAGCATTCATTTTCCACAATATATGTCGGCATCTGTGCTTTAATTATTGCATAGAATTATTAGAAGTCATCAACTTGGCAAGTGCTCAGGTCATTATACTGCATTATTGTCCTTTTTTGCTGATTTATAATTTGTATGACCCATGAAGACTATTTGTTAAAATATAAACGAATTGACCGTGTTCTTAACTTGTGTTTGACGTAGTCAAAAACTGCAGCTGAATTATAGATATTATTTGGTTAAAGGCATGCTTGTATTGGAGGAGATGTATTGCTAGAATAATAAAAGTCAAACTAAGAAAAATGAAAGTGAAAATAGGGAAGGAGGAGATAGAGATGGTGTGATTGCAAAGAAAATTATGTAGTTCACATTCTTATTGTACAGATTTGCTTTCTTAGTACATTCTTCACTGCGATGTTCCTTTTTACCACAAAAAGAACAAACGGTCTCACTAGGTAAGTTCACATATTTCTTTTTCTTTCCAGTGGACTTCTTCTTATGAACATAGCCTAGACCTTCTGTTCTTTTTGTCTGAGCTTCCTTTACCCACTTGGGAACACCCGTGCTTGCTGTATTTTTACTTTTTCTTGCAATTTCTAGGTCCTTTTCTAGTTTCTCATTTTTATCATTGGTTTCCTTTATCTCTTTCTTAACATGCTCTAGTTCATTATTAAACATGATTAAAGGAACTTCAGTAGACCTGCAAGAATCAATGTTAGTACACAACATTTTATATTGAGTCAATTCAATATTCAGCATGATATTCTCACTCTTGACTCTTTCAAGGGATTCTTTTAGCATAATATTTTTATCTAACAATTCAAAGAATCTGCCTTGAACATCATTTCTTAAGCTATTCAGATACTTAACATGATCTCTACAAATTCCAGTTGCCTTTTCGGCTTGCCTTAGTTTTGCACATAATTCTTTATATTCATCTAAGGTTTCTAACAATAAAGAGATTAATTTATCCTTTGAGAGAGATTTCAAATAATTAGGTTGAATGACTACCTCATCATCATGCTTTGCCATTAGACAGAGATTGGCTACTTCATCGTCTGTGTGTTCCTGTTCCTCTTCTTCGGAACTTGATTCTCCCCACGTGGAAATCATTGCTTTCCTGAAATTTGTTTTAGAAAAGTTAGGCTTGGAATTTCTGCTTTGATCAGCTTCTTTTCCCTTGCCTTTCTCAGATTCCCATAATGGACACTCTTTGATGAAGTGGTTGGTGCTTCCACATTTGTGACAAGAAGACTTGACTTTGGATTCCTGATTTCTTTTACTGTATCCTTTCTTCTTGTCTAAAAACTTGTTGTTACGGTAGAATTTTTTCAACCTTCTCACCAACATTGCAGCTTCTTCTTCATCAATGTCGGACTTCTCTTCGGATTCTTCATTGGCTCTTAGTGCTAGCCCTTGACTTTTGACAGTCTCCTGAGTCCGATTGTTCGACTGGATCTCGTGGGTAATGAGGGAACCCGCAAGCTGTTCCAGATTAAACTTGGTGAAGTCTTTTGATTCCTGCACAGCTGCAACCTTTGCTCTCCATCTGTCATTGTCTGGAAGACTTCTTAAGACCTTTCTGACCTGCTCATCTATAGGAATTATCTTACCAAGACACGTTAGTTCGTTAGTAATACTTTTAAATCGAGTAAACATGTCTTTAATGGATTCTTTATTTCCCATTTCAAAGCGCTCATACTGAGATAAAAGAATGTCTATTTTGGAACGTTTAACATCTGACGTTCCTTCATGTGTAACTTCCAGAAGATCCCAAATTTCCTTTGCGGACTTGCACCCTTTGACACGAGTATGTTCATCGGGTCCAAGTCCCCAAATTAAAAACTTTTTGGCAGTAGCATTCATTTCAAGTTTTTCAAAATCAGTTTTTTCATACTCATCCATAGGTTTAGGGATTACCTCATTATTAGCATTCGTTTTCGTAATTTCGTAATCTCCTACTTGTATAATTCGCCATACCTGATAATTCTCTGCTTGGATAAAGATTTCCATCTTATCCTTCCAATAAGGATAAAATTTGCCGTTGAAGTATGGAGGCCTTTGAATGGATGTACTCCCGAATTCCTTTTCCTCTGTGTAAGCCATTTTCCAGGAACTTACTCAACAGGGTTGCCTGCGTGTTCTGAGTTCCTGCTCTGATACCAACTGAAAGTCTAACTGGCTAATACAAGAGGGGGGGTGAATTGTATTTGAGGTGAAATCTAAAAACTTTTTGCGGAATTTAACTAAATGAAATAATGACGAGAGAAGATATAGGCTTTTCTAAATTTCCACTATGTAATCAAAACTCTTTACAAGTGAAGATTCAAACCCGTTAACAAGTTCCACAAATTAGGAACTTGTTCCCAACTCTCACAGAAGACTTCAGCAACGAAGCTTCCTTAACCTCACCTTACAAACTCACACCGAGCAAGACCTAAAACTGAATATAGTGAATTTGAGCCAAGCTTTGTATTCCAACCTGTAAATTTTATTTGCCTTTCTTCTTTCTATTGTTGCTTTTGCTCTGTATTCCAATCTACAGAAATGAGGGTATCAATTTGCAGCGTCAGTTCGTCATTATACTTCATCCAAAAGACTTGTAATATCTTTCATATGTTTATTTTGCTGTTTTTTATTGTCTCAAATGTACAATCATTGAGCTTTAGCTTCCCTACTTTTAACCAAAACACTCAAAAAATTATCTTAGGGAACGATACAACTCTTACAAATAAGGCGATTCAACTGACTGCCAATAGAATAGATGGCAGTCTCCATGGCAGTGTAGGACGGGCATCCTACAAACAGGCTGTGCGCCTTTGGGATAAAAGCACAAACAAGACAACAAACTTTACCACCCACTTCTCTTTTAACATTACACAGGCGGATAAGAATCCTAACTACTACGGTGATGGACTCGCCTTTTTTCTAGCACCGTTCTATGTTTCAGCTGATGCTCCAGAGGAGTCATCTGGTGGGTGTCTTGGTTTGATAGGTGGTGCTAGTAAATCTTGCAATGTTACGAGTACATACCCCTTTGTTGCTGTCGAGTTTGATAGCTACCACAATAAATGGGATCCAGGTTTTTCATGGGATCCGAGTAATGATCATGTAGGAATAAATGTCAATTCTGTATATTCAAAAGCAAATTTTACAGTAACTGAGTCGCGCCCGTCTGTCATTGGATGAGATCTCAAACTAGCTATGGCCACGGAGTCGCGCCCGTCTGTCATTGGATGTTTATTGATGTTTTCGAAAGGAGGCATAGGGTTTTTCTTTAATTGATGTTCCAAATTGGAGCATGAGGAGACAACCTTGTCTATTGCTTAATCCAATGAATAAAAATGAAATGAATGATTTATTATTAATTAGTGAAGTCTTAGTAATGTTAACAATTGAGGCATGTGTTTGAGTCAATAATTAAATTGTGTGTGTTGATTGATTATTAGTAGCATGCTAGGAATTCTTTGTTATACTTCGTAGCCTGTATGTACTCAACGTTGCTAATTGCGTCTTTTTGTGTGTCTTTTTCTTGGTCATGTCCTTCGCTCATCAATGACCCTGTAATGATCCAATCTTTACACTTGAAATATTGGGGAGCAAACTTATCATAGGTGTTCACATAGTTTGGACTTGCATCAGGTGGTGGGATTTTGAGTGGAGAGTTGGTTATTGTTCGGAATTTATTTCATTTCATAAGCTTGAATTCATTTAAACTCTGGTTTGATTTATTTACTACTTTTGTTGGGATTTGAATAAGGGCCTTAATGGTTCCAACTTGTAAGACTTAACTTAGGTTTTGCTCTTTGATTTTGAAACTTATTTATAACTGAGTTAGTTTTTTTCGCTGTTAAATTTTGAATTAGCCTTAACGTTTCAACGCGTGACGGTAGCACATATATCAGTAATTCTCTTGGATTTTAGTAAAGAAATTTCAGGTTTAAAGAGAGAATTATTAGGGTGTTACATCCTGGAATTGAGAGGGAAACTCTAACTCTCTAACCACTTGAGTATATTTAATATAACTATAATATGTATCCGTAAAAAAATGTTATTATAACACAATATGTCGTACCTAAGACCTCATTACCTTTTAAAATTAGACTCATCGGACTGAGATAGAAGAAATAAAAAGAGAATTCCTATTTCTTGACTCCTAGTTGAGTTTGATCTCATGACCAAAGACATGCAATTAGACCTATTCCTTGCAATTAAGCTAAGCCTAGTTTGGTACCTAAGTGATTATGAAGATTATTAATTGTAAATCAGTAATCACAGGAATAAAAGGCAATTACAGAGTAAGTGACATTTCCCCATTTTTTTTTAGGGAAAATCCAAGTTTATCTCTGAGATAAATAGGTAAATATATCTCCTTTCACAATACAA
Organism: Chenopodium quinoa; assembly: GCF_001683475.1. Taxonomy (NCBI): domain Eukaryota; kingdom Viridiplantae; phylum Streptophyta; class Magnoliopsida; order Caryophyllales; family Amaranthaceae; genus Chenopodium; species Chenopodium quinoa. The sequence goes on along the minus strand of NW_018744143.1, from coordinate 2,197,045 downwards.
TGTTTTTCTTTTATTTTATAAATTATAAAAGTGAAATAATAAAGTGGCACAAAACAAAATGCAAAAAGGTGTGAGAGGAGATAAACTGAAATGTTAATATCAGAGATTAACTTGGGCACCATCATTTTTTTAGTGTTATACTCCCTCCGTTTTTTTTTTAATTTGTATCACTTGGTGATGCGCGGAGTTTTAGGACAGTAATATAATATTGTGAGTGGCTGAATAATTTATTATAGTAAAAGTTAAATGGGGACCAAGAATGTGATGGACAATAAATATTTTTATTATATAAGTGGGAACCATGAAGGAGCTGAGAGAGAAATGATAAAATAATTTAAGTGGGGTTTAAAGTAAGGGAGAGAAATGATAAAATATAATATAAAGTTACCAAATAAAAAAGTGATGCATTTAAAAAAAACGCATATAAAAAGAAAGTGATGCATTTAAAAAAAATGGAGGAATTTTTTTTTCTTAATCAACTGTTTTTTAAGTGTTTACTTATATTTTTGAAAAATTATTTCTCTCTCCTATAATAATATTAAATTTAAATTATTATTTTAATAACATCTCTCTTCTCTCTTTTTTGAAATAAATCTCTCATCTCTCTTGCTTTTAAATAAATCTCTCATCTCTCTTGCTTTTAAATAAAATTTACTCGGTAATCACCAGAAAAAGAAAAAGGCAACTATCGAGTAAATGTTACTCCCCTTGTTTTTTTTTTATAGTGTTACACTTTTTCTTAATAAGTTGTTTTAAGTGTTATATTTTTAACTTTTGGAATATTTCTCTCCTCACAAGTCTTGACTTTTAATTATTTTTTAAAAATATTTTACAAACTAATATTATATTAAGTTTAATATATTTTCTTATTAATTTTTTATACCATAACTACTTCACTTACGTCTTATTATATAAAATAAAACTATACATACCCATATGCCAAGCAAGTCTTGACATAGTGGAAAGTTTTGCATCTTATAAATTAGGAAATTTTGAATTATACCTAAAAAAAAATACGAAATTATTTATTACCACCAACTTCTAATAACAGTTTTATTAACCACTAAAAAAAAATTCTTAAAATTGATATTCACCATCTACCGTCAATAGGACCGTCAAATATAAAGACTTTTTGAATTTTCTTTGATATCCGAGTCAGAAACATGATCTTAAGATGTATTAGGGGTTATTTTGGTCCTTTGAAAAGGCTAGAATTGAAAAAAAAAATCGGCAATGCCTTATTTGACGTGTGTTATGCAAATCAAGGTATTTTTTAGTAGGCAAAATAAGGCATTAGCCAATTTTGCATTAGTACGTGCAGTATTTGTGAATGGAGAAAGTATATGCATATACGTCTTTCACTCTTTGCACCTTTGCTCCCGAGTTGAACGTACTTTTTTCCTTTATGGAGAGAAAACTGATTTTCCATTGACTTGGGACATGCTATGTATTGCCATCTTGAATAGTTGTTTCCAGGACTTTTGATAGGAGGGTCTAAATTGGACCAAAAGAGATTACAGGACCGTGTTCTTAAAGGAGAAGGGAGCATTCATTTTCCACAATATATGTCTGTGCTTTAATTATAGCATAGAATTATTAGAGTACTTTAAGTCATCAACTTGGCAAGTGCTCAGGTCATTATACTGCATTATTGTCCTTTTTTGCTGATTTATAATTTGTATGACCCATAATGAAGACTATTTGTTAAAATATAAACGAATTGACCGTGGTCAATACTCAATATGTTGCAGCTGGGGAAATTACTAGTAACTTACATTAATGTTGATTACATTAATTAGCCAGAGTTTAGTAGTAGAATTAAGCTTTGTTCACCTTATAAATGGTACAAATTTTTGCAATGCAACCTTGTAATTCTTCTCTCTAAAATTTTAGCCCCGTCTTTCTGCATAGTTAAGAAATTTGGAAATGAGAGGTTCAATAATTCACTGTTATAGTATAAAGTTTGTGTTTCAATTTTTTGTTTCCTTGGTTTTTTTCCTAAACCATGTCGAATCAATTTTCTTCAACTTCTCTAGTTTCGACCAAGATAGTTTTCGAAATATTACCTACAAGAATGATTCACATATTGAAGATGGGGTGATTCAGTTGACGAAGAGCACATCGGGTTCTAATCTTCAAGCAAGTGCAGGACGAGCATCCTATAATCAGCCTGTTCGTCTCTGGGATAAAGAAACCAGCAAGAAAACAGACTTTACCACCCACTTTTCATTCCAAATCAATTCAGCAGACAGTACTATTTATTTTGGTGATGGTATGACTTTTTTCATAGCGCCTTTTGATGATTCTACAGAGTATGCTCCAGAGAATTCATTTGGTAGGTGTCTTGGTTTGGTTGTGGCTGTCAATGTTACCAGTAAATATCGATTTGTTGCTGTCGAATTTGACACCTTCAAGAATTGGTTTGATCCGATTGGTGATCATTTGGGTATTGATGATACTTCTGTAGTTTCTGAGGTTAATATTACAGTGGATGGGGGCCTGAGAAACAGGTCTACAGCAAATTCTTGGATAACTTATAATTCTGTAACTAAGAATCTGAGTGTTTTCTTAACTTATGATGATCATCCTGTGTATAACGGGGAATCTAGCCTTTCGCATATCATTGACTTAAGCTCCATTCTTCCGGAAACAGTCAGAGTTGGGTTCACGGCTTCAACTGGTGCAAATGTTGAACTTCATAGCATCCTTTCTTGGGACTTCAACTCAACCTTAGAAGATACATATATCAGTGTACCATGGCAAAATCACACAACTGCGACAAGCAGCCAGAGTAATAGCAAAGCAGCAATGATTGGTGGCATTGTAGCTGGAATTAGTGTCTTAATAACTGGATTAGGCTCAGTTGTGTTTATGTGGGGGCGGAGGAGATCAAGGGGAAAAAACGACAACATGAATTTTGATCAGGATACTGGGCCAAGGAGGTTCACTTACAATGAACTTATTCGTGCTACTAGCAACTTTCTCGAGGAAGGGAAGTTAGGACAGGGAGGTTTTGGAGGCGTGTATAAAGGTTTTTTGTTTGATCTAAGTCGGATTATTGCAGTCAAGAAGATATCAAAGGGATCTAAACAAGGGGAAAAGGAGTATGTATCAGAGGTGAAGGTTATCAGTCGTCTAAGGCATAAAAATTTGGTTCAACTTCTTGGTTGGTGCCATGAGAAAAAGGAATTGCTTCTTGTTTATGAATTTATGCCTAATGGAAGTCTTGACTCCCATATTTTTGCAGGCAAGAGGACGACGGTCTTACCATGGGCAGACAGGTACAAAATTGCATATGGCTTGGCATCCGCCTTGCTATACCTCCACGAAGAATGGGAGCAATGTGTGCTGCATAGAGATATCAAGTCTAGCAATGTCATGCTTGATTCTAATTTCAATGCTAAGCTTGGAGATTTTGGGCTTGCTAGGCTCGTAGACCACAGTCTAGGAGCACAAACAACTGTATTGGCTGGCACTTTAGGCTACCTAGCACCAGAGTGTGTTATGACTGGAAAATCCAGCAGAGAATCTGATGTCTACAGTTTTGGGGTGGTGGCCCTTGAAATTGCATGTGGAAGAAGGGCTATTGAACCAGAAGAGCCTACTAACCGGAGTCTGATTGAGTGGGTGTGGCAGCTCTATGGAGAAGGCCGTCTTCTTGATGCAGCTGATCAAACACTCGAAGGAGCATTTGACATTCAAGAAATGGAATGCTTGATGATTGTTGGGTTGTCGTGTTGCCATCCTGAAGACACTTTACGTCCTACTGTAAGAAAGGTTATAAATGTTCTTAACAAGGAGTCTTCTTTGTCTATCTTGCTTACCAGCCTCTCGGCTCCCACCTATAGCACTCCGCCAACATATGTAGAGCCGCTTCCTCCCCTGGGTTAAAAGGCAGCAGTACTGCTGGCACCACAACCTCCTCATCAGCACATCCACTTGTTTCTGGTGCTACTCCTTTGATGGTAGATTATGCAACAGTCTGGTATTTGTTTCAATGAATTAGAGTTAGTCATTTGTTAATTTTTTAAATTTCAAACAAGATCGAATTTTTGTCAGATTTCTTTCTGCAGTTCCATTTTGCTGCAATTAAAATTCATGAAGAAATGAAGACTGTAAACACCCATTAAGGTGTTTTTTTTCTCAATTTTTTTTGACAGCTTATATAGTTATATTAAGTTCTAACAACTTCGAACATTTAACCCTGCTGATGCAATTATATCAATTAATTAAAGGCTTAAATTAATTCACAAAACAGTAGCAGCAACCTGTATTAGCGTGAGACAAGTAAACAGGCTGTACATGAGTACAATTTAAGGTCATTTATGTAATAGACAAATTAATTAAGACATTAAGTACATAAATGTATGTTCCTCTCACCCAAAAAAAAGAAAAGAAAAAAAAGTACTACGTACTAGGGGTGTTCATATCCGGGTATCCGGATCTTCGGGTAGTTGATAAGTCGGCCCATGTCCCGTCACGGATAATTCGGGTACCCGGATTCTATTTACTTATTTTTTTAAAATAAATTTATACCTAAAATCTGTATTTTTTTACAAAAAAAAAAACTGCTGCAATTTTTAAAAAAAACACTGCTGTACTTTTAAAAATAAAACCTGCTGTAATTTTTTTTTTAAAAAAACTGTTGTAATTTTATAAAAAAAAAAACCATTTGAAAGGAATTCAAGTGCAAGGTTCCAACACAATAGGAATAAAATGAAGGATTTGATGTCCATAGATTATATACACAACTCCTTTGAAACCTTCATTTCTAGAGCTTGTCAATCTATTAGCTATTTCATGATGTCTAAGACTTCTCTGACGAAGTATTAAGTTGTTCAAGTGCAAGATTCCAACACAGAAGGACTAAGATGAAGGATTTGATATCAAATTCTAATGTGTTTGCCTGTTTCTGACTGACCTAAGACGGGAGTTACCATTGCATCCCATGATTAGTCTGACAATCTCAACACGCCATAATATAGGCCGATTCGCCTTTCATCTTATCCTGCTTTAGCAGAAGCCTCCAATTCTAAAATGAAGGCAATTGGCAGTCTTATAAACATTTGAGCTAATATATTGATCCACTTTTTTCATTGTTGATTATCCTAGTTTTAAAATCGTTGTTGGTGTTAAGAACATTGTTTGGAATATCCTGCGTAAAAGGTCAGGACATTTCATGTGTTGCGGAAGTTGCAGATGCAACGTAAAATTTGTTATCCTTTAGTGTAAAAGCACTGATAATGCATATACTAAGTTTATAGAGACATTTAGCTAACTCAGGTGTTTAAATTGCTGATCGGTACTTTGCTTTGTCCTCGAAAAGGCTAATTCTAGTCCAAAGCAAAAGTAAGATGCATCAAATCGGGTACTGATCAGTACTGATAATTTTTTATTTTTTTTTTAAACGGGTACCCGATAGTTGCAAAGCTTGTCCCATGTCCCGGCCCACGAAAGTGTTATTTTACCGGGACGGATACCCGACCCGCAAAAAACAGAAAATTTTAAAAATTTCCTGTCGGGTTTTTTGTGGGTCGTTGGGAAATCGGGACGGGACAACCGGGTCGGGTTTTTTTTAACACCCCTACTACGTACATAAATGTATGTCATCATCCACGGTTAAGGTAGAAATAGAAAGAAACTCAGTGTTTTACCCTCTTATAGCAGACTAATCTATATGCGGAAACTATTGTCGTATAGGACCTATTTCAAGGAATGCATATAGGATGACATTCTTTGTAAATAGGTTGAAGTTGTGTGGGGACAAGGTGCCAGCTAGTATAAAAAATAACGGGGCAAAGATAGTGAAAACGGGGAAACCAAAATCTAAGCGGGAAACCAGAATTAAGTTTGACAAAGCAACTTTCTTCTTTCATTCCTCTTTCTTCCCAAAGCAAAGTGTTACTGTTCAATGGCGAATGGAGCGAAATTAAATTGAAGGCATTGAAATCCTTTTCCAGGTGCACTAAAACCACTCAAATGTCGTAAGAGGATGAGAACGAGGTTAGCTGACATTCTTGGCGTGGATTTAGCCGAAGCACTTGGTGACGGTGGAGAAGATAGACATGGCTACGCTAGGAGCTGCGATTTGATTGTGAAAATGTAAGTTTCTTACATGCATTATTGTAATTATTCAGTTTGAAGATAGATTTGAACTTAATTTTTAGGGTTTAGTCTTTAAATTGGTATTAATTTTGAAAATGGAAAAGTGTGATGCAGTTGTTTAGAGATGGTTAGCACTTAATTGTGAATCCGAACTACATTTTGACAATGCGAAATCGATTAGCTGCTGATATATTGGGAGTTGATTTAGCGGAAGCATTGCATGAAGGTGGTGAAGAAGGTCATGGTTGCGCAAGGGAGTTGCGGTTTGATAATGAGAATGTAAGTGTTCAAAACCCCTATGAGGTCGTTCTGTTGTGTATGAGGTATTTGTTTGAGTTAACAGTTAGTAATGCACGAATTAGAGGAGTGAATAAAATTGAATTAGCTGAAAAGTTAGGGTTTTTTGGTGTCTTTCAATTATTGGTATCGTTTCAATTTATAGTTGTTGTTGATAGTGATTGTGTTAGTGCTTAAATAAGTTGGCATACAATTTAAATGTAAGTAATTATTTGAGCAATTGTTGTTGGTATTGTTAGATTGTTGATTGTAACTTGATTAATTGAGGTGAGTGTGGTTAATCCGTGTTGTGTATGTTGGAATTTGGAGTAGGTTGAAATTAATACTGAGGGTTGTCTTTAAATTTTGAAATTGATACTTGGAAAATGGTTGTTCATTGGTATGATGGTTTCAGTAGCTATGAAAATGATGTTATGTATAATGTATATATTGTACTTTTTTAGTTGTGCAGGTGGTGTTGTGTGTATGATTGTTTTATGGCTGTGTCATTGTTATAGGGGGTGTTGGTGGTGAGGATGATGTATGTGGTAATGAGGAGGGATTTGAGAGTAAGCATGGGTATGGAGAAGGAGATGAGGAGGAGAATGAACAGGGATCAGAAGATGATGGAAGGGAATGGGGGTCAGATTATGAGGAAGTAAAGGTGGAGGAAGGAGTTGAAGATGAAGGAGTTGAAAATTGAGGGTTATAAATGAGTGTATGAATTGGGTAATTATGAAATGTAGGCTCTTTTAATTAGATGATGAAGTTGTTAGGGTAAAGACCCTTTGTTATGGTTAGGACCCTTTGTTGTCAATTTGATATGAATTTCAATCCATGTAATTGAGTAAGTAAATGGGTAATTGGTAATGTTAAATTGCCATAATCTTTGATATGAATGTTGATTGTTCATTGTTATTTGATAAAATGGGTGTTGTAGTTGAGTTGATGAAAATTTTTTAATATTATAATTGTTTGGGAATGTGTTGGTTTTAGAATGGGAATGGAGTGAAGAATGAGTTGCAGCTAATTGTTTGAGTTATTGTCGAACCTGTTTGTGTGGAAAATTGTACAAAAAAAAAGCTTTGAGCTTGTAGTTTATCGAACCAATTGCTGTGAAAGAAGGTAAAAAAAAAGTTTTGTTATGAATTATGTGATCATATCGTTTGTTGGGTTTGGTGTTGTTGTGTATGTTTTTGGTTATTGGTTATTGGTTGTTGTTGTAATGTTGTATTTTCAATGAGTCATGGTTGTGTATGTGAATTAGGTGGATGTTGGTGATGGATATGAAGATGGTGGGGCGAATGACGTATCTATTTATGAGGCGGGATTAGAGAGTGTGGGATTAGTGAGTGATGATGGATTAAAAGAAGGTGAGGTGCAAGAGGATGAAGAGGGGGGAGGGTTTGAGGTTGAGGATAAGGGGGCAGATTATGAGGAAGATGAAGTTGAGCCTGGTGTTGAAGGGGAATTTGATGGGGCTAGTGTAGAAGGTTCCTCATTCATAACCCCAAAGAAGTACATGATAATGGTGCACACTGTGTTTGGTGCGGAAGACGAAGTATCTCCCCCAAGTTTGGGCATGGTATTTGAGAGTTGGGATGAGTTGGATACCTATTTTTGGAGTTATGCTAGGCAAAAGGGTTTTGGTATGGTGAGGGCTGATTCTGGGTGGGTGGATGTGAAGAAGGAATTGAAAAAGGGGAAGTGTTGTAAGCAGAGAAGGAATGCTAAGTGGACTTGTGACTGTTATGGTTACGTTTCAAGGAAGCATAAACAGGATGCACTTAAGGAAAGGTTGTTGCAAGGTGAGGAGACAGTTCAGAAATAGAAGACTAAAAAGTGCGGGTGTCCTGTGGAGCTGTATGCCAGTGTTAATGAGGAAGGGAATTGGGTTGTGCGAAGGCTGAATTTGGAGCACAAAGGTCACATTGTTACTCCGGGAAAGTCAAAGGATGTAGCGATGTACCAGAAGCACGAGTTAATGGTGAAAAACAATCACTTGGTCAAGCAGGTGCATACGGCGAAGAAGTCTAAGGTGAAGGTATCCCAAGTGTACTGTTGTTATGCTCGGGAGCGTAATGGAGTGGAGAAGCGCAATCCTCAATTCTGAGTTGTCGGTGAGGTGAAAAGTGACGCCGGTGTCCATGTACCAACCATTGTTAGGTTGTTGAAGACTCATGGTACTGTACGCATGGCCTAGCTCCGTTAGGATCATGAGTGGGCCATATTGCTGCTTCTGGGCCGGAGCAAAATATGCTTGCTGCTGTGAAGGCCGAGAGCCCAAAATGCCCCCCTGTGGACGCTGAAAGAATGAACCCGGATTGGTAGGATAAGGGCACGGTGGAAAAGCCCAGTGACCAGGTTGGGCCTGTTGCTGCCACGCTGCTGGACCGGCCCACTGTTACTGTTGGCCATAATTCTGACCTTGCCAAGCGGATTGTGCTTGTTGCGGCTGTTGTTGTGACGCATTGGTTTGTGATTTACCCCCACGGCCGCGACCTTTGCCGCCACATCCGCCGTAGTTCCTGCCACTGCCGCGCCCACCGCCGCCCCGCTGTTGCTGCTGATCGGACTGTGCAAGAGCGGTGGAGTTGGTTGTAGGGGAAGAATTTGAGTGTTGAGCGACCAATGCTTGTTTCGACTTCCTTGTCTCCTCCAACAGAAACTGAAACGGAGCCTTATTAAAGCTAGGAAGGGGGTCTGCTTGTTGAATTAGTGCAGCGACTGTGTCATATTTACCCTTCGGTGAACATGTGATTAATTGAAGCACCATCTTGCGCTCGGAAACTGGGTTGCCTACATTACTGAGTTGGTCCGCAATTCAACAAGTTTAATCTGCTTACAATAATCTGACATATTTGCATAATTCTCGAGACGAGTGTTGTTGAATTGCTCCTCCTAATAAATTGCTCGGGTATGCTTATTGTCATGGAAAAGCTCTTCTAGGAGTTTCCATAGTTCGAGTGCCGTGGCACCAAGCTTCATGATGGTGTGGACTAAATCCTTCGAAATTGTCTTATAAATCTACTGTTTGACAACAACATCGAGTCGCTTCCATGACGCGTCATCAACCTCGGACGCCCGGGAGACCGTGGCATCAATATGGTCTAGTACGTTAAAGGCATGCACATGCTTGAATCTGAAACAATAATTCAATAATGCCTCTTGATCGAGGGCGATCTCATAATGTTCTTGATGTTGGATACGATACGGCATATGCCGGATGGAAGGTCGTGGTTGGGGGAGGAAGGGTGGGGTTTTCATCATCAACGGCCATTGGAGAGGAACGGCTGGGTGGCAGATGGAAGGTGGAAGAAGGCTGAGCACATGATCCAAGATCGGCTAGGGTATAGAGGGGAAAGAAAAACCCTAGAAGGCTGTGATACCACGTAGAAGTGTGTAATCCTCCTTGAGTGGAGCATTCTCATTAATTCAATATATATAGGTGTTTACAAAGCCTAATTATATGAGAATACAATATTTCCTAAATTACAAAAACATATCTTAATAGAATATATACGTGCATATTCTCTATCAAATAGGATGATCATTAATAAGACTTATACACGCTACTCCGTACCATCGAGGACTACATACAAGGCATCATGTATGTGGTACTGATAGCCAATCGTAAATAAATGAAAAGGAAATAAAGGATGAATGTTAGGGGATGACTTAAAAGCTAAACTTGTCACAACAATAGAAGTGTATACGTTCTCCGTATTATTGTATCAAGTAGTTTCAATAATAGAAATTTTTTAAAGTGCGTATGTGTTACAAAGTCTTTGTAATTTAATTAACACACTAACACAAACACACACACAGCAAAGTAAAAATCAGTGAGATACTTTTGAATTTTATTAGGTATAACATTATACATTATCGTAGAGATTGAATGCAAGACATCAAAGTAAAAAAAAAACACTGTGATACACACTACCATCCAGAGTTGTGCACTCATCTATGCACATCTGATTTACATCTCGTGACATCTCTCAAAACATTTGCTTCTAAGAGTGATCTCAAAATTGAGTTCCTAGTCGTGTACCTTTCTTCTTCTAAAAAACAAATCATATATTAATGGGCTCGTAATCCTTAGAATAGGCTTTCTTGTGTCCAAAGTTATGTTAATTATTTTCCAGTTTACTACAATGTAAATACATATGAGTATAATTTAAAAGGGGCCGGGATATTTAAAGGGGGAAATAAGTAAAACTAAAGTGTAAGAATCATGAGAGAAAAATGGTTAGTGTAATCAATAGATGTTACACTCACGTACTCTAGTAGGTGCATGATATGATGATCACAGAGTGCACTTAAATTTAGACAAAAACGAACATCTAAAACACGAACCGTGAGCTCAAGTTCCTAAATGAACAAAAGAGATCGAGTTGATTCAAATGAACACGAACTCAGAAAAATATCAAATTCACACAAATAAACCAAAAATTAAAGAACACGGAAGCTGAAATACAATAACACATACATGTCCTTAAGAAGATTAGAAGGGTTAAATAAATGAACATGAACAGATCCAAAGAGGGCATAGGATGGCTAAAACAATCAAGAACATGAATAAAATGAAGAAAATTACCCAAAAAATATGAGATATTTACACCATTAATTACCCCGGAACTAATCCCACGGTAAAAAGGTAGATTATAGATGAATCATAGTAAAAGCCTAAAAGGTGATATGAGAAGGTTATTCAAAAAAAAAAAGGTGATATGAGAAAGAAGGATCCAATATTACCTATGCATGCAAGAAAACAATAATTACAGATCGCAAAAATAATGATATATTTCAAGTGGAATAATTATGTGTCTAAGTGAGGTAGTATGTGAAAAAGGAAGCTAATTTTCCAATGTAATTAGTATGGAAAACAAGTGACCTTACCACAACTCATAGGGCAAATTAAATAGGTTGATCATAGTGGAGGTATATATGTGGATTAGATAGAACTACCTTATTAGCATATCATTAAGGGAGCGCTTTAAGATAATTATTTGTCAAATCTTTTTATTATAAGGTGTTTTAATGCTTATTTATAGCGTCTTTCTCATACGGAGTACTTTGTAAGTTGTACCCAAAAAATTTACAAACTTTAGGATAATGATAATAACGCAAGTTGCTTGTGGTTTATAATATAATTAATTATTTTAAGTGTCCTTTTTGCTAGTGGTAATTAAAAAATGTTGATTGTTTAAGACGTAATTAGGGGAGACAAACACGAATCAATCGATAGATCACTAGCAATTTTAAAGTACAAAGTACAAAGTTGTCAGCATCTTATGCTTTGTATAACTCTGATCGATGGCATGTGAAGAAAATTGACAATCTAATGAAATTTATTCCTAATGAAACAAACAAACAAACAAATTGCAAAAGATGACACGGTGCAACTTGTATATTGTGGCAAACTACCCTTGATGAGGACTACAAAACAATGCATCACTTATGGAGTCATAGAGGTTATTTTATAGAGGGTGTTATTATTCGAGAACGCGCTAACGATTATAATTAAGTATTAGTTACGTATTGGAGTATATTTGTATATTATTATTGATTTTGAAATTTATGATGCAACCCTTCTACTACTTGCTTCAAAAAGAGCAACATATACGGTATGTTCTTTTCATCAAAACTTTTTTGAACTTAACTTATTATTAGACTTAGTTCGACCTAATTTGCACTTTTCATCGTATGTTTATACATGATTTTTTTTTTTCTTTTTTATTTTTTTTATTTTTATTTTTGGTGATCCACCCGATTCACCCTTTGGGCTAATACACATGATGAAATCTAATCAAGTCAATTATAATGGAATAGCGCGCCTTGAAACTTATTTTTGTAAATTAGATTTAAAAATCACCCTATTTTATAAAAAATAGAACAATGCATTTTTTTTTTGAAACAAAAAATAGAACAATGCATAAATCTATACTCACCAGTAAATAAATATATAATCGGCTTCTTGGCCAAATACGGTGATTTTTAGTTGTCCTCTCACCCAACTTATCATTTCCGTTGATACTAGCTATGGAATACGGAGTACTATTTTGTTGTAATAAAGTTACGTGTTAATATAATTATTAGGAAAAAAAATATCTTAAAAATATTTATTGCATGTGAACTCATCTAGCTAAACCGTTAGGATTTAATTATATTTTAAATAAGTCAAAATAAGTCAAAGGATCTTAGTCCTCGTTCACTTCACCTTATTTTGGTTGAACTGAAATTAAATTTACTGAACTTAAATTAATTTTGCTGAACTTAAACTATTTTTACTGAACTGAAATTAATTTTACTGAACTGAAATTATTTTTGCTGAACTGAAATTAATTATATTGAACTGAAATTATTTTTGCTGAAATGAAATTATTTTTACTGATTTTTTTATTATATTTCTTCTTTATAGCTACTGAATTTTACTTAACTGAACTTTTTTTTTACTGAACTGAAATTATTTTTACTGAACTGAACTTATTTTTACTTAATATTATTTTTTTAAGGTGAAGTGAACAAGACCTTATTTACATTACGTATTACTTATTTTAACATCTTATATAGTTATATATATTCAATTATAAAATTAAATAGGCCATATATATACATCATTTTCCATTCTTAAAATATGTTAAGAAGGATCATGTTGCATTTCTTCGTAGACTTGACGTTTGATGAGCATAAAAAGAATTTCCATAAGATTCTAAATTATAAACAGAAAATCATGGCTGACCTAACATGAGAAAAATTTAGCTAAAATATTTATAGCACTTTCTCAACAAAATTTCCACCTGGCATATAATTTCCATGCACCTTTTGAAGTTTTTCATATATTTTTTTTTGCAATAAAGGTCGTGGTTGCCAAGTCTTCATCAATTAATAAATTAAGTGCAAAAAGCGCATAAAAGTGCTTATTTCCCTTTCAAAAACAGTATTTTGGCTCCTCCGATCCCTCAAATTATAAATCCCCTTCTTCAATAGTAACGGCAAAGTGAGAAGAGTGACTATGACATGAGTAGATAAACTGAGTAGATAAACTTAGGTCCATTTTCCTCATTTTTTATTCACTTATTTTAAGTCTAATAAGATAAGATTAGATAAGATAAAAAGATTAATATGGAGTAATAATTTCATATAAGCATATGTAAGAACTAATAAATACAAATAAGATAAGATAATATAAGGGTTAATAAGGTCTAATAACATTTTATATAAGGCTCAATAAAGACTGAAAGATAAAATCGTATGGAATATAAGATAAAATTTGATGTTCATATAATATCATAAATAAGTGCTAATAATTTCAGAAAGATAGATTCAAGATTAATAAGATAATACTACTTCTTCTGTCTTTATTAAATGACATGTTTTGACTTTGGCCACTACTTATAAACTTTATTTTGACCAGTTTTTATAATTTATAGAAAATATAGTCATGTGTAATAATTTTGTTTGATTGAATCGTCCTAATATAAATTCTATCAATATCAACCTTTTATAATTTAACATTTGATAATTAGTGGTATCAATCGTTAAAAGTGTGCATTTGCAAGCGTTATAAAAAAAAATGTGTTAACTAAAACTATGGAAGATATATAACATAAGTGAAATTTAGGGAAGAGAACACTGCAGCATTCTACCACAAATTTTTGTATATTGTGAGATGATAAGAAAATATGGAGAAAAGAATTATCACAGATGAAGAGTCGGTGCTTCTTGAACTAACAAAATTATTTGCGTTTAAGATGCTTATAAGTTATTATTGGATGTACGGATGCGATTAGAGGTAGCAATTAGGTTTTGCTAATAAGGTATTTTTAAAAACTTACTATATATGAGTACTAGAAACAAGCTATTGTTGATTCAATTGAAGTCCGAGTTAAACCAAAATCGTATCATGAAATTTCCAATAGTGTTTGAGTTTTGGGTATGGGACTATGGTCTATGGGTTATTATTGTTAAGCCTAGACATTATTCACTATACACCAAAAGCTTAACGGATCCTAACAAATCAAGTACCCAAAAGATCAAGTGATTGATTTTACATCTTATTGAGATATATTTTAGGGATATATTTTGTGGGATTTTTTGTGGATATTATTGGTAGTTATCTTTGATATTATTTCCTAAATCCTAAATTACCTATGCTAAGGGGTTTCCTAGGTTTAGGTTGTATATATTAGAATTAATTGTTCAATGAAAGGCAAGCAGTAAGTTTACATCAATTTAACATGGTATCGGAGGCCTCGTTAAATTTTTTTCTCTGTGATTCACCATGACTGGCGGTGGCGAGACACCTTCTTCACCACCACATAAACTAGAAGCGACGTCTCCTCTCTACCTTGGGCCGCAAGATCGTCCAGGGGATTACATCAATTCACAACGTCTCAAATTAGACAATTTTCATGATTGGTCTCATGCCGTGCTAATTGCGTTGTGCTCTCGCCACCATGTACTAAGGATGGTTGGGTTACAATTCATTGTATGTTGGTTTCTTGGCTAATGAATACTATCGACCCGGAGGTAAAGTCTATGCTTTCTCATTATGATAATGCTAAGAAATTGTGTGATGATTTACATGAGCATTTTTGTCTTGTTAATGGCCCTACAATTCAACAACTTAAGTCCGATATTAATGGTTGTGAACAATCGAAATCCATGTCGGTTGCTGTATATTACAGTCGGTTGTCTGTTTTGTGGGATGAACTTGATCGCCTTGAACCCTTAATCGCTTGCAAGTGTGGACAATGTTCATGTAATGTAGGGAGACAACACGCGGATAGGCGTGATGGGGATCGTCTCCAACAGTTTCTGTTGGGTTTATAATCTGATTATTATGCTTCTATTTGTTCCACATTGTTCTCGCAAGATCTCCTACCTTCTCTTAACAGAGCTTACCAGCAAGTTTCGCAAGAAGAGAAGGTTAGAGGTATCTCACGCCTCTAAGAAGAGCCTTCCCCTACTCTCGGCTTCGCTGTACGGACTGGTGTTGGTCGTGGTCGTGGTGCTCCGGTGAAGGCTAATGCAGTCATGGGTGGTGGCTCAAGTTCGGATGACTCGGGTTCCTTTGCTTCGGGTCGGCTATTTTCAAGTAAGCAGTGGAAAGCGATTACGGGATTGATGGGTAATGCTACAATTTTCGATAATCGATTGAATGGTAAGTTTGATGATACCTCCTGGATTATTGACACAGGAGCTACTCATCATGTTACCGGTGAAAAGTCTTGGCTTTTTGACACAAAAAGTTTTGAGTGTCCGGTTAGGTTACCTAACGGTGAAACAGTGTCGGCCTATCTCGTTGGCTCTATTCATTTGTCTGATAAAATCACCCTCACCGGGGTGCTTTATGTTCCTAATTTGATTGTAACTTAATTTCAGTTTCTCAACTTAGTGATGACCTTAATTGTATTGTCCAATTTAATGCTTGTATGTGTGCTACACAGAACCAAACGAAGGAGCCGATTAGAACGAGAGCTAGGAGGGACGGATTGTATTATTTTACCAAATCGGATTCGGTGCATCATGTGAGTACTAATGCTGCAGGGTCTAACTTGGAGTTGTGGCATCGTCGTATGGGACATCCTTCCGAGAAAGTAGTTAAGTTACTTCCCACCGTTAGTAGCAAGGCATATTTAAATAAAGGATGTGAAGTATGTATGCGTGCTAAGCATCCTAGAGATAGTTTTCCCTTGAGTGATAATCAAGCATCTAGAATTTTTGAAAAAATTCATTGTGATATATGGGGCCCGTATAGACATGTTTCATCGTGCGGAGCTTGTTATTTTTTTGTCAATTGTTGATGACTATTTTAGAGCTGTTTGGATTTATTTGTTGAATGATAAAACGGAGGTTTTCCGTATGTTTTTGATGTTTGTTGCTATGGTAGAAAGACAATTCACTCAGACTATAAAAATTGTGCAAAGTGATAATGGTACGGATTTAATTGTCTACGTGATTTTTTTTATCCCACTGGTATTATTTTCCAAACCTCTTGTGTGGGTACTGTGCAACAAAACGGGAGGGTTGAGAGGAAACACAAACATATTCTGTCAGTTGCCAGAGCTTTGAGATTTCAAGCACAATTACCCATTTATTTTTGGGGTGAGTGTGTCCTTGTCGCGGCTCACCTAATTAATTGCACTCCTACTCCATTGCTGCAAAATAAAACTCCGTTTGAATTCCTTTTTAATAAACCTCCCATGTTTGATGCACTTCGTACTTTTGGGTGTCTATGTTTTGCACATAATAAAAAAACTAATGGTGACAAGTTTGCGAGTCGGAGTCGAAAGTGTGTTTTTGTGGGATATCCGTTTGGGAAGAAAGGATGGAGAGTATATGATCTTGAATCCAAAATTTTTTTTGTGTCTCGGGACGTCAAATTTATTGAGGATGTGTTTCCTTTTGCTACACCGGAAGATGTCAACATTGATTCTCTTGGTGCTGGTTTGAATCATGAGGTACATGAGGATTTCGTGGAGTATGAGGAGTGTATTGACAATGTGGTGTATGAGGGACACCATGGTAACGACGAGGATATGGGTTGTGTTCAAGACTTTGCTCGCACAGCCTTGGATGACCAGCAAGGTCATGCCACTGCCTCCTCGCAGAACATGGCTGCGAGCACAGGGACAGCAGCAACACAGGCTAGCCAGGCCACTTCTTCCTTGGCTGGTCAGTCTGCCCAACACCACCAGCTCGCCCACGACAGCAGCAGTCCAGGGGCAGAAAGTCAGCCCTAAGGGCGTGGGCTTCGTGAGAAAATTCCTTTGGTTCTTCTTCGCGATTATGTGACTCACTCAGTGTTTGCTAAAAATATGTCCTCCTTCACTCCACCTTCCAATACTCCTTCATGTACGCCTTATCCTTTAGCACATTATATAAATTGTGACAAAATTTCTGTGAATTATTGTAAGTTTCTGGCAGCCATTGTTAGTGGTCATGATCCGAAATCTTTTACAGAAGCCATGACACATGAAGGTTGGCGACGATCTATGCAGGAAGAAAGTAGAGCATTGGAAGATAATGGGACTTGGACCTTAGAGCAACTTCCTCCCGGCAAACGGGCTCTAGGAAGTCAATGGGTGTACAAGACAAAATATTTGTCTAACGGTGATATTGAACGTCTCAAGTCTCGTTTGGTTGTTTTTGGTAATCATCAGCAGGAAGGCATAGATTATGGTGAAATGTTTGCTCCGGTTGCGAAGATGACTACTGTTAGGGCTTTTCTTGCAATTGCAGCTTCTAAAAACTGGGAACTTCATCAAATGGATGTTCATAACGCTTTTTTGCATGGTGATCTTGATAAGGAGGTGTACATGAAATTACCTCCCGGGTTTGAGAGTTCGGATCCGTCTCTAGTGTGCCGCCTGCGAAAGTCCCTGGATGGGTTGAAACAAGCCCCGAGATGTTGGTTTGCAAAGCTCGTAGCGGCCTTGAAAGGGTATGGTTTCTTACAATCCTACTCTGATTATTCTCTCTTTACTTATACTAAAGGCAAAATTCAAATTAATGTCTTAGTATGCGTAGATGATCTTATTATTTCTGGGAATCATTCCGCTGCACTTGTTGGTTTCAAGGCCTATCTTAGTGATTGTTTCAAAGTGAAGGATCTTGGTCCTTTAAAATATTTTTTGGACATAGAAGTTGCTCGTAGTGCTACAGGTCTATTTTTATGTCAACGGAAGTATGCTTTGGATATCATTCAAAAGCAGGTTTGTTGGGGGCAAAACCGAGTGGTTCTTCGATGGAGCAGAATCATAAGCTCGGCCGCGCCACAGGAGACCGTGTTGCGGATCCAGAGGTGTATCGTAGGCTTATTGGGCGTTTGATCTACCTTGCTGTCACTAGACCTGATTTAGCATATTTCGTTCATATTTTGTCCCAGTTTATGCAGGAGCCTCGTATTGAACATTGGGATGCAGCTCTGCGTGTAGTTCGTTATTTAAAAGGTACCCGGCCGGGTCAGGGTATCTTGTTGAGTGCTGATAATGATCTCACCTTGCAGGGTTGGTGTGATTCGGATTGGGCGGCTTGTCCCCTTACTCGCCGCTCTATCACAGGTTGGTTGGTGTTTCTCGGGCAGTCACCTATTTCTTGAAGACTAATGAACAACCCACTGTGTCAACGTCTTCTGCAGAGGCCGAATATAGATCCATGGCGGCAGTTACTTGTGAACTTAAGTAGCTTAAGGATTTATTGTTGAGTTTGGGTGTGCAACATTTAAAGGCAATCAAGTTGTTTTGTGATAGTCAGTCTGCTTTGCATATCGCAAAGAACCTAGTGTTCCATGAAAGAACCAAACACATTGAGGTCGATTGCCATTTTGTTCGGGATGGGATCGTTGAAGGATTGATTTCTCCATCCTATGTTCCTACTACTTCCCAATTGGCCGACATCTTCATGAAGGCTCTTGGGAAGTCCCAATTTGACTATCTTCTCTCCAAGTTGGGCATTTATGACACTCATGCTCCAACTTGAGTGGGGATATTGAGATATATTTTAGGGATATATTTGGTGGATATTTTGTGGATATTATTGGTAGTTATCTTTGATATATTTCCTAAATCCTAAGTTACTTATGTTAAGGGGTTTCTAGGTTTAGGTTGTATATATTAGAATTAATTGTTCAATGAAAGGCAAGCAGTAAGTTTACATCAATTTAACACATCTCAAACTGCGTTTATAGTCTAAGTTATTAATTAGTAAAAGCTTTGACTATACGAAAAAGTCAAAAATCGTGAAATGCTTGCAAATAATGTAAACGAATTTGATCCCATGTCTTACACATCACCTTAACATTTTAACCAACTAAATTAGTTGATATTTACTATCTCATAATGTTACGAGTATGTAGAGCAGCTTTGACATGTTACGTACCAAAATCTATTTTACACGTATGTACAACACTGGAAATCTGAAGTGGATAAGCATTCATTTTCAGATCACAATGAGCACAATACGCTAAATCAAAGGGGACCCTAGCTCTTAATTGTACCTAATTTGTCCGTTGACATAATTTTGTGTTCCAGTTGTAATAATCTCTTAGGAAAACAACGTAAAATGACCAAAATTTATCCAATTACACATTGACTAAAGTGTGCAAGTTTTAAAGCATAAAGCTTTTTAGCAAATATCAATGGCCTACGTTACATCATATCAAATCTTTTCGATAGCAATATAAAGCCAAAATATCTTGTTTTAAATGTTGAAAATAACATACATAAACATAATAAATTAATTAAGGAGATAAATACAATTTAAAACGAAAGAAATAATAACACAGGATGCTAATCCTTAATTCACAAAACGGCTAAACTCTCCTAGGAAAGCAAAAGGCTAATTAAGGTTCCCTTCACCACAACTGTGCACCTCAAGTCCAAAGGGGAGAAGCCGAAATCCAAAACTCTAATAGCTCTCTAGTATAAGCTAAGTTACTAAGGCCTCGCTACTCAATTACATGGGTATCAAAACAAAACCAACTAAGCTTCGGTTGGGTGTTCGAGCCACAGAAGCAAGCATTCCTTATTTATTTATTGTGCATCCAAGTAACTCTTGCTAAGCACCCCATTCATCGACCATTGATGCCAAATACTCTCGGAAAACTTCTAGCATGTCGCGGAATGTGACCATTCCAACAAGGCCACAATCATCCTCCATGACCCAAACATAGTTTACCCTATGTGCAATAGCTTGGATCATTACCGCAACTAATGAGCTCTTGGGGTGGCAAACAATTGCCTCCGCCTTTCTGACTAACCTAGCCGAGTAGCTCCATGACCTATTATATCTTGTCAGCCTTGAGGTAGATGATGAAGAAGACACTGACTCGTCGTCTGATGAGGAGGACGCGGAGGAAGAATATGACGAGTACTCATCACCCAACAATTCTAACAACCCTTCTAGTTTCTTCTCCTTCAAACCCGCCTTCATGACACTTACGATGTCCTCAGGAGGGCCACCCCAATCAATGTAGGACATGAGGTCCCCTGAAGATAAGGTCATCAGTGCCGCTGCAACAGTCTCATCACAGGCAGAGAGGGTGAACGGTGAAATTTCCCCGACAAGGACCCCGTCTTCATCCACCACCCCAACTGAGCTTTGCTCAACTAACGATTGAGCAATGGCCTCGAGTGCGGTCACGGCTGGGGCATGGTAATCCACAGCAAGAATGTTGGTTTGGATGATCCCAAGCTCCTCGACTGAGAGGCTTGGGATCGGGGTAAACAAGCCAATCCGGCTTAGAATGAACTGGATCACGTCTTCCGGGGTCAACCAACAATATTCGCGACCATTATGGATCGTAGGTCCCTTGGCTTTCTGCTGCTTTCTTCTCAAATACGAGCTAGCTTTATTTTGTATGGGCACCACTAAATTTTGAGCGCCCTCCAAAATCAGATCAATAGCTTCAAGTAAGCTGAAGATTAAAAAAAAAAAAAACAAACCAAATGAGGAAACAATTAGAAATGGGCTAGATAAATATTTCTGCTAAGAAACAAATCAGTACATACTCAACCGTAATGCGACACTTTAAACAGACTATGCAGGACATGGGATCATAAAACACAAAATTTATTTTAGCCTTATTTGCCAAAATTTCCAATTGTTTGGTCATGTCCTGTTACATACATTGGGGTGACATTGTACCCCAGATCTATATCTGAAACCACAAATTATTTCCGAGTACTAATTTTTAAAAGCTTGTTTTCGTGTTGTGTTATACTTGTCTCATTGAGCCTTAGCACATTCGATACTAATTGATGATTATCTTGTTGGATTATACTCCGTACCTTATAGGATGTCAAAATTCAATGCACCAAAATAAAGTTTACTCTCATATATGCTATCATTTTTGTAAGTCAGAATTTTTTAAGGAGTACATCTTAGTACATTGGAAACACAGGAAAAAAAAAAAAAACCCCTTAAAAGCCGCTAGTAATCATATATAGCTTTAAGTTTAATTACACTAACAAATCAGCTTAAAATAAAGATAGCAGTAATTCAGCTATTACTAAATTGAGCAGAAAAGAAACCCATAGGCCACGGAACCTTGACCGCAGAACAAGATCTCATATATGCATGCATCGCTTCATAAATACATCTAGCTACTCTGTAACAAGTACAGACTCAGCAGAGACAATACATCCCTCAACCATCACAAATAACACTATATAAGATCTATAATGTGTGGTGGCCAAACAAAAACAAATCCTAATAAGTCGCATGTGGCGAGTTTTAAATTAGGTCAGTTCTTTTCCTCTTTTGATGAATCTAATCACGCTTCATTGTAAATAGTCCTCAATTAAATACCAATTAGTTGGGGTATGTACCTCTATAAGCACATGTCTTTATCCTTACAAATAATAGCAATTCGACAACATTTATAAGGAAGTTTACCCCCAACACTAACAAAGATACCCTATGAGGAAGTACCGTAATGTAAACAAAAACACGAGCCATCGTTGTTAATTGTTATTCAGCAAGTCTCGATACTTCTATTGTTTACTTTAACCCTAAGACTATAACAATTACTGACTATCAAATGGATAAAATTGGGAAATCATTTGTCTTTACTTTCGAAATGGATGGCTAAACCGATTGGTCTCAATGAGATCGAACAATGGTACTATAGTATTCTCCTACACTAAATCTAATGACAACTGACCACTAGTACAATTTATCCATTAACATAAACCAAAAGAGTGTATACATTACAATTTGGATGCTTGTACAAATTTGTACATGGAGTACCCTCTTGGCTAGCTTGCTTAATTTACACCCTTTCGAACAACTACTTCACCTAATCAAATTTACAACTCATTGTCTATGACCATAAGAAATTACAATCCCCTATTAATTAAATCCTAATTACTACATTATAAAAAAAATAATATCGATACAATCGACGTGGTAAGTGACGTTTTTATATTTTACTAGCTACATCGGGCCGCTTTCCTATTACAAAGAGATTAGATTAATTAGATCAATTACTAATTTACTACCACTAACCTTATATTAAAAAGAAAATTTTACAGCTACTGCCTACTACTATGAATTGACATTTCCCTAATCTAAAACTCAAGTAGCAAGAAGTAGTAGTGGACTAGTGGTATTAAAGTTAGTCAAAGATGAATTAACTTAGTTTGACCATGCGTTTCATGCCTTAAATATAATTATAACAGATTAATATCAAGTTGTTGCATTTAACCAACTTGGAGTATAAACTTACAAAGTTACGTGCAATGCACAATCAACCATTTATTAATAGTTTTATTATCAATTAATTTGATCAATATGGATTAATTTACTACAGTTACTTTTGACTAACTTTGCATGAACCACGAGAGGAAGGTAACACACACAAATTGGATGTTACTTCTTTCACTTATTTTTTTGGATTATTGATTTTTTTTTTTTTTTAATTAACAGGGGTTATTATTGGCCTTTTTAGTAATATTGGATGTCGTTTTCAGCCTAGTACGTAATATAAAACCGAAACCAAATCACGTAGAATCTTGAAAAAATGGTCGTATAATTTAATAAAGACAGGCATAACATATTGCTACGCATCCGTGTCAAATGCCATATATTTGTTTTTGCTGCGTACGTTTTATATGAAGATGAGAATTTTGGTCAAAGTTTGTAAATTTTAGTCTTGCAAGGAACGGACTTATGTACATAAAGTTTAGAATTTTATTTTAACCAAGAGTTAATAGACTAGTGATGATCATTCATCAACTTTTCTATTTGAGGTATGTATAAATTTACAGTTTTTCAATTTAAACCTCATATAGAGAAAGAAACTCAATTTGAGAGAAGGTTGTCCTAACCATGTTTATATACTATTTCTGATAATAAAAACTATTTATGATGACTTAAATTCAAGTATAAGTACACTTTCTTTTTCCCTTAAAAAAAGAGAAACGATGTGTAAAGTACATTTTTTGTGTAGGGGGTGGAAATAAATTAAAGACATATAGACCAAATCAAACTCAATTAAATAGAACAAATTGCACATCTAGGCAGCTAGCTACATCATGATTCTACACACCCCTTAGAAAATTATTTACTCAAGTACAAATTCTTCCCAAAAATAGCTTTAATTATGAGGGAATTTAGGACCATAATAAAAATGGATTAACAAAATGTTCAAATTTTGCTAATTATAACAAACCAACCTAATTTAATTATTCATGCTTCATGCATACAAGTTCAAGTGATTTATTTTTTCCACTTTCCCATTTCAACCTTAGATATTTTACATGTCTTACAGATTTACAAATTACAATACCAAGTCCCTTTAAATAAATATAAAATACCCTTAGATACACCTAACTCTGTTCGTAATCAGTCTTAAAACAACTTATAAATCGACCATGTCGTGAACTTCGAGGTACCAAGAGGCAACACATAACATTTTGTAATTAAAAAATAAATATATTCAGATTCGAGTACAAAATATAAAGGAGGTGAATCATACCTAGTAGAAGGATCCACGTGTTTGATAAAGGCAGAATCTTGAGGCAAAATGGCAGAAACTGGGGAAAGCAGGGCAGATGAAGGAGATTCCAAATTCTTTTCTTGACATAAAAATAATATGATATCTACCATACATATTTTTCCAACACATTTACATGACGACCCAAATTCATAATCATAATTAACTTTATTATTATGATAATTATGATTATGATTATTAATTTTACTTAAGGGTAGTTCATCACACTCACAAGACCATATGCTAATGAAGCTATCTTTAGAAGCTTTAATGGCGGAAAGAGCATCAGCAATGGTGGTTGTGGAGGAGAGAGAAAGTGATTTTAGTGCTGGTTTTCCCAAGCAAAGGTCAGATACCACATGGGTTAACAAGCTGATTGCCATGCAAGAAGAAAAAAAGTGGAATTTTTAGAGAGAGAAAGCGAATTTTTTTCTACAGAGAGAAAGTTGGAAATATTTGGTTGTGAGTAAGTAAAAATGTTATCAATGGAGGGTGTATTTATAAATTTGAGAAAATTTGTGGGATGTTACAAAAGTTTAAGGGTTTTTGACATGTGGTGAGGTATTTGTACTATGATACAAAAATTTTGGGGGCATTTTATATTTTTTATGTATTTTTAATGAAGGAAGTGGGGTTGAACTTTTTAATGAAAAAGGTTCATTGAAGAGGTACTTTATTTTATTTTTATTAAATAAATTGTAAAAGTGAAAAAGGGTGGTTAGTCAAGAGTGGCATGAAGAGGATTGGAGGATGTGAGTGTTATACAAATCATTAGTTCAACCATTCTCAATCAAAACATTGTCATAAGAAAAAATAAAAATCAAATTGGTTTAGTATGTCACCTAAAATTTAATTTTCTAGAATGATGTTTTGTGGAGTTTATATAACTTCTAAAATATTAAAGAGAAGATGAATGTGATTTAATCGGTAATAATGAAGGACAAAGAGAGGTTATGATGACTAACATATATAAGTAAGCGTTTTGAGATACTTTATTTATTGTTAATTGATTTTAAAATAAAACACTTTTAAACTTGTATGCGTACAGTTAGACTTTTCTTTTTATAAAGCATATGACGATCTTAGATGAGCAAGGATTTATTCTAGTATTTGAACGACTGAGATAATAATTCAAGGCATCTCTAATCAAAGAAGCGGAAATCCTAAAAACTCAAAGGAGAGGGTCGGATATATATATATAGAATTGTTTGGAGCATAGATGAAATTCTATCGATTTTATATACTATGTATGTAGCTGGACTTTCCTATGTCAAAGCATTAAAACATGTGCTAAGGAAGTAAAAGGATTTATCGATCCTACTAGTATTATAGTAAATGATGATTTAGCTCATTGATAATCATATCAAAGAGGAGGAAATACACATATTCATTGGAGAGGATTTAGAAGTTTGTTTTGAGCATGCATGAATTCCAACAATATTATTGGTTGTCAATGCAATTTAATCTCATGTAGAAAGTCTAGAATGCAATTGAGGGTAAGTACTAAGAATGAAAAGCTCACATATAAAATGGTGGTGCACATTGACAAAGGAGATAATGATTCATAAATCATACGTATCTAGTGGGATAAAGTTTCATTGACAAACAAAACATGTTACCAATAATAATAAAGTTTGCAAGCCAAAAATCTCAAATTTGCCTGCTAAAAAGACGACTTAAGATTAAAAAATTTATACAACTCAAAAATTGGATAACAACTTTTTGCCTATCATATGATTTATTTAGGACAAATAATCCACTTTCAAATACTAAAAATCGCCACCAAAATATATGCTCATAGTTCAATATCAAAAATAAGTCATACTCAAATCTAATGTTTTACAAAGAAAAGAAGGTTTTGAATCTAATGTTTGATTTTAAATAAACAATGCAAATATATAGGATCGTTATTATCCTAAACGAATTATGAAATTGCTAATCATCTACAACACTTAGGATGTAACGGGGTAATTAAAATTTTAGGCTCGATATTATAAATGCATTCATCACTTAAATCAGAGATGATATTTTGTAATGTGCATAAATAAGTTTAACCTTTAAGTTGTGTTGGTTGAAAATTGGCTAAATAGTATTGCATTTTCTATATTTTTTATGACCTTTTTTTATAACAGTATGATCTTTATATATTATATTTGATTGTAACTCGTCATACTTTCCTTCAACAGTATTCATTATACGAAGAACCATATTTTTTTTTTTTTTTTTGAAAATGAAATGATAAAGAATACTTTCTAACAATATCAGATCAGAACTAAAACAAAAATAAATAAATAAAAAATCAAAAAAAAAAGAGGCCATTAAGTATCAATTTGAATATACAAGGACTTTCAAATCATGAATTTTCATACGAAATAAATGGTTAAAAATATGTAAGCATATGTACATGGAGTATCCTGTTGCTCTAATTTTCACCCTTTCACAACTACTACTTCACCTAATCATAAGTTCCCTCATTGATTATGATCAATTAAGCAATTAATTACATGGTTACATTATATATATATTGGTGTCCTATTAAGTACCAGAGTAAATTTAGAAAAAGTGTATATGCTCAAATAAATTAAATTGCAATAATCTCAAGCAACATCAATTCGCAATATATTTAGATAATCCAATAAAAGATAGGTTCAAATGCATCCAAATAAGAAAAAATAAGAGGAAAAAAACACATCTAACCCTTATTTCAACTTATTTTAGTCTTCAAGTCCTTCATTACTTACATATATATGATTATGCCAAGGCCGCCATAGCATCATATTGTTCAACTACAAGATCTACATTTTCTCCATAAAAAGAATAGCAAATTATAAATAAGCAAAGTAATATAGATAAATAATAGAATTTTACAATAAATTATCAATTAATATTTCAATCTGTAAGAAACAAACAAAATTTAGTCCTAAGAAGTTTATCTCCACATTGCAAATTGTATGTTGTCCTCTGTCCTAAAAAAAGTCCAACTTTAACACAATAATTATAAATTGTGATAGGATATCAAGTTACATGATTTAAATCTATGATAACATATGCAACTTATTGATGAGCATTGATCTAATTATTCTTACTAATATTCCAATTAGAGATCAGTGATCACATGTTAATTTTTTGACTAAGTTAATTAAATAATTTGGAAATGTACAAATTTCCCATCAAACACAATACATAGTCTATATTAGCAGCGTGACAATATGGCATAATAATTAATTAATCTTAAAAGAGTAATAAACTTTAATTTGAATTAGTGAAAACACATGCTTAGCACATCTAGAAGGACCGTCAAATTTAGATCTAAGAAACTAATCATTGATAAGCTATTTACCTAAACGTTAAATTAAGTAACATAATTAAAGTAATACTTGTACCTTTTTTATACTAAGCTAGTGTTCTTTTTTAAGGCAACAAAAGGACAAAACATTGATGCTTTTATGTGTGGTTCAAAATAAACCTGCATGCATGTGGTTGCTTTAATTAAGAAATAAAAGTACTATAATTAAACTGTGATTTGTTTGCTAAATATATTACGATTAACCTAATTTCTTTGACCAAGTTAATACTCAATATATATTACCTGTCCTATTGTTTAAGACTTGAAGGGTAATGGGGTAGTACGGAGTATGAAGTAATTTTTTATTTAACACTCTCCATTAGTGAAGACTTAAGGGTAATACTATTAATTACGAATTTACGAGTGTCATATTCATATGATCATTAATGGTTTCTAACTAAGCACAATATTAAGTAAATAAAAATATTAAAGGAATGGATCGGAGATCAAATAAGATCGTTTTTATGGTACTCCCCTAGCTAGGGAAACAATATATTATATATGGATATGAAGTACGTACTATTACCTTTTTTTCATTGAAATATTACCTTTTTTTTTTCCTAATAGTTATGAGTTTTGACTTTTTTTTTCTTTTTTTTGTAACACACTATTTTTTTAAAAAAAAATTGAAAATACACGTTGAGATCGGTCCAAATCCAATAATATCTTACACATAAATACATATTTTTAATGTATATATTAATATATATATATATAAGTGAAACTTTGAAAGTTAATACTAAATATATAATGGTCAAAACGTTACCTATTATGTGAGATGATGGTAATATATACTCGTATTTTGTTAATAAAAAGTAGCTTCAGAAAATGACAATATACAAACAAAGAAAGAGAGAGAAAGGAAGGAAGAAACTCATGAAAGGAAAAAAGGAAAAAAATTTCCGATGCCGGGAATCGAACCCGGGTCTCCTGGGTGAAAGCCAGATATCCTAACCGCTGGACGACATCGGATGTTGATGATAAGTTTGTATTGGATATATTAATATCTTAAATAATTTGTATATCACCTTAAAACCCGTTGTCCCGAGTTCCGACCATTAATTCGATGGATCAAAAGCTTAAACATCTTAATCTTTTTTTTGACAAACATAACTTTATCAGTTTTACCCCATAAATTTTACTCCGTAACTAGCTAGTAGTGCATTAATTTAAGAAATAAGGTTTTAATCCAATCCAATTAATTTGACCTTTTGGGTTGAGTGATAAGATTTTTATCAAAGCCAGCAATTTAAACCTTATACAAGTAACATACGTTCTCCAATTTGTTGTATTTTTGTCAACACATTTTTGTAGGTATGTTTGTCAACAAATGATTTCAATATTAATGGAGTATGTATAATTAAAACAAATTTAACAAGAATCTATGTGACTATATTAGTATATTTTATTACACATATAATTCACAAAATAAAGCCAAAAATCACAAAATAAAGCCAAAGAGTTATGAGAATAGTAAGATAAAAGACATGTCAACTAATTAATATGAAAAGAAGGAACAACTACAAAATAACTAAAAATAAATATATAAATAATTGCACTTTTACATCTTGATTTGATAATTTATAATGGTGAACTATATACACATTAATTTTTTGATTGGCGTATCTATCTTTTACTTGTACTTAGGGTCTGTTCTGATTTACTGAACTGAGCTGACCTAAACTGAACTGAATTGAACTGGATGGAGCTAAACTGAACTGAATTGAACTGTTTATGAGAGAAGGAAATTAGGAAAGGAACTAAACTGAACTGATTGTACCTTAACTGAGCTGAACTGAAATTAAGATGAAGAGAACAGGCCCTTAATTAATATTTAATCATTATTCAAGCCCTTCTAACAAAATCTCTCTCGTTTTTTTTTTTTTTTTTAATATTGTTAAGCTAAGGGTTGTTGACCCGAAACTAATTTCCCGACCAACCGATTACCCGACCAACCAATTAATTATGCATCTGAGTGCATGGTACTCATTGTGCTGAACCTGAAGAATACGCCATACATTCATTAAAATAAATATAATTTTATTTTATCACCTTATTAAAATAAATAAATTAATTCTTAGATTTTAAAAATAAAAATTTACGCAGTTTAATCAAGTCATCACTTGTTCTCCATATATTTTTTTCCTTCAATATAATTTTAATTTAGATCATATATCAAAGCCCTTTTGTTTTCACCAAACTTTTATAAAGCTCCTCAAATGTATCATCTACAACTCAAAATTGATCTTACTTAGAAGTGAATATCCCAGGAAAAAAAAAATTAGGAAATTCAAACTCAGAGAAATTAAATTAATAATAACTTGTGAAGGGGTGAAGTTATGAATGATTGAAGAAAAATAACTCAATATTGAGGTAAAAGGACATACAACAAAAAATTTATATCTAAACATTAACATTATTTCTATTCATAAACACACATCAATCGTAATGAGAATAAACCCAAATAACATGTTCTAGTCTTATTCTTCATTGAGTTATGTTTATTATTACTACTAGTAGCTAGTACGTAATATAGGGAGGTAAATGGCTTCATGTTTTGATAATAATGAATTTTGTTCTTTTCAAATGAGGCATGCTAAATGTGATTGATCGGAAAGTTTTTACTCCCTCCTTCCTTTATTATAGTTCTCATTTTGACTATGCACGATTGCCAATGTAACATTTTTTGACCATAAATATCGATAGTTGCTTATTACTAAAAAATATAACAATTCAATATTAATAATTTATTCATCGAAAAGAATTAAATAAGACCCAATATGACTATGTTATATCTTATATATTAAGAGTAATTTAGAAGATTATCTTATATTATGAATAGTGTAAAAATTCCAAATGAAAACTATAGAAAGGGACGGAGGGAATATTATTTATTGTTAAATTTACAATTGAATGTACTATTTAAATATTTTTACACATTGTGACATTATAGAGTTAGGATATATTAGTTGACCATCCAATTTGTGACATTATAGAACGAAGCTCTTTTTAATAATCATTGAATCACAGAACTTTCTCGGTAACTCTAGTTAATAATCATACAATCAGTACATTACAAATCTTAAATGTTCTATTACTTTTCTTCAATAAAAAATATGCCTAATTTTCTATCAAATACTCGGTATATTCCTCGATACTTTTCTTACTTAGCATAAATAATTATACCCTTATTAAGTAATCATTGTTATTGCGTGTGACATTTTTTAATTCACCTCCATTATTTTGCAATGATATTGCTAGATTGCTAGGCCACCATTTTTTTCCTTGTGCATTTTTTACAATTATGAGGGAAAAGAAAAAAAAAGAGCTTAATGCTTGTACATTTTTAGTTATTTTTATGTGAAAATTTGCTAAAAATAACCATGGTTTATTTATTTATTAATTAGGCTTGGTCCCGTGTCATGCACGATGATTATTGTTTATTATCAATTTAACACTATTTTGAATTATGATAACCATTTATTATCAATTAATCACTACTTTTAATAATTAAAAAATATTTTAAATTGTCTTAAAAATATTGTGAAAAAATTATACAAAAAAAAATATATATATATATATTATTATTATTATTTCAAGTATTTACTAACATAAAATATGGATTATCACGAAAAGCCAATTAGCCAATAAACAAGTATTCTAAATAATTTTTTCTCAAAAGAAAAAAAGTATTCTAAATAATTATGCATATGACCATAATTTTGTAGAAAGATTTGTGATATCTTTTTTTTTTAAAATATACTCATAATTATTACATATTAATATGGAATATATTTTTAAAATAATATTATTTTTGTAAATGATTTATTTTCTTAATTAACAGATTATTTTTAAAAAAAGGAAAAAGAAAAATAACTAAAGACACACACCATGAGATGACATGTGTCATTATTGGTGTATCTTTTAGTATATAAAAAAAATATAAATATAATAATATATATAATAATAATATAATTATTGATTGATGATTTCTAAGTACATATTCTTTTTTAGATGTCTTATTCAAAGTATTTGATAAATTTCTATTTTAGGCAAATTTTACATTCAATTTTTTTCTCTACCATGTCAAGAACTTGAAAATTTTTACCAAGTAATAATGTAGAAAATACAAGCTAAGTAATAATAAAAGATGGCAAGAGAACAAAATTCTATTCTCTATGTTACTTTTCTAGTTTTCTATGGTAAGGTTTATTTTGGTGTTTCTATTACTTTTCTTTAAAACTTCCTACCGGTCAAAATAATGCATTTAAAAAATGAAGGGAATATAAACTGTTAATACTAAATTAGGGTGTGTTCTATTCATTATCTAAGTTTAGTTATCTGAACTTATTTAGCCTTATTTAAACTTAATTATTTAGGAATTTAGGTTTCTTTTTATTAGAACTTATTTTTTCTTAACTTATCTAAATTTATTAGACCTAAATAAGGTAAACACAAAAATAGAGAATGGGGTAACAAAAGAAGGGCATCCTTTGAATAATTTTACACCACGTATTATGTACTCCCTTTATTTTTTAAATTGCAACACTTTGACTAGACATGCTATCCAATACACTAATTTGACCATTGACGTCTTTAAATTTGTATTAGTATAAATCATATAATTTAATATTGATATTATAAAAATTTATACTTGTACATTATAACTAATTCAACAACATATTTACATGATAAAATTTATTTCTTATACAATAGCTAAAAATACAATGCAAGTTAAAGTTAATATTAAAACAAATACATGTTAAAGTTATTAACTAAATAATTGAAAAAATCAAATTGTTGCAACTTATAAAAAAAACGAAGAAAGTTACAGATTACGATGTGTCAAAGATAATTCATAAGCTTTTTAAGCATGACAAATAAAAAAAGGGTTGGTGAGAGAGAGTTGAGGTTGCCTCCTGATTTTGAATTTGATTTTTATTAAAACAAATCTTGGTATCCGTTCTTAGCACCTACCTGCTACCTCTATGACTATCAGTCTATCACTTATTAAAATAGAAACTTAAAAAATAAAAAAGGTCCGACAATTTAAAGGCATCACATGAGAGGTGAACAAGACAAAAAACTCATTTGGGGGCTTGTTGAGTTGTTGAGGGCTTGAGGCAGTAATAATTCAGGTTGAGCTGTTGGTCAGAAAGGAGTGACCGTACATCTCAGATCTCACGTGGGACGAGTATGTACTCTGATATTTAAAGGAGGAGAGAGAAACTTTCATCTTTCAATACGGAGTACTCTCCTCTCCATAGGTACGTAAATAACTAAATACGTACTGGTGAAATGGGCACTTACTTATCTTTCATTACGAGTATTATTTCTGGCCTCTTTATTGTATAAATATATCTATTTAATTAAGGAGTATGATCTTTCAAAAAAAAAAAAAAAAAGGGAGAGTATGACTGAACCATTGATTCATTAATGATCGTAAAATGATCGATAATAAAGTTAATTTAATTAAGGAGTATCAGAGTATGATTAATGATCGTAAATTGATCGATGTTATCTATGTACATGTTCTATTGTCATGGTTCAGGTATTTGTTGAATTGACATTGACGTTTCATACAGATTTAATAATTATAGCACGTTCTTGTCAAAAAAAAATAAAAAATATCAAATCACGTTTGGTGAAGATCGAGGGATACAAATGTTATCATCTCTACATGATTGGGATAAGGGGTTTTGTTACCTTCCCTCTACATTCTCGAGTATTGACTTATGTAGATGAATTAGTTGGCAGCTTCTGATAAGTGATTGTTCATTAGGCTTCTTTTCAAAAACGAATTTGGCAGTTTTTTTTTTTTTTTTTTGTTGTTGTTGTAAGGTAAGAAAAAAAGAAAAGAATTAGGACCCTCTCCTCACGACATGCCTTTTGAGTTGTATGGCCTGTCCTACGCCCAAAATTCTTAAGTTAAATATTCAATTCATATATTTGTTAAACTAATTTAACACTTATTAAGTGTTTAGTAAGGAATTGCTTTTGTTACTCGCCCTCTCTTCCCAATAGAGGTAAGAGTTCCAATATGAAAGTAGTTGAGATAATAACACTACTTCTTAAAAATGACCCTAGATTAAGGTTAAATTTAGTTTTTTTTAGTTTGGTTTGATTTAAACTTTTTAAATTTGATCCGATTTTCAAATTTAACCATATATTGAGCTCATACAGTGATTTGTAAACTAAAAACTATCAAATGAGATGTCTAGTATTTATACACTTTTTTAATTCTTTCAAAAACTAAGTACTTTTTAAAAAAAGTTTGTTCTTTTTTTTTTTTTTTATAATTGTTTTAATTACAAATTAATAATTTTTAACACTAATAAGTGCAAATAAAACAAGAGAAGGTATTGCGTTAGTCCGGACTGACGAAATGTTTCGCTAGTCCAGCGGATATTTGATATCCTATATTGGTTGGATGATATCCTCTATTGGCTGGATAATGTCCTCTACTAGCTAGATGATATTCGTTATTGGCTGGATGATATCATCTATTGGCTATATGATATTATGATGATATCATCTATTGGCTATATGATATTATGGATAATATCATATAGCCAATAGATGATATCATCCAGCCATGATATCATATAGCTAATAGAGGATATCATCTAGCCAGTAGAGGATATCATCCAACCAATAGAGAATATCATACAGCCAATAAAGGATATCATAGACACAATAATAAATGATATCATATAGCCAATAGAGGATATCATCCAGCCATAATATCATATAGCCAATAGAGGATATCATCCAACTAGTAGATGCTATGTATAAATGATTGGAGGATATAAATTATTTGATGGAGGATTATGTATAACTTGTTTGAGGATATGTATAATTTGTTTGACAATACGTATAACAATGGGAGAACCTCCATTGAAGAGCTCGTATTAAAGGTCACGGGTGTAACATAGGTTGCTCATTTCTCAACCAAAATACATGCATTTGTCATCAAAATGCTCACAATTCAACATACAATCATATGGGACAAACAATTTCAACAATTATACATCACATAAGAAAGCCCCAATTCGATTTTTTGGGCATTTTTCGAAAAATCCGAGAATTAAACTCTCTCTCTTCCGCCATAAATGACCTCGCTTCTCTCCTCGTCATTGATGTCGTCTTCGTCATCTCCTCCGCCGCACGAACTATTTGGTCATGCTTGCCTGACCCAATAGTTTGTGATAAAACAATAAGATCTTCATTTGTGAAACAAACAATTATCAACTTAAAAAGATGACTTGAACATAGTCTAACCACTATAGTTAGTGGTCGAAGTATAAAAATTTTAACAGATAAAGAAATCAAACAAAAGAAATATTTTTTCAATTATATTAGGAATAAGGCTGCATAAATGTCGCTCAATTAGGCTAATTCAACTAGTTATAAAAATAAAATGGCATCAAATCAAGTATTTATAGTGACAACTGACAAGCGGTTCATTAGAAATTAAAAATGTGGCTAAAATTAAAGTCTTTGATTTTGAGTAATTTAAACAAGTATTAGATGTCTCCGAAGAGACTAATCTAAACAAGTACGTAGTATTATAGATCTTTGTTTAGACCCTTTGGATCGAGATTTTACATTTGATTGTGGAAGTGACTTTAATATTTTTTTTTTTTTTTTTTTTTTTTTTTTTTTTTTTTTTTTTTGCTGTTGAATAGTAGATTGTGGAAGCGATTGATCCACTGTTACAACTCAAAACAGCTCACATTTTTAGATTTTAAAGAAAAAAGTCTTTTCATTTATAATTTTCTAAATTTATGGCAATAATCCGACCTTTAGCTCATTCTTTTTTAATAATCCGACCTTTCGATTATTATTTAATAATCCGACCTTTGGGGGTCTTTAATTTTTATTGGTCCCATTTGACCAGAAACCAACAGAAGAGGTAAATTTTTTTTTTTAAGTTTAATTGACACGTGTCACAATTTGATTTGTCTAAATTTTTTTTTTTTAAAAAAAAAAAAAAAACCCACAGCCCTGCCACCACCTTCCCCACCACCCCTGCCACCATTCACGCAGCACCCCCCAAGCCCTCTCCTCCTCCCCTTCACGCATCACCCCACAGCCCTGCCACCACCTTCCCCACCACCCCTGCCACCATTCACGCAGCACCCCCCCAGCCCTCTCCTCCTCCCCTTCACGCAACACCCCACAGCCTTGCCACCACCTTTCCCACCACCCCTGCTACCATTCACGCAGCACCCCCCCAGCCCTCTCTTCCTCCCCTTCACGCAACACCCCCCAGCCCAGAAATCGGCCGGCATCCAGCTCACCCACCGTCGGCCGAGCCACCCCCAATTACTCCGACCTTCCCTTAACCGTCGCCCCACCCATCCAAACGAACCCTAACCCGCAAAAACCGCAACCAACCTCCACCTTCCCTCACCGCAACCCCTTCCCGACCACCGTAGCCCCGAAACCACCCTTACCATGTTTTCCGGCCCCCATAAACCCTATTCCCCCACCTAACACCACCAAATGGGCTGTTGTGGTGGCATTGAGGGAGCAGGCTGTGCGTGAGGGAGATGCGGGGGCGGGGTTGTTTAGTGCTGGTAGGGCAAGAGCAAGGGGAGAGGGAAGGGGAGGTAGGCGGGCGCGTCTGCCGGAGTAAGTACCGGCGGCAGGGGGCTGGCCTGGCTGGTGGCTGGCTATTTAATTTTTTTTTTATTTTTTTTCTGTTTTTCTGTTTTTTTGTTTTTGTTTTTTTTTTTTTTTTGACCAATCATAGGCCGACACGTGTCATGTAACCTGTTATAACAGGTTACATGACCGGTTGGGACCAATAAAAATTAAAGACCCCCAAAGGTCGGATTATTAAATAATAATCGAAAGGTCGGATTATTAAAAAAGAATGTGCTAAAGGTCGGATTATTGCCATGAATTTTTCCTTTTTTTCTTTTGCACAAGGATAGCAACAATTGCTTGGTTTATAAAGTAAACGCGTTTAGCCTGTGGCTGACCACACTTACTGAATGGGTAACCCCTATAACACTAACCGAATAATCGTATAACGCTGATGAGGTAACCCGTATAATATTGACTAAATATGCTAAGCAATAATGATTCTTGAATTGTATTGATTATAACAACTCCAGTACATATACTAGACAACTATCCCATATACTATAGGATAAGATAATACTAATGGTAAACATTTATCCCTAGGATAAAGGGAACTAAGCTACCTCCTCAATGATAGGAGAAGATAATGATCTTAACTATAAGATAATATTCTATACTAATCTATCTCAATATCCCCTCTCAAATTGGAGGATCTCGAATACCCAACTTGGATAGTAAAAATTTAAATTGCGATTTTCCCAAGGCTTTTGTAAAAATGCATGCTAGCTGGATCGTTGTCGAAACATATGACGGCTAATAGTACCATCAGTAATAGCATCCCTGACAAAATGACAATCTATCTCAATATGCTTCGTTCGTTCACGAAAACTAGGGTTTTGAGCTATATAAAGTGCAGACTGACTGTCACAATAACACTACAAGAAATAGGCCTATTTCCGACAGACATCTTCCGACGGACATGATATTTCGTCGGAAATCCTGTATATTCCGATGGATTTATATTCCGTCGGGGAATAAAAATCCGTCGGAATTTATGGGCTTTCCGACGGAATATTCCGTCGGAATATTAATTTTTCGGTGGAAATAAAATCCGTCGGAAATTTCCGACGGATTATTCCGTCGAAACATAAAATTTTCGACGGAATTAAAATCTGTCGTAAATTTCCGACGGAATATTCCGTCAGAATGTAATTAAATAAAAAAATAAAAAAAACCCTAAAAAACCCGGTTTCCCCCCCCCTCCCCTTTTATTTCTCATTTCTCTCTCCTCTCCTCTTCTTTCCGCCTCTCTGCTCCTTCTCTCTTCTCCTTCTTCTTTTCCGTTTTTCTTTCCTTTCTCCATCACCTTTCTCCTTCTTTTCTTTCCTTTCTCTTTCCTTTCTCCTTCTTCTTTTTCCTCTTCATTTTCGTTCTCTGTTTCTTCTTGGTTTTTTTTTTCCAGAAATTTTAGACAACAAATTACTATGGGGTTTCGGGTTTATGTCAACAAGCAAATAATTACGGTGTTTATGATCAAATTCGACCATGAAAACTCTAGATCTAGAGGTTTCATGATCGAATTTAGCCGTATTAAACCAAATTTGATGAGAAATTCACATCCAATTTCGGTGTTAAGGTATGTTTTCTTGATTTTAATTTTCTTTCTCTTTTTTTTTTTTTTATTTTTTTTGCTTTTTTATATTAATTGTTGGGTTGTAATTGTGGCTTTCATAGTAGTGGTGGTTGTGGATGTGGATGTGGTTGTGATTGTTTTTTTTTTTTTTTTTTTTTGTTAATTTCCGGCAATAGTGGTGGTTGTGGTTTAGGGGTGTTTGGGTGGTAGATCTGGATTTAGGTTGAATAGGGTTAAGTGGGGGGGTTAAGGTGGTGGGTGTGGTTCGGTTAGACTGGGTGGTTGGGTGGTTCGGTTAGGGTGGGGGTACTGGGTTGTGGTGGTGGGTTAAGTGAGGGGGGTTAAGGTGGGGGTACTGGGTGGGTATGGTTTTAGGTGGGGTGGTGGTGGGTGGGTACGGTTGGTGGGTGGAGATGGGGTTAGTTGTAATGGTCTAGTGGGTTAGGGTTTGGGTGGGGTGGTCTAGCTGGGTGGGTTGGTCTAGGTGGGTTTGAGGTGGCTAGGGCTGGTGGTGGGTTCAGGTAATGTGAGTGGGTGGGTTCAAGCTAGGGCTGGTAGTGTGGGCTGGTGGTGGGTGGGGCTGTTTTTTTTTTTAATTAAAATTTCCGACGGAAATTCCGACAAATTATT
Source organism: Chenopodium quinoa (assembly GCF_001683475.1). Classification (NCBI taxonomy): domain Eukaryota; kingdom Viridiplantae; phylum Streptophyta; class Magnoliopsida; order Caryophyllales; family Amaranthaceae; genus Chenopodium; species Chenopodium quinoa. The sequence goes on along the minus strand of NW_018744143.1, from coordinate 2,158,960 downwards.
CCGTCGGAAAATTGCGACGGACTATCGATTAAAGTAAAAAACAGCGCCGACAGAAATAAATCCGTCGGAAACTAGCCTTCCGACAGAAATTCTGTCGGAAAAGGTCGAATTTCCGACAAAGTGTTTTCCGACAAACTCATTCCGACGGAATTCCGTTGGAAGGCTAGTTTCCGACGGAATTTCCGGTGATTCCGACGGATTTTTTCCATTGAAATCAAGCTGTTTTCTTGTAGTGTAAAGATTCATTCCCTTTTTATGTTCGACACCTAGATCTTTCAACAACTGCTTTAACCACTTCAATTCACACGTTACTGCAGCCATTGCCCGATATTCTGCTTCTGTGGATGACTTTGTTTTCCAAAAAATTGGAGACAAATCAAGAAGGACAAACCACCCTGTCAACGATCGACGAGACAATGGGCAATTGGCCCAATCCAAGTCACACCAACCATGTAACTGTGATTCACTATCTAAGCGCAGCAATATACCTTGCGCAGGATTATTCTGAAGATATCTGACAACACGAAGAGCTGATTTCTAGTGTTCAACCCGTGGGCTATGTAAAAATTGTGACAATATATGTATAGAGTAAGCTAGATCAGGCCTTGTCACTCCTAGGTATACAAGACGCCCTACCAAGCGTCGATATTTTTCTGGGTCAGACAAGAGGTCGTCAGACGCAAGAGCCAACTTGTGGTTTTGTTCCATCGCAAATTCAACAAATTTTTCATCCAGCATATCTGTCTCAAAAATAATGTCCTGTGCATATTTCTGTTGTGAAACGAAAATTCCCTGTCTATTTCTCGCCACTTCCAACCCAAGAAAGTATTTCAATACACCTAGATCTTTCATCTTGAAACACTTTCCTAGGTGTTCAATAAAACGTGACATAGACTGTTTATTGTTCCTTACAATTATCAAATCACCAAACATAGACTAGAACATTCAACTAAACATTCTCCTTTTTCAGAGTAAACAAGGAGTAATCAGAGTAGTTTTTCTTGAACCCATATTTTTTCAATGTCGTAGCCAACTTAGCAAACCAACATCTAGGTGCCTGTTTTAATCCATACAACGATTTTTTCATCCTGCAAACTTTGTTAGAGTTATTTTTATCGAAGCCTGGAGGGATTTCCGTATATACCTCTTTGTCAAGATCACCGTGGAGGAAAGCATTATGAACATCCATCTGATGGACATCCCAATTCTTTACTGCAGTAATTGCAAGGAAAGTACGAACTGTCACCATCTTTGCCACTGGCGCAAAGGTTTCATTATAATCTAGACCTTCGACCTGTTGATGGCCGAAGACCACCAAACGAGCCTTCAATCGCTGCAAGTTCCCGTGTTCATCATACTTCTATTTATATATCCACTTGCTTCCCAAGGCCTTCTTACCTGAGGGAAGTGTCTCAAGCACCCACGTTCCCCGTTCTTCAAGGGCCTTTATTTCATTTGCCATTACCTTTCTCCACTTTCATGCTTCATAGCCTCTTTAAAAATTTTGGGTTCGTTCGCACTTGTAACAGTTGCAATATATTTCCTATGTCGTGCAGAAAGTTTGTGAGAATCAACAAAATATGTTAAAGGAAGACAAGCAATACTTGAGGAAGATGGTGTAATGGACGTGATGCCAGTGGAATGTGGACTATTATTTTGTCGAACGATTGTAACATAATCTCATAATTTTACCGGAGGCATTTTCTGTCGCATCCCCTTCCCCATCTGTGCTGTATCATTTGCTATATCAGACGCAATGGCACTGGTTTGAGCTGTAGTAGGATCAGGGACCGGCGCATGTTCAGGTGAGCAGGTAGGCACAGCAGGACTTTGGGCACCGATTTCATGCAGTTCATCATCTTAAATCGATGTAGATGGGGTGGGCTGGGGATGCGATGTGCTCGCAGGTTAGGCTGAGTATCCCAATTGTCTGAAATCATCATCATCATCATAGCTCATAGGAAATCCGAGGTACTCGTGTGGGGTTTGAGGCGTGGGATTTGAATTCATATCAAAAGGGAATTGTTCTTCCAAAAACTAGCTATTTTCAATATCAAAAACTTTCCTACCTTTTTTTCCCGATGGGTAGCCAAGAAAAACACACTTTCGGTTACGACTAGCAAATTTGTCACCTTTACTTCTTTGGTCATGCACATAACACAGACAACCAAAAACTCGAATGTGATCATAAGTGGATGTTTTTCCAAAGAGTATTTCGAAAGGGGTTTTGAACCCTAACAACCTATAAGGAGTTTTATTTATTAGGTGACATGCGGTTCGGGCACATTCCCCCCAAAACTTAATAGGAAGATTTTCTTGAAAACGCAAAGCCCTAGCCACATTCAAAATATGTTGATGTTTCCTCTCAACACGCCTGTTTTGTTAAGGCGTCCCCACACAAGACGTCTCAAATAAAATCCCATTTTCAAGGAAATAATCACTCAAAGAATGGAATTTCGTTCCGTTGTCACTGCGCATTATTTTAATGTCACAAGAAAATTATCTTCTAATCAAAGCAACAAAATGTAGAAAAGAAACTTCAACATCCGTTTTATTATTCAACAAATATATCCACACACCTCTAGAAAAATCATCTGCTATTGTTAAAAAATAACGAGTACCACAAGACGAGGGTGTCTTGTAGGGCCCCCATAGGTCTACATGAATCAATCCAAACATGCGACTAGCTTTATTATTGCTAGTATGAAAACTACTCCTATGTTGTTTAGCCTGTGGACAGACACCACATGATTTATTATTGCAAATTCCAGAAATAATACTCATAAACGGAAGTCTTTGTAAAACCTTTCCCGATGGATGTCCCATGTGTTGATGCCATAATTCGAAAGAACCTTCCGAAGCAATCTTCAAAACCTTCACACCTGGAACATCACGGAAATAATAGAGTCCATCCACTCGATCATCCGTTCCAATCACCTTCCTCGTCACTAGGTCTTGTATAACACAAATTTTGTTAGTAAAGTGTAATGTACAATTAGATTCATCACATGATTGACTAGCGGAAATAAGATTGCAATTTAGGTTAGGAACAAAGAGAACATTTTTAAGGACTAATCCTCCATCTAAAATTATGGTGCCAATCAAAGAGGCATCAACATGTTTACCATCCGGCAATCCAACCGGATATTTTACCACACCCGTGGAGTCTTGAAGGCACGAGGAATCACAAGTCACGTGATTAGTAGCACCGGTATCGATGATCCAGTCTTGCTTACCATAGAGTTTGCCTTTGATCGAGGTTAGGTGATCTAAGAGTTGTTGTATTTGAGCGGGAGTTACACCTTGAAGCGCACCACCATCACTACTCGTAATAGGTTCGGTCTGAGTTGAGGAAGAGGCTCCGCCTGTTTTGTTTACGCGGGCCTGACTTGATTTATTTCCACGGCCACCACCATTTGAACAGCTTCCTCCTCGACCACCGTGACTTCCACCACGACCCTGCGGTCTATCACCCTACCACTCGGGGTAATAACCATGGATTTCGAAACAACCGGATTCAAAGTGAGCGGTTTTATTGCAATGGTCACAGTACTTGTTTGAGTTGTCAGGTTTACCTCCCCGGCGTTGACAGTAAGAGCCGCCGGTTCGAGGCGTGGTTCAGCACCACTGAGGCGCTCAACCTGGACCACCTGTTGATAGGCTTTGTTTACTCCCGGAAGATGCTCTTGCGCGAGGAGCTGTCCCCGTATGTGGCCGAACTTATCACCTAAGCCAAGTAGAAAGTGGTGAACATTGTCATCTTCCCGGAGCTTCCCCACCTGCGCCACCACGTTGCAAGTGCACAGTCCACAAGAACACGTGTACGGGCAAATACGTGTGTGATTCGTCCCAAATTTTCGCAAGACGACCAAAATAGGTAGCCACAGTTTTGGTTTTCTCTTGTTTACAGGTGCCAAGAGATTATTTAAGTTGACATATGCGAGTACCGTTCACCACGCAATATCGATTTTTAAGGTTGAACCAGAGGAGTTGTGCGTCCTCATAGTCCCCAATTGTTGACCGTACTGATGGCTCCAAGGTATTACTCAACCATGAAACTAGCATCGAATGTACAACATTCCACTCTTCAAGCTTTGCGGGATCACTCAGCTTTGAAACTGAGCCATCTATGAACCGGAACTTGCGTTTGGCTTTCAACGAGGTCCTAACTGCCCTCGCCCATTCGTCATAATTTTTTCCACATAGTTGAATAGGGGTGATGACGTTTCCCGGTGCATCACTCGATCCCAAATAATAGGTCATATCCACCACGGCTTTGTCAGTCGTCATTGGTGTTTGTGTTGTGGAAAAAAAAAATTAAGAAAACCAAGCTCGTGATACCATGCTAAGCAATAATAATTCTTGAATTGTATTGATTATCAAAACTCTAGTACATATGCTAGACAACTATCCCATATACCATATGATAGGATAATTACTAATGATAAACATTTATCCCTAGGATAAAGGGAACTACCTCCTTAATGATAGGAGAAGATAATGATCTTAATTATAAGATAATATTCTATATTAATCTATCTCAATAGAATAACTCTTATAACACTAACGAAGTAAAAAAAACTGTGTTACAATTATAGAGTATAAATTTGTTAAAATTTACGGAGTCCGTAATAAATGTAATGTTTTTTTTATTCATTAAATGATGGTTAACATTGGTTAATAAAGTGTACAATTAAAAAATAAAGATTAAATTAAATAAATAATTAAATACAAGTAGTAAATGTTGACTAAGGCACAGTAAAATGGAGTAAAATGTAACAAAGCCGACTTTACTCTTTAACATTGTTTTAAATTTTAATCGCCCGCCAAAGATAAGCTTCGGTTTAATAAATTTGATTATTCAATTTCATTTTAGGCATACAACCCACGTTGTTATAACGGCTAATGCAAAAGTTCAATTGGATAGGGCTGCTTTCTTTGGAAAAACCTACATCGTATATATGACTAGGTTGGACTAGTTCAAAATGTATCTTTTTGGTGATCCATGATATGAGCCCATATTAGCATATACAAGTATTTTATAAAATGGTCAACAAAAGTAACTTCAAAGCATAGAGATATCATAATTAGACCTTGTAAAACTAACCCAATTCGACTGATTGATGAACTTGTACTTCGTATTAAACAAGGATCATTCAAAGTTGACTAACTGACTTATGTGGTAGGTAACTAAGCACGTATAGTTGAGATTAATCTATTTATCATTATAAGCTAATTAACAGTAGACTCATAATTAAGTTTCAGTTTCTCCACATAGCTTAGATTAACTCGCCCCTAATGTGAATCTAAACTTAAAGATTCCATATCCGAAAATGACCTTGTATGAATGAACCCAACCCTTACTTTAGTCAGTGCTCTTATTGCGGCATTGCCACCTCTAGACTCTAACCCATGAGTTCCAATCTATGATCATCTTGACAATTGACAAGAAGCATGATTTCAAATGGAAATCTAGTTGAAACAGATACATGTACTTTGGCCTTGTTCTTATGAGTTTTATTTTTCTGCTCTGATTTACAATTATGAATTATATATACTTCCTCCGTTCTATTAATATTGTAACAAGGATGAAATTACGCATCTCAAAGTACATTTTATATGCTAAATATCTATAATTGTGTAAGAGTAAAAATTATAAAAAGTTGATATTGTGAAAGTATTTTATGAGACGAATCCAACAAGATCCCACATGACTATATTTTGCTTACGTATAAATCATATTATATGGTCAAACAAGAGTGATGAATAGCGCAAAAAGTCCATTGTTGCAATATTAATAGAACGGAGGAAGTACTACGTATGTAGTACTGAGCTCAATACCTCTTAATTAATTAAAGAGGAGAGAAACGTAACCATGTAAATCTACCCTGGCCTTGTGTCTTGATTATCTTCCTTATTGCATGCTCTCTCGCTTTTATAGTTTCGTTGACTATTGCTGATCAAATACAAAACCAACTGTTCATTCCTCTGTGTATGATAATTGATAAGTAGTGTTATTATTCAATAAAACATAGTAAGTACTATTAGCCAAATGTCGCTTTCTCGTGGTCTGGCTAAAAATTTAGCTTTATTAATTATTTTTAAATTATCAAATCATAACTTGACATGCATATTCAGTAGCGGAGCTAGAAATTTTTAAGCAGGGGACGATAGCTGCTAAACATCGTGTAGTTCTACAAAAATATGTTAAAGATGTATAGTTGGACACATAGATAGTTTAATAGCTAAAATTTTACACCTCGCACATCCAAAATGTATACTACGTAGTATATATTTTTTGGGGGCTTGCCCAGTTGATCTTCATGGTTAACATATTTTGTCAATCTAGTGCTTACTCATACTAGCCAGCTCATTTTTGTGCTTTGTCAGCTGCTTAATCACCTAGAACGCAAGCCTAGATCCTAACTCCGTTTACTAAGGGTAACAATAGTAGTGTGCAAGTTGCTTCCTCCATTGAAGCTTCCACACCACCATCTTCATCATGTCCAAGTTTCATCCAATAAATCGACCACCGACACCACCATTTTCGGCGACTGTGCCGCCGAACTAAACGAAAATCCTAGGAAGAAAAGGTGAAATTAAGGGCTTGGTCAACCCCAAAGGGTAAGGGTGACCAATTTTCCTTGAAATTACTAACCTAGCTAGCTTTGTCAAGAAGCTCTTGGACATAATTCTTGCCGACGTTGGCGGATGAGAGATCGATTTAAGTACGGACACCACCACCACCCGTTGCTGGAGTCATAGCTAGTTGTCGCCCGGCACTAATTTTAGTTTCATTGTCACCGCTACACCCTCCATCGCCGGAGCTACTACACACCCGCCATTGTTGAGATTCTGAGAGAGGGGAGAGAGAAGGAGGGTAGGGATTTGGGTCTTTGACCCTAACTTTGTTGTTAACGCCAACATTGCATAACTGGCAATAAGAACATGTAAGCACATGTGCAATGACATTACTATCCTTGATTTAGTGAATGAAAAGACACAATCACCCCTATGATTGACAAATTATGTTGATCATGAAGATCAACTAGTATTTTCCCTATTTTTTGATATAAAAAAATACAATATATATATATATATATATATATATATATATATATATATATATACTACGTATCTACTTATATACTACGTATCTACTTATACTATTCAAAAAAGATGAAAAAATATTAAGTATCTCTGGTTTGGAAAATAATCCATTATGTTCGTTTTTTTTCTCAGGATAAGGGAAAAAAAGTTCAAAAAGATCCTTAGCCGATAAGTTACTACTACTTGAACCCCCTATTTTTCACATTATTTTAATTTCTTGAGTTTGGGGATAGCTATAAATAAAGGAGGTTCTTTCCTTTGAGTTTTCATTCTTCTAGACATAAATTGTCAAAAATCGTTGGTTTTGTTGTCTTGGACTTATTTAAATTAGCTAGCTGAATTATTCAACATGTCGTAATTGAATTGAAAATTATGAATCAACCGTCATTCATAAACGAATCATACATACACAATTATCAAAAATTTGAGACACTAAATTAAAATTAGGGTATTGAAAATTAAACTCTTTAATTAATTTGTCAAAGGTTTAATACATATTAGGGTATTGAAAATTAAACACTTTAATTTATCTAGAATAGTGGAAATGGGCGGGATTGGTGTGTACCAAATTCTAACAATTCTAACTTTAATTTGATCTTCTAATTTTCTTTGAGAGGGGTGAAATCGTTAATCATGTCATATGTCATTTAAAGATAAACTAGTTTTTGGCCCAGGCAATGCCCCACGTCATTATATGTATATTATAAATGAGGTTTTATAATAAAATTTTTGTGATAATATACAAATATAGATTAAATTAGTTACAATTGTTGTAAATAAAGGAGTGGTCTAGTACAAACAGTATAAAAATATTTAAGTAAGATAAAAAAGATAATCTCACAAATAATGGAACAATATCGGTGCGTTGTGATGCAAATCACTGACTTGAATACTTTTTTCTGGCGCAACCAAGGTGCTCAATTGTATTCGCCGGCACGAACCATACGGTTAACACACCACTTCTAAGCAAATACACTTTTGGGTGGAAGGTTTGAGTCAAGTAACAAAATCAAATAAATTAAAAAGTTTAATTTTCAATACTTTAATATTTACAAAAAAGACTTCTTTTATTTATAGAGTAATATGAAAGAATATAGAATAAGAATCCCAAGCATAAAGGGAGATGAATAATCACCTTAAACATCCTCTTAAATGGGGGGTTATGAAAGTTACTTATCAAGACATTAACCTTTTTTATTTAGTGGGTACATATTTCCTTACAATACCTAGTTATTTTTAATAAAAATTACTAAAGTAAACTTGTTGACATTGGGAAAAAGCATATATAACTTTGTAAAAATAAATCTTTATCTACAATAGAATATGTTTTTTATTCTAAAAAATATATGTATGTGACATTGACACACATGCATGATATATTATTTCTTAATTGTAATAGTAGGATAGGACAATAATGTCGTCAAATGTCGTTGTCACGTGGTTGACTATAATGTCTAGGTTTATATGTTAGGTATACTTATTATCTACAACCTGAATTGCTTGTTAGCTTTCGATCTCCTTTAATGGTGAGGCAAGAAGCTCAAAAATTTATGCTAGGTGTACAAACAATGAAACAATTCGTTTCTTCATTCTATTGTTTTGCACAATTATCAAAGCAATTTAATTATTCAATTGTCTAGCTCATCTTATGGCTAGGCATGTAGGAACATATTAGATGCATTTAGCGGAATTTCAAGAAACCATTTCTTAGCATCTAAAACAGGATCTCATGCATATAATAATATGAATTATAAGATTAGAATATCATACCCTCGATGCTTGATTTCCACAAAGAAAAAGGGCACTTCTTTCTTCAATTAGAGATCTTTAGAACGTCAATTGTCGTTCCTCTAATATTGGTCCACGAGCAATGGTTGAATCTCCATGTATGCTAGTACGGAACAAGGAACAATTCCTTATTGCTTTTACTGGTGGTTATGTGTGAGAGAATTGTTTTTTTTTTTTTTTTTTTTTTTTGTGATTAATGAAAGATGTGTTATTTCATTTATTTTACTTAGTCATATTTATAATTAACTATCGCATCTCTTAGGCTTTAAGGTCTATTCACGCATCTTAATTCAACCATATACTCATATGTGTGACCTCATAGGACCAAATTATTATTAGTAGTAAACTAATCGCATTAGTTCACAAATCATAGTTGGTTTCTAGCAAAACATTATGATTACCTAAAATAACCGATTATAATTAATCTCCATATTTGTCCTAATTACAATTAGTAATTACACTTGATCGACGGACATTTCCTTCAATCTCCCACTTGTCCTAGAACAAGTGTGTAACCATAAGTTCCTTAAGTCACTTAATGTCGAATTTGATAATATGATAACATCTTATGTCATCCATATTAAGATTCAAATTGTTTCTTGAAATCTGAGTTAAGAACTGTAGAAACAAGTGATTAAATCTTTAATCCACTTGAGCACGACCATGCATTTGTAGTTTCTAACACTTCAAGAGGCCAAGACACCAATCCCATTTAAAATAGGAGGACTTATCCATTCTTGTCCAACCAATACTCCCACTAAACTTTTAGCATTCCTGATTGCTGCCTTTACCTCCTTTTACGGCACGGCGTTTGACATCATCAAGGATATACCAATTATCTCATGGAAGAATGTTGTTCTCATGTCTGAGGAACCCACTAATTATAAGTTTGAAATCTTATTTCAATTTTGGTCTGTTCCATATACATCACAATGCATATCTATGTAGTCGACTAAACATCTCTATGTCCCTAGAGCTCATAAACTGAGCTATCAATCGATCCACATACTAGTCTTTTGATTGAGCCATTTATGTCCACTAATGTCTCAGACTAAGAACACTAGTAATTTATAATTTATGTTCTCCTAATAGGGTTTCATTTGTTAAATCAAGCATTTGACAACCTATAAAAATTACAATTACTTTGAACATTTTATTTAATCTAAACCACAATTAAATAAGAATAATTTATTGATAAACATAAATATTACATGATTCAACGTCTTTACAATTATGAAAATCAATTTACATAATCTAAAGCCATTCTCCAACATGCTTGATTCCTATAGCTCTAGCGTGACTTTCATGCTTTGGCTGTGGTAGGGGTTTAGTCAATAGATCAGCGACATTCTCATCCGCATGAACTTTGCAAACTCTGACATCTTTCCTAGCAACAATTTCTCGGATTAAATGGAATTTCCTTTCCACATGCTTAGATTTGTGATGTGATCTTGGTTCTTTTGCCTGAGCAATTGCACCATTATTATTACAGTATAAGTCAATACCATTCACAATGGTAGGCACAACTCCCAACTCAATGAAGAATTTCTTAATCCAAACGGCTTCTTTGGCCGCTTCAACTGCTGCCAAATATTCAGCTTCTCTTGTAGAATCTGCTACAGTGCTCTGCTTTGAACTTTTCCAGCTGACTGCACCTCCATTTAGACAAAATATAAAACCAGATTGTGATCGGAAGTCATCTTTGTCGGTTTGGAAACTTGCATCTGTGTAACCTTTAACAACTAAGTCACTCTCACCTCCATACACTAGGAAACTATCCTTAGTCCTTCTTAAGTACTTAAGGATGTTCTTAGCTGCAATCCAGTGCGCGTCGCCCGGATTTGATTGGAATCTGCTACATACGCTCAAGGCCTATGAGACATCTGGCCTTGTACAAATCATAGCATACATAATTGATCCTATACCAGATGCATAAGGAACATTTTTCATTCGCTTAGTCTCATCAGATGTCTTTGGACACTGAGTCTTGTTTAGCTATATGCCATGTTGCATGGGAATGAATCCTCTTTTAGAGTTTTCCATATTGAACTTTGTAAGAACCTTATCTATATAAGTTTCTTGACTTAGTCCAATCATCCTTTGAGACCTATATCTATGGAATTTGATTCCCAAAATGTATTCGGCCTCTCCTAGGTCTTTCATAGAGAAACAACTTTTCAACCACTCCTTGACAGATTCAAGCATTGGTATGTTATTTCCTATGAGAAGTATGTCATCCACATACAATACCAAAAGACTATGTTGTTCCCACTTTCTTTCTTGTAAACACAAGATTCTTCTTCGCTTCTAAGAAAATCAAACTTTTTGATTGCCTCATCAAATCGAAGATTCCAACTCCTAGATGCTTGCTTAAGTCCTTAAATAGACTTCTTAAGCTTGCATACCTTCGTAGGATTTTCTGGATCTACAAAACCTTCTGGTTATGTCATGTACACATCCTCCTCCAAGAAACCATTCAAGAAGGCGGTTTTTACATCCATCTGCCAAATTTCATAGTCATAAAATGCAGCAATCGCTAGAAGTATCCAAACGGATTTAAGCATCGCTACCGGAAAAAGTTTCATCATAGTCAATACCATGGATTTGCTTGAAACCTTTAGCAACCAATCGAGCTTTGAATACAGTTACATTTCCATCCTTGTCAGTTTTCATTTTGAAAACCCATTTGCATGCAATAGGTGTTACCCCATTTGGCAAATCAACCAAATTCCATACTTGGTTTTCTGACATGGATTCCATTTCGGATTTCATGGCTCCAAGCCATTTTTTGGAGTTTGGACTCGTCAAGGCTTGTTTATAACTAGTAGGTTCTTCCTGGTCCAAGATCATAATTTTAGAGTTTTCCGTTAACAGAAGTTCAAAAAACCTCTTAGGTGGTCTTGTTGGTCTACTAGATCTACGTACATGCTGAGCAACAAGAGAAATGTTCTTCTCAACTATTTGAGAATTTTCGCACCAATTTGATTCGAGTGGGACGATAGGAGGTTCTTGCGTTGAATGCAATTCCTCCATCACATTGTTAGTAGTGAGGAGAGGTCGTGCGTTTCAAGCACTAGCTCTTCCTCATTTACTAATGGCCTAATCGGTGAGAAATAACCCTGTGATCGCGTCTCTGACGTGGTTTTATCCACATCCATTTGTTGCTCCTCTCAAATTTCTTCAAGATAGATACTACTCCCACTTGTCTTTTTGAAATAAAATCCTTTTCCAGAAAGACACCATCTCGAGCAACAAACACTTTGTTCGCAGAAAATATAATTTATGAAGAAACATTTGTCAGATTTGGGATGAAGAAACATCGGTTGTAAAAGTAGTAGCCCTTTGTTTCTTTAGGATAACCTATGAAGAAACATTTGTCAGATTTGGGAGACAGCTTATCTGGAAGTAAACGTTTTACATAAGCTTCACAACCCCAAATTCGTAGAAAAGATAATTTTGGAACTCTTCTTGTCCATAACTCATATGGTGTCTTTTCTACTGCCTTTGACGGAGTCCTATTTAGTGTAAAAACAGCGGTTTCGAGGGCATGTCCCCAAAAGGATATTGGAAGATCTGCAAGACTCATCATTGATCGAACCATATCAAGTAAGGTACGATTCCCCCTTTCGGATACACCATTTAACTGAGGTGTTCCTGGTGGAGTTAGTTGGGAAAGTATTCCACAACCCTTTAGATGATCATCAAATTCTTGGCTTAAATATTCTCCACCAAGATCTAATTGTAGTGCTTTTATTATTTTTCCAAGTTGATTCTGTACTTCATTCTTACTGATGATTTAAGTAGATATGAAAAGTTCAAACAATTTCAGAATGTATGAGATTGCAAAAAAAAAACAATTTCAGAATGTACTTCTAACGTATTCCAATTTCAGAATGCCATCTTTTTGCAATTTCTAACGTATTTGTTAGATTGCAAAAACAAATTGCAATTTCTGAATACGTTTTGGGTTGATGATTTAAGAATGTATGACACTACTTAAGAACATATTAGATGCACTTAGCGGAATTTCAAGAAACAATTTCTTAGCACCTAAAACAGGATCTCATGCATATAATAATATGAATTATAAGATTAGAATATCATACCCTCGATGCGTGATTTCCACAAAGCAAGAAGGCACTTTTTTCTTCAATTAGAGATCTTTAGAACGTCAATTGTCGTTCCTCTAATATTGGTCCACGAGCAATGGTTGAATCTCCACGTATGCTAGTACGGAATAAGGAACAATTCCTTATTGCTTTTACTGGTGGTTATGTGTGAGAGAAGTTTTTTTTTTTTTTTTTTTTTTTTTTTTTTTTTGTGATTAATAAAAGATGTGTTATTTCATTTATGTCATTTAATCATATTTATAATAAACTATTGCAACTCTTCACATAACCGCATCTCTTCGGCTTTAAGGCCTATTCATGCATCTTAATTCAACCATATAATCATATGTGTGACCTCATAGGACCGGATTATTATTAGTAGTAAACTAATCGCATTAGTTCATAAATCATAGTTGGTTTCAAGCAAAACATTATGATTACCTAAAATAACCGATTATAATTAATCTCCATATTTGTCCTAATTACAATTAGTAATTACACTTGATCGACGGACATTTCCTTCAATCTCCCACTTGTTCCATCTGTAGGCTCAGAGCATGTATGTGTTTTTTTTGATGATTTCCCGCAAGGTATAACAACCTTGGCGGAGCTCGAACTTGTATAATTTTGCTTTGCTTAATAATATGCTCGTTGAGCTTTTCCGTACAAAAAGAAAAAAAGAAAAATTTACTGGGTGATAAACTTGTATTTTTACTTATCATTAGGGGGGTGTGTAGGGTATAATTTGATATTAAACCTCCCCAAGTATTACCTCCCTTTACTAGTGGGTACAAATTCCTCGAATTCAAATACCTAGTTATTTTAACAAAATATTACCAAAGTAAACATGTTGAAATTGGAAAAAAAAAGCATCATGAGTGACTTTCATGAATCCAATCATTGCTTCCCACGAGTATTTATAGGCTCACATTCTATATCGTGTATCTGTTAATTTGACATTAAGTATTACCTTCTTTTATTAGTGGGTACAAATTCTTTCTCTCCAAGTCACTTGCAACTCCCCTATATATATATGTTGCCTATTTGTGTTCGCTCACTCACCACTTTGCTCTGTTGGAACAAATGCTTTGATGTGTGAATTTTTTGTGAAAAACAATAAGTCCCACATTGGTGGGAAAGAGAGGTTTTTCCTCCTTTATAATATAGGTTGTGGAGTATTTGGGTGTGGCCCTTGGGCTACCCACATTTTGTGGAGAGGGAGGACTTACCTTAAGCCAACATATCACACACTCGCGCCGAACCGAGCCAGGCCGGGCTGGGCTGGGTCGGGTAAATTACGTAAACTTAATTTTTGCACAGTCTCCCGTAATTAAAGCCTTGACTGACTGTTTTAAATAAATTCTGTTCCGTTTTGACTGGTTTATAAACATTATTTCTTGTCCGTTATTTTTCTATGACTGTTTTCTCCCGTAATTAAGGCAGATTAAGTGCTAATCATGCTGTTATGCTTTTAGTGGGTTTGCAAAAACGGCTTTCTGATTTTGGCTATAAAAGGAGAACAGATTAAGCTTTTTGAAGATAGAAAAACATTCTCTTCTACTCTCTCTTCTGTTAAAAAAAAAATATTCGAGCAATTTCTTTGTATTTTTCGGTGTTCAGTTGCCTGGTGGTTCAGTGCAAATCCACCGGTACTCTTTGAGAGACTGTTTTATCCTGGGGGACATCCGGTTGCGTACGAGCTGCTTGCACAACATCGAGGCAGTACCGTGAATGTTCTAAAGAGAGCGACATAGTCCGCGACTCAGTCTCATTCCCGGTAACATTGTTCTTACTGTTACTGTTTTTGCAGTTCCGTTTACAACAATTTTAGAACAAATTCTTTTCCGCCTTCCGTAATTACAATGTCTACCGAAGATATGACTATGTCCAATGACCTTAACAAGCCCTTCCGTTTTGAAGGCGCTCACTTTAAAAGGTGGAAACAGAAAATGCAGTTTTTCTTGACTGTTAAAAAAATGCATTTTGTATTGACTGTCCCTAGGCCTGTTATTCCTGATAATGCTGAACAAGATGACCTAGTGTATTGGAATAGTGAAATCGAAACTTGGAATGAAACTGATTTCACGTGCAAGAATTATATTCTTAATGGTCTGTCTGATAACCTGTATGACTATTACAATTTGGAAAACACTGTTAAGGATTTGTGGGATGCCCTACAAAAGAAATATGACACTGAAGAAGCCGGTGCCAAAAAGTATGCTCAACAGGTACCTGAAATTTCAGATGACCGATGACAAGTCCGTGGAAGTGCAATCCCACGAGCTTCAGAAAATTGCCCATGAGATAATTTTCGAAGGTATGGCCCTTGATGAACAATTTCAAATTGCTGTTATTATTGACAAGTTGCCTCCTTCTTGGAAAGATTTCAAAAATAATCTCAGGCACAAGACTAAGGAATTCTCCTTAGAGAGTTTGATCACTCGGCTCCGTATAGAAGAAGAATCCAGAAAACAGGACCAGAAGGAAGAAGTCTTACAGGTCACTGCTCTTAAGCGGTCTACTGCAGTTCTCAAGCCTGCTGGTAAGAATTTCAAACCTCAGAACCGGAAGAATAACTTCAGCAAAAGTAAACAAAATGTTCAAAAGAACAATGGAAAGCAATAGTCTCAACCCCCTAAGAATGGTACTGGTCAATTTCTATGCTATAGGTGTGGAAAACCAGGCCATATGGCACGAAAGTGCAAGAACATGCCTAACCCTGCAACTGCGCAGGCAAGCATGATTGAAGAGCCTCTTGTGGCTATGATTACTAAGATCAACCTTACAGGTGGATCAGATGGGTGGGGGTAGACACTGGTGCTACGCGCCATGTCTGCTATGATCGTCGGATGTTTAAAACATATTTAGAAGACATATGATAAGAAAGTGCTGTTTGGGTGATTCCCATTCCACTAATGTTGCTGGTATTGGTAATGTTGAGTTGAAGTTTACTTCTGGCAGGATTCTCATTTTGAAGGATGAATTGCACACTCCGGAAATGAGAAAGAATTTAGTTTCTGGTTTTCTTCTTAATAAGGCTGGTTTTACATAAACCATAGGTTCAGATTTATTTACTTTAACTAAGAATGGCATGTTTGTAGGAAAAGGATATGCTACTGATGGCATGTTTAAACTAAATTTTGAGATTAATAAAATTTCTGATTCTGCTTATATGTTGTGTTCTACTGTTAATATTTGCCATGCTAGACTTTGTCATGTGAACAAAAGAATCATAAAAAATATGAGCAATTTAGGCCTTATTCCTAATATTTCTCTCAATGACTTTAATAAATGTGATTTTTGTAGTCAGGCTAAGATTACAAAAACACCTCATCAGTCTGTTATTAGAAACTCAGAACCGTTAGATTTAATTCATTCGGATATTTGTGAATATAATGGAACGTTGACCAGAAATGGACAACGATATTTCATCACCTTTATTGATGATTGTTCTGATTATACTCGTGTTTATTTGATGAAAAATAAAAGTGATGCTTTTGAAATGTTTAAGTTGTTTGTGACAGAGTTTGAGAATCAGTTCAACAAGAAAATAAAAAGGTTACGAAGTGATCGTGGAACTGAGTATGATATAGATGCTTTTGTAGAGTTTTATAATTCACATGGTATCATACATGAAAGGTCAGCCCCTTACTCTTCAGAAATGAATGGTAAGGCTGAAAGGAAGAATAGAACCTTTACTGAGTTAGTAGTTGTTATTTCCTTAAATTCTGGTGCTGGTGATCATTGGTGGGGAGAAATTCTTCTCACTGTTTGTTATGTCTTGAACCGTATTCCAAAGACTAAGAGTAAGGTTTCTCCTTATGAATTACTTCGTAATAAACAACCTAATATTTCTTATTTCAGAACATGGGGTTGTCTAGCATAGGTTAGGATTCCTGATCCTAAAAGAGTTAAGTTAGCTAGTAGAGCTTATGAATGTGTATTCATTGGTTATGCTATTAACAGTAAAGCATATAGATTCTTTGATTTAAATGCACGTGTAATTATTGAATCTAATGATGCTGATTTTTATGAGAACAAGTTTCCTTTTAAATCTAGAAATAGTGGGGGTTCATCCTCATCTATTATTCCTGCAGTCAGGTCTAACTTTCAAAACTTGGATGCTGAACCTGAACTAAGAAGGAGAAAAAGGGCTAGAGTTGCAAAAGACTTTGGCCCGGACTTTGAAGTTCTCAATGTAGAGGAGGATCCTTCTACCCTCCAAGAAGCCTTAGCATCAGTTGATGCAGATTTATGGCAAGAAGCCGTAAATGATGAAATGGACTCACTTGAGTCTAATAGAACTTGGCACCTAACTGAGTTGCCACCAGGTTGCAAGACAATTGGCTGCAAATGGGTCCTAAAAACAAATCTGAAAGTTGATGGCACGGTTGATAAGTATAAAGCTCGTTTGGTAGCTAAAGGCTACAGACAAAGGGAGAATGTTGATTTCTTTGATACTTATTCACCTGTAACTAGAATAACTTCTATTAGAGTGCTAATGTCTCTTGCTTCTGTTTTTAATCTTGTAGTACATCAGATGGATGTAAAGACTGCATTCTTGAATGGTGAATTGGAAGAAGAAATCTACATGGACCTACCAGAGGGCTTTGTCATCCCAGGAAAAGAGCATCTGGTATGTAAATTAGATAAGTCTCTTTATGGTCTCAAACAAGCACCTAAACAATGGCATGAAAAGTTTGATAACTTATCTTACATGTAAGATAAATGGTAGTGACAAATGCATATATGTAAAATTTGAGAATGACATTTGCACTATAATTTGTCTGTATGTGGATGACTTGTTAATTTTTGGCTCGAATATTCACGCTGTGAATAAGCTATTGTTGAATGCTGAGTTTGATATGAAAGATCTAGGAGAGGCTAATGTAATCCTTGGGATTAAGATTACTAGGACTGAAAATGGAGTTTCTTTGGATCAATCTCATTACATTGAGAAAATCCTAAAGAAATATGGTTACTTTGACTGTAAACCTGCTAGTACACCTTATGATCCCAGTGTAAAATTATTTAAGAACACTGGTGAAGCCGTTAGGCAATCTGATTATGCGAGCATCATTGGCAGCCTTCGGTATGCCACTGATTGTACTAGACCTGACATTGCATATGTTGTGGGATTATTAGGCAGGTTTACTAGTTGTCCTGGTAATGAGAATTGGCATGCTATTGAAAGGGTCATGAGATACCTTAAGAGAACCATGAACCTAGGATTACATTATGAAAGGTTTCCAGCTGTACTAGAAGGCTATAGTGATGCTGATTGGAACACCTTATCAGATGACTCTAAGGCTACTAGTGGATATATTTTCTCTATTGCCGGTGGAGCTGTATCTTGGAAGTCTAAGAAATAGACTATTTTGGCTCAGTCCACCATGGAGTCAGAGATGATAGCACTGGCTACAGCTAGTGAAGAAGCAGGTTGGTTAAGAGACCTGCTAGGTGAGATTCCCTTGTGGGAAAAACCATTACCGGCTGTCTTGATCCATTGCGATAGTACTGCGGCTATTGCAAAAGTTCAAAACCGTTATTACAACGGTAAAAGACGACAAATACGTCGCAAGCACAGCACTGTAAGAGAAAATCTCTCTATTGGAGCTGTTTGAGTGGATCATGTACGCACTGAGAATAATTTGGGTGATCCTTTGATGAAAGGATTGGCTAGAGAGAAAGTCCATAATTTTTCTAAGAAAATAGGACTATTGCCATTAAAATGAGTCACACATAATGGTAACCCAACCTATAGACTGGAGATCCCAAGAAATAGGTTCAATGGGTAATAACAAGTTATGGAGTGATATGAGTTGATTATGTTCAAAAGACATAAATTCCTGAAGCGATCAAGGTAAGTTAATAGGGAACTCTTAATGAAATCTATACGCCATTTGGAGTGGAGTACCTAGCTACAGGAGTACTCTTGATAGATTCACCTATGTGAATATGGAAGTTAGGCCGCTTCCTATGAAATGTGTGGCAGCATTTCTAGAGCGTTCACTATACTAGGATAGACGTGCATGGTCGTAATAGCATGGGTCTATAACAACACCAAGAATGGGTCGTGTGTGGTACGTTGTCAGAGATAGGGTTCAAAAATTCGAGTTACCCTTGTTAATCTGAATCGTATTTGCTACGCAGAAGTTCAAGTTGAAAAACACTTCTGTTTAGGCACAACCTATATGTGTAAGGATTCTGCTCGAAAATGTTTTCAAAAAAAATTCAAGTGGGGGATTGTTGGAACAAATGCTTTGATGTGTGAATTTTTTGTGAAAAACAATAAGTCCCACATTGGTGGGAAAGAGAGGTTTGTCCTCCTTTATAATATAGATTGTGGAGTATTTGGGTGTGGCCCTTGGGCTACCCACATTTTGTGGAGAGGGAAGACTTACCTTAAGCCAACATATTACACACATGCACGCCGAACCGAGCCGGGCCGGGCTGGGCTTGGCTGGGCTGGGTCGGGTCGGGTTTATTACGTAAACTTAATTTTTGCACAGTTTTTGAACAAGGCTTAATTACGTAATTAGTACCTTGATTTTAGCTAAACGTTTTTTTACTTACATTACCGTTTTCTAATTAACTCCCGTAATTAAAGCCTTGACCGACCGTTTTAAATAAATTCTGTTCCGTTTTGACTGGTTTATAAACATTATTTCTTGCCCGTTATTTTTCTACGATTGTTTTCTCCCGTAATTAAGGCAGATTAAGTGCTAATCATGCCGTTATGCTTTTAGTGGGTTTGCAAAAACGGCTTTTTGATTTTGGCTATAAAAGGAGAACATATTAAGCTTTTTGAAGATAGAAAAACATTCTCTTCTACTCTCTCTTCTGTTAAAAAAATATTCGAGCAGTTTCTTTGTATTTTTCGGTGTTCAGTTGCCCGGTGGTTCAGTGCAAATCCACCGGTACACTTTGAGAGACTGTTTTATCCTGGGGGACATCCGGTTGCGTACGAGCTGCTTGCACAACATCGAGGCAGTACCATGAATGTTCTAAAGAGAGCGACATAGTCCGCGACTCAGTCTCATTCCCGGTAACATTGTTCTTACTGTTATTGTTTTTGCAGTTCCGTTTACAACAAGCTCAATACCTCTTAACTTGTTTGGTGTCTAGCTCTCTTCTTCCTGCTCATCCTCCATCCCTTTCTCTCACCTAAAAACAACCCGCAACCACCATGCAGTCGCGGGTAGCACCGTCCTTTTTTTCCCTTTTAATATATACGAAGTTTTTTTTTTTTAGTTTTTATATTATCAAACCCTAACTTGTCATGCATTGATTCTACTTTTAAGGAAATTGGTTATTTTCAGCTGATTTAAACCACCATCTAAATAACATAGTTGCATGAGTACTTTTGTTATTTTATGCATAGAGTAAGAAGGGTTAAAGTTATTAGCTATGTTGGACATCTAAGAAAAATGAATAATTATGTGAGATTAATCCAAGTGTGTTGAAATGTAATTATTCATTATTCTTATATGATTAGTGTCATAAAAAAAATGTTAAAAATAAATAAATAAAAATTGGTCGATGGTATATGATAATAAAGTAGTGTATTTATTCAATTAAAAAAATAGTAAGTTCAATTAATATATGTGTATCAAATGATTTTATATTCTCCTTTATGTCTATGAAGAATTGAAAACATTAATTGTAACTTTTGAAATAAGACTAAGGCTAGGTAAAACCTAATGACCATATGTCCATATATTCATTTTAGAAAAATGTGTCAATTACTACTCTAATAAAGAGCGTATGTCAGTTATACCCCAAAAAAATTGTTAATAACTTCTAAATAACCTTTAAAGTAACTGAAGTGTATGATTATTTTCTCCCGCCATTTTCTGGTAAAAGTAGCTCCGGCGCTAGCTCATCGCATAACAGTAATAATGCTCCACGCTATGTTTTTGTTCTGACGGCGCGTTTAATTAATCAACTTTTACCAAATTTATAATTGTATTATTAGAAATTTTTGTTTAAAATAATTTAAATAATGAGCATGCAGAATTCAAAAGCAAACACACAAGTCATAACGAAAAAAGTGAGTTTGTGGTTCATTCATTACGTCTTTTGAAAGAGCACAAAACGACGACTAAACCACCATATAATACAGAAGTAAGCAATAATTCAGTGCTTATAAATTGCCAAAATAGGATTGTATTAATTCTATATTGTTCATTAATTTGAATAAATTTATTAACACGTACTAATATGTATTATGTGTTTTGGTCATCTTACTCGTCCAGTCTCATAAGCTGTACTATTATCAGTGTTCGTTACTCGTCAAGTCTAGTAACTTTTACTACATATTTGTTAATAATGTTACGTTATTGTCGTCTGTATTATGTATAATGATGCAGTTCTGGGGCATCAGTATAGTCAATTTATTGTTTTTTGACTTTTGCTACCACAAAAAACCTCGAGTTTCATTTTTGCTACCCCTTAAATTTTTTTTTATTTTATTTTACTACCACCTAAAAACACCTTTGTCAAAATTTGCTACCACTTAACGGAAGCTGTTAGTTTTGCCGTTTGTGGGCCCCACTTCACCCCTGCCCCTCTCTCTCCTCCTTCCCCAGCCACCAATCCCCTTCCCCTGTCTCTCTCTCTCCTCCTTCCCCAGCCACCAATCCCCTTCCCCTGCCACTCCCCCTCCACCCCACAGCCACCACCTAGCCCGCATCTCTTCTTCCAACCACCAGCCAGCCATCCCCCTTGGCGGATCCCCACCCCTCCCCTTTCCCCGTCGCACCACCACCCTAGCCCAAACTCCTAATCCGTGAAACCCCACCCCCCTTCCTCCACCACCCCGAAACCCCACCCCCCTTCTCTCTGGTTTGAGGGGCTGGTGGTTTGGTTTCTGGTACGGTCTGGGTTGGGATCGTGGGTGGTTCTGGGTTGAGTTTTCGGCAATGGCGACCTTCGATTTGGGTTCAGCGATGGTGGATTTGGGTTTAGGGGTTGTTGGCGATGGTGAGCTTTCGGCGATGGTGAGCTTCGATTGAGCAGAGGAAGCGGCGAAGTGGGGGTTTCGTGAGGAAACGACGACGTGGGTAGGGTGGCTGACGGGAAGCGGCGAAGTGGGTGGGGTTTCATGTGGAAGCGGCGACGTGGGGGCTAGGTGGGGTTACAAGCAAGGGTTGGGGATTGGTGAGGTTCGCCGGCAGGAATAGTGGTTGGTTGGGGTGATGGTGGTCCGGCAGGTGGTTGATGTGGGTGGGGTGGCAGGAGATGGGGAGCTGCCAGGGGCTGGGGTTAGGAGATGGGGGAGCTGCAAGAGGGGAAAAGCGAGGGAGGTGGCTGCGTAGGTGGGGGTCGCCGACGTTGGCCCAAGTTTTGGCCGCCGGCCGCGGGCTGGGGGAGGGTGGCTGACGGGAGGGGGGGCAATTAAGGGTGGTTGGGTTTTTTTTTTTTTTTTATACATTTTAATTTTTTTTTTGAATAAACTTAACGGATTCCGTTAAGTGGTAGCAAATTTTGACAAAGGTGTTTTTAGGTGATAGTAAAATAAAATAAAAAATTTAAGGGGTAGCAAAAATGAAACTCAAGGTTTTTTGTGGTAGCAAAAGTCAAAATTTCCTTATTTATTTTTGTTGAGTCGTCGTCTATTAATCACGAGGTTGAGTGGCGTCAATTCAAAAGTTACGCGTGACTAATCGAATTAGGATTGTGGTATAATTTTATCCAATGACATGGGATGTTTGCCTTTATATATATAATAAATAATTTTCTTTTTCATTTATAATGGATAGAGATTTTTCGCATTATATTTGATCAATTCGTATGAAATACTATTTTAGCAAGAAAATTGTATATGTTATTTGTTGAGAAAGCTACCAAATCGTTGTTATTTGGGCTTCGTTCACTTCACCTTAATATAGCTGGACTGAAATTAATTTATTAAACTGAAATTTTTTTTGCTGAACTGAAATTATTTTTACTGATTCCCTATTATATTTCTTCTTTAAAGTTGCTGATTTTTAGTGAACTGAAATTCATTTTACTAAACTGGAATTATTTTTACTGAATTTTTTTTTTTTAAGGTGAACTGAATAAGGTCTTAGTCTTTATTAGATTAATTAACTCCTTAACCAAGGATTTCTTATGTGATTGTGCTCCATACTTATCAAAGACTGAAAATTTAGCAAGAGCCCATTAGATTGCACATCAAATTGGTGTGGGTGCTACTATTGTCTTTCGCTGCCTTGTTCGTTCTCCCTTATTACCAAGGCTATTTCAGCAAATTTTTAAAATTCTGAATATCTTTTTGTCTAGATTTCGCCTATAAAGTTTCAGGAATTTTCATGGTTGTTAACTATTAAACTAGTCCTCGAGTCAATTCTGCATAGCATAAAGTTTTCGGTCATATGGTTGATTGGTTGGGATCTAATGAGAAATTTTTTATTATGAGATGAATGAAGAAAAAATCTTGAACGTCCAAATAAATAATCCAACGATTTACATTTCACCTATTTATAATGTACATTAAGTACAAATATTATGCACATTTAACTTAAAAATTATGTACATTATTCATTTTCACCTATTTTTCCTATTGTTTTACGTGTTCAACACGACTAACTCTCTCAACTCCATTAAAGCTTGTTCATAATGCTAACTTTCGATTATTAATCAGAGATGAAAAAGTACTTGTGGTCATGATGAACGACTTTCGAACAATGAACCCGATATTAGCTTAGGAATCTCTAGGCTTCAATACTCAGATGGGTTATACATCTAGCGAATTGCATTCCCGAACTCGTAGCGTCAAATATGTTATGCATACCATTCATAATCTACAAGGATAATGTCTTACCCTAAATATGATTCATCTTATAACTTAACAACGATGGATTGTAAAAAGCATCAATCAATCGCTCGAAGTTTAAATAAATAATAGACATATCACCATGGATGGTCAGGTAAAAACTATCCTTCCCATCAGATCAAATTAAACCATAACTTGACATGACAAGCATAATTGATTTAATTTTTTTTATTTTTATTTTTAAAAAAATACAATAAATTTAGGATTTGAACCAGCATCTAATATATACTTTTGCATGAATAGTTTGGAACGTTTGAAGTAAAAGTAAGAGACGGTATATTAATAAAGTGGGTTTGGTTAAAAAAAAATAAAATAAATAAATAGGAGAGTGTATGAAATTTTTATGGTACACCCGGGTGCACCACCAGAAAAGAATATTATGCATATTTAAAAGAACATGGGCAAAAAATAAACATTATAGACATTTATAAAGAACACGAGCATAATATGTTATTTGAGTTTAAACTATATGTACTTTATATTTTACAATATGTTCTTTAATGTATGTACATTAAAAAAAAATGTTAAATTCAACTCAAAATCACAAATTCACAAAATTCACAAATTGAACAAAACCCATCAAAAAAATCCCAGCAAAATCAAAAGAACAATCACCTAAACAATCATTTCAGCAAGAAAAGAAAAAAACAAAATCTCAACAAAAACACCCCAAATTCACCACAAAATAAAAATTCAAAAAAAACCCATTAAAAATCCAAAACAATAAATCAAAAAAATCCTCACTTAATTCAATTTAGGGGAAGAATCACCCAATTGAGTTAGTACCCGTGCAATTGCACGGTTTTGATAGTTCAAATATTAAATCTCACAAGATCAAAATCAAAGTTAGCTTGATGTATGATAGTGATATTTTTCACATTATTTGATTATTCATTTACAATAATCTGTATCATGGTATTGCGTATCACAAGTTTAATTCAATGTTGAAAATAAAATTTAGAGATATAAAAGGGTTTATAGCCTTAACATATTTTACCCTTTAGATAAGAATGGCTCATACAAGTCATGCCCATTCATACATCTCTTATATTACCTAGGGATGGCAATGGGTCTAGGACTTGACCAAGACCTGGTTAGACCCGACCCATATTCTAGGGTATGGGTCTTAAATGGATTCGGGTTGAACCTGAATCAAAGTGCAATGAGTCAAGGTTCGAAAAGTTTAGACCCAGAACCCGACTCTGATCCGACCTATATATAGACTCGTGGATATTTTTTTTATGAAAAATGACATAAACCATAAGTTATCAAATCTAAAGATCAAATGAAAGAAAAATCTAAAGAACCTAACTCCAAACTATAGGCGCCACTTCTCCAAGGGCTCCAAGAGTCCAAGTCTAACGGATCCTAACTCTTACTCTCATCAAGTCTATTGCCGTATGTTTAGTAGTATGTTTTTTTAATGTATCTTTTCTTTACATGAAGTTTATTTTGATATGCAACTATGCAGCAAGATTGTTTAATATATCTATATGTATAGTCACACATGGAGTAGGATAGTTATACTATTAGACCCATTTTGGACCCGTTTTAGCTAGACTTGAGATTCGCTAAACCCAGTATATCTGGATCTATCTGAGATTGATTACTTAGATGTAGTGGATCTGGGACTCTAGGTCGTATCTGGATCCACCTCAAAAAATCCAGGTCTGGGTCTAGGTCTTGTTTAAATCCACTTGATTTTCATTATTACTGGTAATTAAAACATTTATTTATTCCTAATTTTGTTGTATTGATTGTGACAATTTAGTTTGGATTTTGATGTTATAGTGGGGTAGTTAAGTTTAAGGCTGTCAAATGGATCCTGTCGTGTCGGGTTCGTGTTTGTGTCAATATTAAATGGGTTGATAAACTCTTGACCTAAACCTAACCCATTTATTGAACGGGTTGAAAACCCTTGGCCCAAACCTAACCCGCTTAGTAAACAGGTTACTCAGGTAACCTTTAACCCACTTACTTCAGGACTATAGAAGACTTTAAAGTGAATTAGTAGTAAATTTTGTCCACCCAAACCAAATATTTTGCCGCTGTAAGATTTAGTAAAATATTTATGCTACCAAATTATGTGGTTTAGAGGGTTAGTAAGATTGGCATAAGAATATTGAATTATTTTGACTATTTCAATAGACAAGTTAAGCATGTCACATTCGGTTTAACGGGTTGATGTGCAACCCATTAACATAATCGGGTTATGCGGGTCGGTTTACGGTTGAAAATTTCAACCAAATCTAACCTGTTTAATTTCGTGTCGGGTTCGTGTCAACCCAATTACTTAAACGGGTCGAGAATTCTTGAGCCAAACCCGCTTATTTCGTGTTAGGTTTGTGTCGAGTTATCGTGTCGTGTCAATTTTTAACAACGCTAGCTAAGTTCGGTATTTTTTGTAATCGGATATCAAGTTTGGAGAAGTAGAATTAGAGGGTAAATGTGTAGACTTAGAGACTACTAAGTTAGGTTTTTTTTTGTTTTTAAATGTATTGCGTATGATGATATACTTTGTTGATAAAAAATGCAATTTTATGCTCTCAATTATAGATATATAACATGGATATGCGGAAATACTACACTATTTTAATCATATATATAATGTATAAAATATTTTAGAATCAAGAAATTTATTGACAAATTCATATATTATGCTTAAATATTCTCTTATTTTCTTCCCATATATCTTTGTTTATTATTCTTTATGACAATCTACTTTTTTGTTTGTTTTTTGACAAATATATTAAAACATTACATAGTGACTTAATACTCGTAATATTTTTACTATTCTAAATTAAAATATATTATTATAAATATATTTTGACTGCAGTTGAATATTTCACCTTACCTCAATTAGCTAGCCGTTAATCTATGTCATAAGCTATAATACAATTTTAATGATCATATAATGCTTTTATTTATCATTTGAATCTTCATTTTAATTTAACAAAAACAACTATAACAACCTAAGTTGGTCATTAAGAAGTATACAAGTGTATTTCCTAGTATATATATTGTATTCATCATTTATTTAAGATCATTTATCTTTATTCTATATTATGTGCCCTAAGCTACACTATAATATGAGTGATTAATGCTTCTATTTATCATTTAATATATTTTTTTTAATTAATAAAAACTTTAATCTTAATTTTTTATTTATTTTTTTTGAATAAAATCTTAAAGTTAATGGATATTTTGTTTGTTATTCTATATAGGATTCATTTATCTACTACAAAGTATATATTAAGACTCATACGAGTCATATCATATTCTACGTCATATAGATGAATCTTTTACATTAAAAAATTTAACTATCAAAGTAAGCTAACTATCAAGTAAGCTAACTATCAAAAAAATCTTCATGAGTCATTATGATCTAAAATGTAAAATATGTAAAGGTCATAAACTTTTCTTTGGGTAAATACAAGTTTATCTCCGAGATACACAAATATTGTTTATCACATGATATTTTCGTAAATAAATCAATAACTTTTTTCAATAAAACTGGGTCCCACAGTGATATGACTGGATAAAGTTGTTGATTTATATATTTACTAAAATGTCATGTGATAAACAATTTTTATTTATCCTAGTGATCAACTGGGGCTTCCTCCTTTTTTTATAGGCAAAAGCTAACGAACGTCCCAGGGGGATGGATTTGGATAAGATAGCTAAAAGTAGAAAGATTAGATTAAAATGAACATTAATTACACCCATCGATGTGTGATTTTGGCATGCATTCGCAAATTAATATATACCACTTTAGGAAATATTTTCAGTGCTTATCTAACGCCTCGAGGACGTTCGTTATATATATATATATATATATATATATATTTGTATATATATAAACTAAATTTTTTATTCAACATTTAATTATATTTATGACATGGAGTACTGTGATAATTAACATGGGTACACTTAATTGTAATGAATAATCAATTAATATAAACTATTTCACTATAATGCATTAAGCTAATTTTAGTTGACTTTGTGGGATTTGATGTTTGAACATTTAAAAACCTTGCAATTAAAGGTGTACCCCCTTAGATCCGCCACTGAAAATACTTTGTATTTAAGGAAATCGTTGTCTATTTAATTCAGTTTAGTAATTTAAGAAAATTTACACAAATTTCATTTAGGTTCTATTTGATTTGATCTTTGTTGTAAAATATTTTTATGAGAAATGAATTTTTTACTTAATTCTATATTTTTTTTACTGGTTATGAAGGGGTGGAATACAATTTTTTCAATGGTGGAAAATCTTTTCCTTTATAAAACAAGGTAAACTACATTTTCCTTCTCTCCTTTTTACTTTCCTATCCTCCACCCTAAAATTCCTTATTCTATTTTAATATTATTTTAATAGTTCTTGTAATGCAACCTAACAAAGAAAAATTGATTTGCAATTGTGCTTTTACTTGAAATTATCAAAAGCTAATTTTTTTTCATTTAAAAAGTTTCACCTTAAACTAAATAGGGCCTTAAAAGTATGACTCTAAAGTGTTGGTCGGGTCGAAATGAAAATTAAACTCTCATAACAAATTTCATAAAAATATCAAGAATTTAGTTATGTTGTTAAATTAAGGAAAAATTTAACTTTTATTCCCACTAAAATGCATCACTTTAATTTTTTCTACATATCTGAATTTTATTTTATTTTACTACTACCGAAAACACAAAAAAGAATATGCTACCCACTAACAGTTTTTGTTAAAGTAACCATTAGTAGGGCCCACTCTCCAACTATTAAATATTTTTTCAATTTGCGTGTCGAAAAATATTGAGCAAAGCAACAAATTTTTTAACATGCAAAATGAGACTTTTTTTTTTGGTCAATTTCAAGCTCAATTTAGACTCTTAAGAACTAAAATGACCCTAAAATCTTACCCGAGCAATTTACGAGGTAAAAGTAATAATAACACAAGTTTTGACACGTTAAGCGAGGCACTTATGGACCCTTAAAGCCAAAATAACCCCTAAAATCTTGATAAAATATTTTTCAGCACACAACTCGAAAATTGGTAACTCGAGCCTACCCTCTATTTTATGTTAGACTCAACGTCTTATGTTTTATACTAGTATATAGTTAGGCTCGAGTTTATGTTAAGACTCAATCACTCAATTTATGTTAGACTCAATGTCTTATGTTAGACTCAGTTTATGTTAGAATCAATGTCTTATGTTCACTCGGGTATTGGGTTAGGTTCGACTAAACCCAACTGAATCCGAGCTAGTTACCCGAACTTCTGATGCGAATTTGTGTGTCTAAAGTTGGTAACTCATTATATTCAATTGAAATGTTTATTTTATATTGGAAGAATTAAATATAGCAAATTTTTAATTTTACGTTGTATCAAGACATTAACCTAGAAACCTTAGGTCGTTTGTTATATATATCTCCCTCCGTTTCATAATGTTAGTCCCAGCCATATACTATTTTGGGCGTTTCAAAATGATCTACCCATATTGAATATGTTCCATTTTTAACTTAATTTTTTTGGAATTAATTGGTTGTGAATTGATGACATGACTCTATGCAAGGAAATCTCTACCTTGAATAATGCATTATAACTTATGCTTTCCCAAACAAAAAAAACCAAAAAACTTAAATAAAATAACTAATTATGAATTATTTTGTACTTTAGATTCCAAATATTCTTCTTTTCTTATTTTATGTAATTGATTTCATATGAGACTAACATTATAAAACGGAGAGTACTTGTTATACATTATACATTTACACACATTTCTTACACCACACCAAAATTCGGTTTTGTTTGTTATTCTCAAAGTTGTGGGCAAATGGCCTATTTCTGACAGAGGAGGTTTAGTTTAAGTCTCAAAATTGGGCTATTATGGCCCAAACAACCAGGTTTGTTTTTTTTTTTTTTTTTTTTTTTTTTTTTTTTTTTTTTTTTTTTAATGCCGCAGGCCTGCAACAGCATGATCATTTTTGTTTTGGTCCATAACCAATCCGAGCAAGTCCTCAGTCCCTTGATCCCTAGTAAACAATCCCAATTTCTCATATATAGTTAATTTATACCGTGAATACCATGCCATAATGTAAAAGAAAATTTATCACAAGATGGTATATACCAATATACCATGTCTCGATTAAAGAAGAGAGAAGGATAAGTAACTTGTGTACACTCTTGGGTTTTTTAAGTGCTGTAATTTGACTCCTTCACCTTTCATATGTATACGCTTTGTCACTTTGACAATTGTTAGAGATTTTATATATAAGATTAAACATAATTATGTGGAAATTTGTTGAAAATGTCTCAATGCAGACTTTTCGAATATCAACACCTTGTAATTTATAATTATTTCCGCGTAGGAAAATTTGTCGGTCTAATAAGGGGACTGACAAAAACTGAAAGAAATTTTTTTTTTTCTTTTTTTTTTCCTGTTTTATAGTTAGCACTTCATAAAAAGAGAAGGATCTTGTTAAACCAATACCTATTATAAATATATCCACCATAATTTTGAAAGTTAGACATATTGAGCGTGAGGAATAAAACAAGAATCTTCATCCCAAAAAAATTCCTAATAAGATTTTCAAGCTATTTTCAAATCTTAAATATTAAGAATTTAAAATACTCCGTAATGATCAAACAAAGTGAGTCAAGTCTTGCTATGTCATCGTTGAATACGTATATCATTATAGCAATGTGCCCTGTGGCCTGTGCCCATGTCTCTTCCATAACAACCCTCAATTTTGTAGTATCCACAAAATTTTGACACGAAGAAGTGTGAATAATAAACCCATGACTCTTTCATTCACTAAAGTTAAGAATATAAAGATCAGTATATCACGTGACAAGTGCGACCCACCCGCCATGAATATGGATAATGGTGTACAGTAATGGACTGATGACACGAACTTTATAATTCAGCTCCACGTAAATTTGTACACTAATTAACTTCTAAAACCACCTACTAAATACAAGTATTTTTCTTTTATATTTGTATTGAATTTTCCCAACTTTAAGAAGGCTTATATATATAGTCCCAAAAGATTCTCTATTTTTATTGACTAAATTCGATAAAACTGATCTGTACGTATTTTATGAATCTAGATTATCTGTACTCTAATTAATCGTAATTTTAAACACATTTAATTAATCCGAAATTACATTACTTGAGCTGGATCTGGACCGAATGTGTCTAATCTATTAACATGGAAGTCTTCCTTAATGAATGTTAGCCCTTGATCAATTGATAATGATAGGAAAATTAAAGTCCAAAAGATGGACAAAGATGCACCCTTCACAAAATTACAATGATAGCGTCTAGAATCAAACTATGGGAAAGACAATGACATGCATTTAGAGATTATAGATAATTGTATAGTCCAACAAACCTTATCTTCATGGACCACCCCTTAAATCAATTTCTTCGTATTTGCCCACAATAATAATCACTCTCCTTACTATTTCTTCGTCAACGACTTTCAAATTATGTTATTCGAATTTTTCATTTCACCTTAAATATATACTATACTATATCCTATATACTAATAATATTAAATTATTTAAATATATTATATAGATTTAAAATTATAAATTAAATAAGACACTTGAACACAGTATTCGTGTTGGATTGAATATCCAAGTCCTTACATAACTTAAAACCAAAAACCCCGGTCATTTTATTACCACTAAACTCAATACCGCTGGCTAATAAAATCTGTCTTATAAATATAACCATACTTCACTCAAACTAAAATACTTCCATCTCACTTCTTTTCTTTTGGTACCAAAATAAACCAAGTTACAAAATTCTTGTTAATCAACAACAACAATCATGTTGGCAATATTTCACGAGGCATTCTCTCATCCACCCGAAGAACTAAATAGTCCAGCTTCACATAGAGGTCCAAAAAAACCCAAATTACCAGAAGAAACCCTTTCTGATTTCATCTCTACCCATGATCCTCAAAACACCTTCTCCATGAGCTTTGGTCAAGCTGCTGTTCTTGCCTACGTTCGTCCTTACCCCGCTAATCCGCTTCATCAACTGTAAGTATTCGTCGTACTGAAAAATCCAAGTTTATCACCTTGATCAACAATTTTTATATATCTGGCCTTATATGTTATATGCATATCACTTGTCCAAACTTTTTATCTGATATTACTATAATACCCTTAATGAAGAAACTGTTTGTACGAGTGATATGCATATCAACGAGATAAATCGTGTAATGACTAATGACCTTTTATTTGGGATGTGTAGGTTATTTAGTGGAAATGATGATATATATTGCTTGTTTAAGGGGAGTTTGGACAATTTGTGTGGGTTGATAAAACAATATGGATTATCGAAGAGTACAAATGAAGCTATGTTGGTGATTGAGGCATATAGAACACTTAGGGATCGTGGGCCCTACCCAGCTGATCAAGTAATTAAGGATCTTGAAGGCAGATTTGGGTTTGTTGTTTATGATAGTAAGACTGGAACTGTCTTCACTGCTCTGGTAATTTTACGTAACTCTTATAAATAGAAAGTTGTTTTTTTTTTTTGGTAATTTTATTTTAAGACCTATTATTATGCATGAATCATTACCTCATTTCATTAGAGTTTTTTTTTTTTTTTTTTTTTTTTTTTTTTTTTTTTTTTTTTTTTAAGTATGTAATTAATCATATACTTGTGTAATATTCTCTATGATCTTGACCGCTTGCAAAAAGTAAGTTACAATATGATAATATAAGGTGATACTATTTCATAATGGTATCATTTTTTTTTTTTTTTTTTTTTTTTTTTGGTATGGAGAAAAGTGGTATCTCAGGATACTATATGGTGTTCAAAATTTCTAATCATAATCTTGATTTTGACAGTCTAATTGTTCTTACACTAACGATCAACCTCTCATATATCCTTGATATAGTTTGATTTAATAGCTAAAATCTTTAATTTATTACGAAAATCTAAAAAATATACTTTTTCAATAATCGCTTCCATCACTATTTCGGAGTAGTTTTATTTAAGTTGTGCTACATAACATGCATCAAGAAAAACTAATCATAAATTTTAAATAGATAACAATATGATCACCCATTATGTTTAATTTACAATATGCGATTATCAATTCTAAGATCAGGGGTTCCTCTTACTCGTAATATTATATCAAAGTCTAGATAAAAGTTTGAGATCGAATCGGCTGACTGAACCAAAGATTATTAATAGACCAAAGATCATATTGATATCTCATTATCTTGTGTATGTTATTTTTGAAGGGTTCGGATGGAGGAGAGAAGCTATATTGGGGAATTGCTCTGGATGGTTCAGTGGTAATTTCGGACGATTTGGAGGTTATTAAGGCTGGTTGTGCTAAATCTTTTGCTCCTTTTCCAACAGGTGAAGATTCCATATCTTCTGATTTCTAACTGAATTTGACTCTACTTATGAAATGTGTTTACACGTGTTGATCTTTATGAAAATCATGCTTTTTTCCACCGGTTTAGCTAAACATTATCTTTTTTTTTTTTTTTTTTTTTTCGACTTTGGGATAAGGGTATCTTATTTATTTATTTATGTGTACAGACGGTCCAATTATTACTTGCCCGTCTTCCAACAAGTAAAAGGACATTAGAAAGAAAAAGAGACTCATACAATAATTTGAAATAAATTCGTTAAGGAGGTCTAAGGTGAAAGTCGAAGTAAAAG
Organism: Chenopodium quinoa; assembly: GCF_001683475.1. Classification (NCBI taxonomy): domain Eukaryota; kingdom Viridiplantae; phylum Streptophyta; class Magnoliopsida; order Caryophyllales; family Amaranthaceae; genus Chenopodium; species Chenopodium quinoa. The sequence goes on along the minus strand of NW_018744143.1, from coordinate 2,125,435 downwards.
TGTGTAAAGTAAAGATTACTGTGTATATGTTGTTTGCTTCGGTACATCAATATTTTTTGGTGTTTAGAGAGTTACAAAGGCGGGTGATGAGAATCGATCCCAGGATCACCTGGAATCGAGAGGAGAGCTCTACCCACTTGAGTTATCTCTCACTCTTTTTAGTACATCAATATTATATGAAGTACTTCGTATATGCTAAGAAATGTGGAGAATCTTACTCTTAAAAAAAGACGATAATAATAGGCTACGTAGCACAATAAAGCTTTTTTTCACGATGCCACCATAATTTCTTTGGGATCACTTAGGATCACTAAAGGTGAAATGCTAGTATATCTACCGTGCCTATCAATTTGAGATGTATGACATCATGGTTTTATTGTTGTATGCTTACCATTCACGGGTTTTGATATAAGTACCAAATGTAGCAAGAGAAGTCTATAATTATAGTGGGCTATAAAGAATTTGGGCCACAACCTAACAATCTTCACTCTTAAAGCAAGATAGATTTTATAGGCGAGGTTGTATAAGTCCAGGAGAGCCTTACAATGTTGAACTTCCACTAAGTTTAAACGATAACCAAACTTAGTGGTAGGAAGCGGCTTTGTAAGCATATAATTTCTTGATTATGAGCCTAATAAGGAAGAGTCATCATCAACCATAGTCCATAGAAGACTTGATGCTAACATGACATTGTTTTTAGGAAGTGGCATCTCCACTAATGATAACAGCTCTGTTAGACTCAACACTCAAGTTGTCACAATCTTTAACCCTTAGATTATAATGAGTTAAGGACCAACCAATGCAAGTACTATTTCCAGCCCTAGGAGCTAATTATTCATCATTAATATGAAACTATGGATAGTTGACTTTAAGAAAGTGATCATCAATAGTGTTATAGTTGACCAAATTTCCCAAATATATGAACTCCATAAATAGTGGTGATGCCATGATTTAGCATTAGAATGTTTGTTTTTTTTTTTTTTTTTTCTAAATAAAAAAAATGAGAATGGATCCTAGGATCACTGATACTAGACGGCTGGAAGTAGGAGGGAAGCTTTAACCACTTAAGTTGTCCCTCATAGTCTTAACATTAGAATGTTTACATTATATGTGGACTAATGATTTGAGTCTAGAAATAAGATATTGTTGGGTTATGGCCCAAATTCTTTTAGCCCATTATACCTTTGGATTTCTTTTGTTGTGATCAGGTTTGATTGCTTATCATCATGAAATCATGAGCATATGCTAGAATAATCATGTTGTCATCCATCTAATGTCATATATGCTAGACAATTCGAGCGTTTTATTGTATCTTTACTTAATTTGGATTCATATATTCAGAAAGAGATACCTCGGCATTTTGGCAATGTGAATGAGAGATTCTTTGTGCCGTGTTATGGTCCTTATTTTTGGAACAAGAAGCTTCCCCACATTTAATTTCTTGGCATGTATATAAGTATATTGCATTAGTTATCTCCATATATTTAATTAGAAGTAAGGCTTTATTGAAGAACGAGAAATACACACTTCATAAGTACAATGTCATCTTTGTGTTAATTAATCTACACATATTTTCACTTCCACAGTTCCACTTGAGAGCTTGGCGAATTTATTTCCAAATATCGCCAACATTGGGATAGTTAATTGATGCTAGGCCATATGTTCATTGCATTTAGAAAGCTTAACTAATGCATAAAGTGACGTAAATTTCTTGTTTATGGTTGGGATTGGGCAGGATTTATGTTCCACAGTGAAGGAGGACTGATGAGCTTTGAGCATCCGATGAACAAAGTGAAGGCAATGCCAAGAGTTGACAGCCAAGGGGTGATATGCGGAGCAAATTTCAATGTCGACAAGTTTAATCGCATTAATAGCATGCCTCGTAGTGGCAGTGCCACCAATTGGTCTCAGTGGGATGCTCACATGAATGAAGCTGTTTGATGTAAAAACATCCCCTACAATACTCTAGACCGCTGAACAATAATCGATCCTTGATGTTATCTTATGTTTAACTCTTTGACATATAAGAATTATGAGATATGGATCGTGCCATAAGTTGTACATATAAATACGTCTGCCTTCTTTTCTTTGTTTTTCTGTTTTCTACTATGTAATAGCATACGGATCAATGACTGAAGTTGGTTGTCTCTTGAGCTGTTTAGTATGCTAGCAGCTAGCTGTTACATCTTTCGTAGCGTTTTGTGACTTATAAGCTATAACCATGAATCGATCACACCAAGTTATTAAAGTATATGTTAACTAATGGTTTTTTTCGTGTTCAAGTGCCATCATTATTCAACCCTTTACATGTACGGACTAACCCAATATACCTGATTGCATAATTGAACATAACCCAATTCGAATTAAACTAAACGAGAAACGAATAACCTCGATCAATTAACCTAAATCTTGAGATAGCCTCGTATGAGCATGGAATTTGTTCTCTCTAAATTCCATAGCACGAATGGTACACTACGACCACTACGTACCATTCACTTACTGTCGTTAGTACTCCTATCGAGCATTTCAGCATGGTGCTCTTCTCGACACGTACAATACAATCGTGCAATTTCCAATTGATTTGTTCTCTGTTTAGGAGAAACAACGTTTAATGTCGTTATTCCATTTTCCACCGTTGTTAGCCATCACAATTACGCGCGAATCCCAAACAGTAGTAAAGCATTTCACAATTCCAAAACCAAATTTCTACGATGAACCACCTGTCCTTCCATTTCTCTCGAAAATTCGTAGAACATTCTTTCTTTTTCTTTTCTTTTTTCTTTTTATTCCCTTCTTCCTCCTAAATAACCCTCTCTTCATCATTCTGTAAATCACCATACCAGAAAACCAAAGATACAGCAAAAACTTAGAGGAGAGAGAAAGCTTAAGAGATTGCAACAATGGCGGACCGTTTCTTCCTCAATGAAATGCCCTTGTACATCCCAGAAACTTCGGCTATGGCTTCTTCAATATCTGAAACGGGGGATTTTCTCACTAAGCTTCTTCATCATCCCTACAAATCACTCTGCGAAATTCTCAACAAAACAGCGCTTGATCTTACAAATACTGTACTTTTCTTTCTTTCTTTTTCTGGGTTTTTGTTTTTTTGAGCTGAAATTTGTGTTTTTGATATCTGGGTATTATTAATTTCTCTGAATTTCTGGTGCACACCAAGTGTTCGATGATTTGCCTGAACTAAAAATTGTGTTTTGAACTTTTGTTTAGGTGGTGAGAGAAACATGGGTGAAGCGTGGAAAACGCGCGCAAGATTATTCGCTTTACACTGGAGCTTTAGGGACTGCTTTGCTGCTATTCAAAGCATATCAAGTGACAAATAATAAGGGTGATCTTGCTCTGTCTTCTGACATTATTAAGGCTTGTGATTCTGCTTCTCGTGGTTCCAAGTAATTTTTCTTGTTCCTTACTTTGCTCTATTTTTGTTTGATTTGCTGTACAAACATATATTGTATATACAATTTCTCGTTAAAAATTTGAACTTTAACAAATTTCGATGATCAAATATGCAAAAGGAAGTAGTTTGAGTTTGTCATGTAGATGAAACAATGTTTTCCAGAAAATAATTAGAGTGTATGCGTCATTATCTTGGCTTATATTTTTGCCAAGAGGGGATGTAATGAGAAAATGGCCAAAGGGGCCATACAAGATCATAAACTCTTTCTAATAAGGTGGATTGCTGTGTCATTTTCAGTAGTGGATTGAGTCAATGTTAAGTTTTACTTAGTAATTAACCTGTTCGGCCTGGATTCATCGGTCTCCCAAGTCCTAAGTACTCGTGTCGGATACTCCACGTTTAGATATGGTTGTGGACATATTTTGATATCAGCGAAAAACATGTGAAATTTGAAATAGCTGCCAGTTCATATTGGTGATAGCAATAGCTTTTTATTTGTATGGTACTTGTATCATGGTGTTCTCTATTGCGGTTTTGTCATTCGTAGCTGTGGATAGAATATTTTGTGTAGTCTGTAGACAAAACAGGGAGAAATTTGGTTGGTTTTATGATGTTACAAGAATAAACATTGCTCAACCCTCATGAGAGCTGTTTGGGAATGTTGTATCACTTGGAAACCCCTACACTAAACTAATCTATTGAACTTACTAGTCCTTCTCTTAATTTAGTAGCCGTTTCCTAAACTTGTCTGACTTGAAATTTATAATTGTGAGATGTAGAAAAGGTCCTTAATGAAGGAAATTTAAATTAAAGGAAACATAACAAATGCATGATCTGGAATCTTTGCGAACTGCTTAGTTTTCTCAAATTCTGCTCTCCTTGGCATAGATTTTGTGACATGTCTTTTCAAGTAGCTACATTCACTATATGTATTGTGTATATATGAAGCTTCTTGGAATGGTGTAATAGAAAGTGCAAAGTAATGTAACTATGTATATGATTGTGAATTCATTAAGGTTGGAGCTTTATGCATAAGAGCAAGTAGTATATACATTAACTTTTGCTGTTTTTGTGACAATTTGGTCTCAGAAATGTAACATTCATATGTGGACGGTCTGGCATCTGTGCTTTAGGTGCTGTTGTTGCAAAACAAGCTGGTGATGAGCAGTTATTGGATCACTACCTAACAGAGTTCAAACAGGTACCTTTCAGGTGAAAAGTGTACGCATTTTAAAGTTAGGCATTTGGATTTCGATTTAGGGACTATGTTCTTGGTCTGAACAGATAAAGCTTCCTACTGACCTTCCATATGAGTTGCTCTATGGAAGAGCTGGTTTTCTGTGGTCATGCGCGTTCCTAAACAAGCATATTGGAGAAGGCACCATATCTGATTCCACCATGGTACATTCTATGTGACTATGTATTGACTTACTTTTTTTCTCCTTTTTTCACAGAGCTTTCTCATTCTTTGTAGATAGATAATCCTTATCATAGTTAGATTGTGATAAATAATATGGATGGAAAATTTCTAGAGGGAAATTGTCACAGACATCATGAAAGCAGGCAGAAAACTAGGAAAGGGGAGATGTCCATTAATTATGAGAGGCACGAGAAAAAATATTGGGGTGCTGCTCATGGTTTGGCTGGAATCATGCACGTCTTGATGGATATGCCGCTGACACCAGATGAGCAAGAAGATGTTAAATCTGTACTACGCTATATGACTAGGGGTCGTTTCCCCAGCGGAAACTATCCATCAAGTGAAGGAAGTGAATCAGATCGTCTGGTTCATTGGTGCCATGGTGCCCCTGGGTTAGCCCTTACCCTAGCAAAAGCATCTCAGGTAAATTCAATTTTCAGGTGCAGAGACAAACTTTTAATCGGCTATCATCTTGTCAATCCTTCCTTCTCTCGTAACAATACTTTGACAGTATTGGATGTTCATATAGAATTATGAAAAAGTTATACATTTGTTATGAGTTTTTCCTACAGCTACAGCTACTAGAAGGATACCTGGATGCGGGGACGCTGGATCACTCGTCTCTGTTTTTAGCATTTCGGTTTTTTCTTTGTTAGTTTCTGTCGTCTATACTAAGACTCGTCTTTTTTAACTCTCAGGTTTTTGGAGATAAGGATCTGCTGCAGGCTGCTGTAGATGCAGCAGAAGTAGTGTGGAATCGAGGTCTACTGAAAAGAGTTGGTCTTTGCCACGGTATCAGTGGGAACACCTATGTGTTCCTTGCACTCTACCGTCTAACTGGAAATGCTGAGTATTTGTACAGGGCTAAAGCATTTGCATGTTTTCTGCAAGATAAAGCTGAAAGGCTCATTGCCGAGGGGTTTATGCATGGAGGTGACCGCCCTTATTCATTGTTTGAAGGGCTTGGGGGAATGGCCTATCTGTTTTTGGATCTGAATGAACCAAGTGAAGCAAGGTTCCCTGCCTATGAGCTGTAGCTTCTTTTTCAAGAAAAGGGTATGTACATGTTCTGTGCTTTTGTAGAAAATATACTCGATGACAGAAAAGTTTGCAAGGAAGAGGGAAAACATAAGGTTCACTAGTGTAGATTTTGTATTAGGTAAACATATAGAAACTATCATGTGATGTAGTCTGGCTTAACCACTTAACTCGAATTAATCAATAATGGTGGATGTAAATTGGTCCTTTCCTTTCTTTAAGTATTCATAAATTAAAGTTAATCTGATGTTTGTATCTAATCTTGAGTTCCATTACATTTTATGTTTCCTTAAGTTTTTCCCTTCAAAGATGAATTTCGGACTTTTCAATGTTCATCTTATATGTACACGCATCGCCTCTACTAACGTTACAATCAATTCTGGACAGAGGAGCTGTTATATTTGATATGCAACTATTTAATCTGAGAATTCTAATAATTTGATTCACAATTTGCCGAAGGGGATTAGTAGATTTTTATTACGAATCACAATCAACTGGACTACTTACAAAGCAAAAGTTAATCCCAATGACACCACATCTATCTGAAACCCTGGAAATTTTCGATGCTACTGTCTCTCCCAATCGCACAAAGTTAGCAGAGGAGCTAGGCATTGTGACATCTGCTTAAGTTACTATGCCAAACCAACTAGCTTTTCACTGATCTCCCAGATTTTCTTGGCTTTCTGAGGATCACTGGCTTCTTGAGACATCTGGTTCTCAAATGAAGCCGAAGCCTTGTTCCAGCTCCAGTATACACCGGATTTGGTCAAACTCGGGTCACTCACAACCTGAATCACAAACCCAAACACAAGAAATTATTAGCTTTTTCATGAATTCCTATGATTACATTACGCTAGTTTATGATGGTATGATGACCTTACCTGAGCAAGTCTTTTCCCTGCTTCATCTTCAGAGACATATCCCTTGGTGACGTACTTTTGGAATGGAGGGAAAAGAGCCCTAAACAAGGGGATATGCTCCCTGAACAAGCCAGTAGTGGCAATGCAACCAGGGTATAGTGAAGCAAAGGTGATTCCGGTGTCCTCATGGTAGCGACGGTGAAATTCCTGCATGGTGAGCATGTTGCATACTTTACTGTCTTTGTATGCCTTGGCACCATCAAAATCTCCACCATCTATCATGGCAGAGCTGTTTAGGCCATTCAATCCACCGGCGAGCCCCCTCATGTCTCCTAGGTTAGCCTTCGGAGGCACATTCCCGGCCAATGTGTTTGTATTACCTAAATAAAATACAGATTACAGGAAAGAAAGCATCACAAGCTAACCATCACAATATTTCTTCAGTAGATGAGTCCAATGCATAGACTGTTAACACATGTACACTATACTCAATGTGCACCAAATATTGCATAATGCATATGCAAAAGAATGTAACATAATGAAAATCAACTTATGACATTAGGTCTGTCAGTAAATTCTCTAGTTACCTGTAATAGATCCGACGATAATGAGCCTCCTAGAAGGATAATCCGACTTGTTCAAGTCCTCCAGCAACAACCTCGAGAGCAAGAAATGGCCAAGATGGTTAGTCCCAACACTGAGCTCAAAGCCTTCAGCAGTATAGGAAGGTTCCCGAGCAGTAGGTTGGTAAATAGCGGCATTACAAACCAACACATCAAGGGGACTTCCTGATTGCCTAAAATTGTTCACAAATTGCCTAACACTGTCAAGAGAAGAAAGATCAAGATGCATTATACTATAGTTCTCCTTTGACATTCCAGCAGCTTTAGCCGCCCTTTCGGCCTTAAGGAAGTCCCTACACGCCATGATTACATGCCATTTTCCTGTCTCGGCTAATGCTTTCGCAGTTGCAAGTCCAAGACCAGAGGATGCACCGGTGACAATAACACTACCCTTTCTTAGAGTTTTCTTTTGCTCTGATGATGATCTAGTCACCCCTGGAGTCGCCACTGCTGAGGTTTGTGCTCTGATTGGTCCTGCTGCCCTTGTTGCATTGCATTCTTTCTGCCATTAAGAGAAAATTTCATTAAAATGTTCCAAATTCTGCAATTTTATGTTCAAATGATAAATCAGTTACAATACTGAAAATTACTGTCTATATATTTTACCTTGCACCTCAAAGCAGATGAACTGAAGTCAGCTTTGACATAGTCTGACAGAGATACCCCAAATAAGCTAGAGTCCTTGAAGGATGCAGTAGGTTTTCCCTACATATACACATTTAAATGATAATATAAGTATGGAGTAATCAAAGCACAAAAAGATTAATATTTGCATATTTCCAATTACTCAAAACAACCAATAGGCCATAGGTAAAAGACGTCTAAAGGTGTAGTGTATGTCTGTAACATGTTAAGATAGTAGGACTCGTTTAAAGTGACAAAAACGTGTCTAACGTGTACTTAAACACGAAGATTTTAATAAACCGACCCAATCGAAAATTTTATCATGTCTAGTGACATTGTAGCAATGCATAATGAAAATCTACCTCCTTAGGGATGGACAAGGCACAAGGAAGCAAAGAAGCCTGGAGAGCCATTGTTTGGTACTATAATATGAACCAAATTAAGAACTTGCTGTTTTTAATTTTGAGTGAAATGTAATCTTAGAAGTATTGATATTTAAGATACTTATTATGGAAGGACCACTATTTATAAGGAGTTGTTTGGACAAATAAGAAAAAAGTTATGGGGAGTTGAGGATATGTGTGGATAGGATAATTCTGGTGGAATATATCTGCCACTTCATTACTCATTGGCCAATCAAAATTTTAGTTTTAGATTTCTATTAGATCTTTCTAGAACTTTTTGTTGAAAAAAAAAAAAAAAAAAAAAAAAAACAGGAAAATCCACTTGATTTTGAGGCACAAAGTTTTAGATGAACCACTCCTAGCTAGTATGGGCTGGTCATATAATTTACAAGATTATAATGAATGAGATAACATATGATGGGAATATAGTGACAAAGTATATAGAGCAAAGTATGAAATATGTGAAGATGTGATTGGGCAAATTTATTGCTAATTTTAATTTGGGAGTTGCAATATAAGAGTCTGTTTAGTTCACCTTATTTTTGCTTATCTACCATAATTTGATTTTATTTTATCAGGTTATCTAATTTTAAACAAAAATTGACTTTTATATTTGTTATGTCATTAAGAAAAAACGGATATATCAAATATAGACTTAATGCTTTCATATTGATGTGTTCTTCAAATATGTAATTTTTATAATTCTTTTCAATCGAAATTAAAGATGTTAACAATAAAAATTCTCAAATAAAATGATAAGATCTTATTTTCTTCATTTTATATTAATTAGTAATAAGGTATTAATTAAATAAGGTCAACCAAACATAGCAAGGGGATGTGATAATGAATTAGATATGTAGAAGTATTTATATTTGTATACAACTCTTGAAATACAAGTACTTCATGAAAAAATGTGTAATTTTTGATTTTTGGTTTACTATAAACCCTTAAAAACTAATTTAGAAATTGCATTTTTAATTAACATACCTTTTTTTTTTTTTTTTTTTAAATAAGTGCAATAATTAGACTTCTATCGTTGCTAATGGCCTAATGCACATATTTGACTACTAATATCTCTAAATGTCATTTAGTAAAAATTATAAAATTCTAGTGTTTTGAACAATCTCAAGTCGAATCTAACAAGATCACTAACTTTTTCCTCAATTAAAAATCACAAAAGATGGTCAAACATATTTATGTGAATATAGAATTTTTTCGTAATGTTGAATTAATTAAGAACAAAGGAAGTAATTTTTTTAAAGAGAAAGATGGAAACATTAGTATTACTCATATTACACGGGCATAAAATATTTTAGTAGTATGAGAAGTCAATATGGTGTGCAAAGTAAAGCGAGATTCTAAAGTAACTCGCGACCAAGCCAAAGGGACCCACGTCGAGCCATCCTGACGGACGAGCAGCATCAATTGAATCGGCAGACACAAAGACGAAGACAGAGACGAGCTGTTTAAACTCAAGTTCTCGTCAGTCCATTTTTAAAACTTAATAGCTCCGAAGTCCGAACTCAATAACAACTGTTTTTTCTTCAAGTTGTATGTTCAAAGGATTCATCAAGTATAAGGCAAAAATTTTCAGATTTACACTTTATTTGGATAGAAGGAAATTGAAGAAAAAGAAGGGAAGAGAAAGGGAGGGGCACAAACTCTCTTGTTTGGGTAAAAGATTGGGAGAAGGAAGGAAAAGGAGAAGGAGGGATCTATTTCCCTCTCTCTTTAATAAGCATAATCCCTCCAAATTTGGAGAGATTTGGAGGGAAAATGGAGTTCACCTCCCCCTCCCTTTCTTTTCCCTTCCCTTCCTCCTATTTCCCTCCCATTCCTTTCCTTCCTCACTTGCTATCCAAACAAAGCATATCTTATTGGTATGTAAAAGCAAATAAAGCTCAATATATTGTATAATAGCATGTTTGGATAACAATTTAGAAGGGGTAGGAAATCGGAGGAAAGGAAAGGGAAATAAAGGGAGGGGGAATGTAGAGCTTCATTTTCTTTCCAAATCTCTTCAATTTTGGAGGGATAGTGTTTACGATGTGTTTGGATTGAAGGAAATGGAGGAAAAGGAAGGGAAGGAAAGGGAAATGGAGGAAAAGGAAAGGAAGGGAAGGGAACGGAAATGGAGATATAGGGTATCTTTCATTTGGTAACAAATGAGGAAGGAAGGAATTAGAGGGAAGAAAAATGGAGGGATTAAATTGTAGAAAATTGATCCCTTCAACAATGGAGAGATTTGGAAGGAAAATTCACTATTCTTTTCCCTCCCCTCCTCTTCTCCTCCCTCTTCTTCTTTATCCTTCCCTTTCCCTCCCCTTCCCTCCTTTAATCCATTATCCAAACAAGGTGATTTGTCTCCCTCCCTTTCTCTTCCCTTCCTTTATCTTCGTTTCCCTCCATCCAAACAATGTGTTAAGTGTATATGGTTTATACTTTACTTTGTAATTCCGAGGATTTATAGTGTGTTTGGATAGATTAGTGGGGAGGGAGGAGAAGGGGTGGGAAGGGAAGGGGAGGGGAAGGAAGAATGAAGAGTTTTCCTTCCAAATCTTTCCATTGTTGAAGAGATCAATTTCTTGTAATTTGATCCCTCCATTTCTTTTCCCTCCAATTCTCTCCCTTTCATATTTGCTCTCCAAATGAAAGATTATCTATCCCTTAATTTCTCTTCCCTTCCATTCCCTTTAATCCATTTCCTTTAATCCAAACAAAGTGCATATGTCGGCCAAAAACCATAAACTCTTGAGATCCAATGAAAATTATGTAGTGAAAATTGTTGATCCTCAAACTAAAGGCTCGTCACTTAACCCCAAAAAGCCCCTTTTAGTTTGCAATTAAAATTTAAAATAAAAAATAAAAAATAAAAAAAATAAAAAAAATAAAAAAAAAATGTAGTAAAGCATCTTTAAATTGCAAGCTATCTCCAACTGTCAACCGAAAGATATTATTGAGTTGTTCATCTTTGGAATAAGGAGTTACATAAACCCCAAATCATTCCAACAATGATTAATTGTCAAAGTCACTTGTACCTTAATAGGACTTGGACAAATCAACAATTAAAAAAATCAAGAAAAAACTAGATTGAAGATGTAAATATTTTAGACTGAAACTAAATTCAAGAATCCATTTATCCAAAAATAAATAAATAATAATAAAAATAAAAAAAAAATAAAAAAAATAAAAAAAAAAAAAATTTCTCTGTAATTTGTTAAGCGAACAAGTTCTTTTGTAATTTATCTCGAAAATGTTAGGATAAATTCACAACCTGCTTGTGAAAGTGCAGTTAACGGCCCATTTGATAGCCAATTATTAAGGAAAAAAAAAAGGTTAGTAATAAAACTTAGCTTCTCAATCATTAGATAAGTAAAAAGCATAAACATGAAATAGTAAATTGTCGTAGAGTCATTCAAAGTCGGAATTGATGGCCAAAAACAAGGGGGGCAAAATAATAATCTCCAACTAGAAAAAAATGATTACTGACAAAATGCACAGATAATGATGATTACAGGATGTCATTTCACATGATAATGAGATCTGACATTTGCCTAACATTTTATATAAACAACACTAAACTGGTGCACATGGATACTGTTACTGTGTAAAACAAATGTAAAAATGAATTTTGTGAAAAGAATTCATTAAACTCAATAAGCTTTGTGGCATAACTCTACAATTTTGGATTACATTTAATCCATCATTTTTCTAAATGCAGGGTGTAAAACTTTTAACCCTCTTCTTTTTTTTTTTTTAATTATAAAACTCTTTTTTCTCTCCCATTCCTCCAATAAATCTGTACTTCTTCCTCAATGCTCGAATACGTCGCAAGCAAGAAATGAAACTCATAAATAATACAAATCTCTCCCTGTACATGATATGGAAACAAAGGCGAACAAAAATCATACCTATATCCGTATTGGCAATCCATAATTTAGAAAAGTTCTAATTTCCCCTTTGAGGCCAGCAGTTACAATCACCAATCCCCAAGCAGCCCTATTTTGAAGCATGCCATTGGAGAAGTCCACACTAACACGAGGACTTCGGTTCTTGGTGGCTAGAAGAAGCTTCTCTTCTGGCCACGTCGATGAAATTCTGTCAAAGAAATAGCTGTTGGGTGCATTGGAAATTGTACCACGGAAAGGACTATTGCTGCAACCTGATGCAGGTGAGCTATCATTTCCATTAAACTCCTCCACCGGTGTCGGAGGGTGGTTGGTTGTTGAGACCTCCTCCGAATGACGGCGGATCCCATTTTGCTCTTCAGAGCATAAATCTTGGGGTCCCCACGGTTCACCCATACCAGGCCATGGGATAGCCACAGATACATCTTGACAGTGGAAATGCTCGTAAGAGCGTGTGACTGTCACTCCTTTGCTCCGACTAGGCCTGGACTCACCTTCATGTTTCCACACATACACGTGAGAATCCTCACTGGCACACACCACATACTTGCCATTCGCAGTGAGGGAAGCTGAGATTTGACTATTTGTGTTGCGAAACCCTATTTTAAAATGGAATTGGATTTAACAGATGTTTAGGACACCAGATAAACAGACATCAATGCACAGCAGAATGTAGAACATCATAACTAATTTTTAACCAACTCAAGAACATCATAATCTGATTCACATAATGAAGACACCTTTCTTCACATCTTCTAGGCCTGGCTACATTTCTTCAAACGCAGTCAAAGGCTCAAGCGACCTTTCTTACACGAGGAGTAACTTGACTTTGCACAAACATAGTTTTACTTATTTTACCTGAATTTTTATACTAAGATATGCACAAAACAGTGATGATAATCACTGATGGAATCTTGAAATCTTGTAAGTTCTAGTGTATTATTTATTGTCAACCAGCCCAATGACTACAAGCAACCAGGCAGCATTAAATGGAAAATCTTAGCAGAGCTAGGCACAAAAGACGCTCCTCAAATTCTCAATACAACTAGGGTATAAATTCAGATTAATCCCAGAAGATCACAGGCTAGCAGTACAATCCAATTCGAAAACCAAGTACCTTAAATGTAAGAAAAACATAACCAGAATGTACTATTTAAATAATAAACCTTTCTAAGATAATGGTATCTAATGCAGCTCTCAGATTTAGCAAGCGACGCGACACTTTGACGAGTTATACCAAGGGACCACATGTATGGGACCATCAATTTAAATGGAGTTCTGAAAGATTACTAAATCACATGACAATCATAACCACAAAGGCAAAAATCTGCATGGACATGCAAAAGATTAAGACACAAGGCAGATTTCCACACCATATCATGACTTTAAGAAACAAAATGCAGGGTACTTCACACATGTTATCTTGCTCGAAAATATCAGACCCAGAAGTAGAATCTAGAGTACGCAATATATTTTGATAATCATTTCATTACAGGGACAAAGATACCCCATAAATTGTCAGGTACTAAGCTATAGGAAGTTCTCGATCTATCTCATTTTCCTATTTATAAAAGGTAAATGGAACCAAAAGAACAGCTAGTCAGCTACTATTTTAGAGGGTGCATGAAACCCTACATCTATACAATGTAACAAATCAACAATAGACAATATAAACTCTAAGGAACAATGAGAAGCAGGAGACACTAGGTCAGAAAGCAATCTACATACTTAGCAATTATCATAGACCAAGTATTTAGTTAGTAAACAGTTTCTGCAGATTGTAAATCCTTCCAACTTCCAGTGCCACACTGCACTTTCACACACTATTTTCTATATCGACATGAGCATATTTTCGCTTTTAATACCCAAATTTTATATTGCTTCCCAAAAGAATTTACACCAATGGCTTTTGTAATTCACAGTTGAATGCCAAATTTTCACTCCTAAATATTAGAATGACTAATGAGAGGCATGGAGAATTGGCGATATTAGAGAATATATGAGAAGTAATTCAAGAGATCCAAGATGCCTTTTGTAATTTGAAGGGGTGATATTAAAGTTGAAGAGAACATACCCTTAAATTTGACAGCCTGGCTTAAAACATCACATTAAAAAACCATAGGTATATATAATGTCAAGATCACATTAAGTGTTGTAACTTTCAGCCAACAAAATTTCCAAAAACATAATGATGCCAGCAATATCAGCTCAGTGCCACAGGATTAGACACAAGTAATTATCATCTTTAGGATCCCAGACAGATTGGCAAGTAACAAACACCCCCTTTAAGCACCACTAGAATATGTTCCTACACTATGTATGGATGTATCCTCCATGAAAAGGTACGCGTCCCCAAAAACATTGTTAGCTCACACCTTATATGTTACCACAAAAGCCCTCTTTCTGACTTCATATGATGAGTACAGTATTAAATTCAACACAGTACCATGAGGTCCACAATCCGACTCAACCTCTGCGAATAATTTTGCTCTATACATAACATACATAACGCAATTGGTCTACCATTGCACCACAAAGAACCTCTTTCTCATTTTGTAACATACAGAACCATATCAGTACCAATAGGGTCCACAATCTGACTCTACCACAGATAGCTCTGCCGATGTTTTTGCTCAATACATAACACAATTAGTCAGCTATTTGCACCATAAACCCATAGCATTCTTGGTTGAAATGATACTATATTCATCAGTTAACATCTTGCTCATCAAAACTTAATCCATAAAGAACATATTCCCGCCCAACAGTGAAGCCCATTATCACATAGACCATGGTAATTCACTGCCTACATCAATCTAACACAGTAAAAGGACAAAACGGCAGACCCTATGACTTGGAATTGATTCAAGAATTGACAACATGATGACAACCAATTTTGATTCAAAAGGCATATTTAAATCCCTACATTGCTTCCAGCACAACAGAATCACGGTAAGCATTCTGGTCAGCTACACGTAAGCACTACTACACCTCCTCCCTCAAAAAAAAAAAAAAAAAAAAAAAAACCAAAAAATATTTAAAGTAACAAAACAAAAATGAAGCCCCCCCAATCTTCAGAGTAAGAGTAGCCACAAGGGAGGTAAGAGTAGCTACAAACTCCTCTACCCCCTGATCTTCAGAACATTCACACAACATCGATTGCAAAGAGAGATTTAAAAAAAAAAAGGTACGACAAATAGCAGCTACATCATGTACCTTTAAATTTGTGAGCCAGATCCAAACCATCAACAACCCGAATCCGTGAATCTGCAGACGTTATCAAAACTTCCGAAGAACTCCCAGGTGCAAACTGCTCAGTGAAGGAAAGCATATTTCAGCAGATGGGACAAGTAGGAATGCAGTAGAGCTACACTTGAAAACATGCTGAAACTAAAAGCAGCAGACTAATTTTCCAACCACAGAAGGAATCAACTTTTTAACAAACTACTCACCTGGAAACCAGTAATTTTCTTGAGGTGGGATTTTTTCTTCTTATTTTGTAGGTTGATTTGGCACTTCTGTTGCAGCTTATTTTCTGGAACCACAGTAGAAACAAACCAGTGTATGAAAATTAACAAGTGCACATTATACAACCAAGTCATATAAAGCACATTTAAGACTGCATCAGACTATACCAGATGTGTTGTATAGGCGGCAGCTCCCCTTGTATGAACCAACCAATGCACCCTTCAAATATAAACCAGTTCAGGATACCACAAATAGCAAATTGATCAATAAGGTTTCAGAAACACTTTTAACACACATTCCAATATACCTGACCATCTGGAGTATAACAGGCAGCAGTGACCATCTCATGCAGATCATTCCAGTCAACAACTTGACGGTCAGGAATGCTCCATATGCGAACTTTGGCATCTAGGGATCCACTGATGAAGTATCTATCATCAACAGGATTGAACTGGATGCAAGTTACTGTGCAAAGAGAGAGTACAGTCTTAAGAAAATTAAAAATGCAAGCAGGTATAAACTAGCAAACTACAATGTAGAAAACCATCAGCAATGAAAACTGTGTAACTTCCTCTGATGTAGAACAGCAAAGATGGATTTTAAAATAAAAAACAGGGGCAGGGGGGGGGGGTGGGCTGGTTAGGATCTAGAAAACGAAAAGCATACTTACCATAGTCACTGTGGGAAAATATTTTCAAACAAGTCTTGCTGGACAAGTTCCACAGACGCACTGTCTTGTCCATTGAGGATGAAAGTAAAAGCTGAAAGGAAAATAGGAATACAAAATTAATGGAAAGCAACCTCAAAGTACTTAACTAACTAATCAGTATCACTAATTGATAACTGGTTCATAGAAGCTGACATCTTGTCACAAACTTGGTGCTAATTCATCAAAAGTATTCAGTTACTGTAAAAATTAATGAATAAAGTATTACCAATTTGTTAACGGTGATTGTCCAAAGATAATCCCAATTTGAAGAGTTCCTAAATAATCCAAAGTATGGGGTCACTCATGAAAGTCAACTCCAATTAACAGGGTTATATTTTCCCAATTTATTTATTAATCATACATTTAAAGCATCAAAATATTGATGATTGCTATATTTTGCTAAATATTCAATTGAGCAGCTGAAAAAAAAAAAGTATTAGCGTCTATTGTAAGGAAGAATATTTAAAGATTTAATTGACTGCAAAAATGGGATACAAAGTGAGGGGAGGGAAGATAAAACAGAAGATAAGAGGGGTGATAAGGATTTCAGGCTCATAAATTAGCAGAGGGAGAGAGTAACCATTGAAGGGGGGCTTTGGGTTGAAAAGTAGCAAAGGTGGGCAATAGAAAGAAATTTATAGAGGGTTCTTTTAGGTCTACATTTCTATTGGGTGGGGGATAAATAAGCTGTTCTTGGAATGATCTGTAATAACATGCAAAGCAACCAATGGTGGACAGGTGAATTGAACAAAGAGGAAGGATATAACTTGTTAAGATAGAGGAGAAAGAGAGGGCACATCTTTCGGCCAAGGATTATGGGAAGAGGATACTTAGTGAGGATGGACTAAAGTATTATACACCTATACAACAGAAAAGGGAGGACGCTATGCCATGTCATTTAGGGGCATTTTCAGAGCTGGATTATTCTGTGAGTATTCAAGTTAAAATTGGTAACCAATAAGGCAAACAATGCTAAGTAAACTCCGCTTCCAACCACTATAAACGCCAAAATGTAATCATAGTTAAAGGACCAATAAGAATGTGGTACTTAAAAAGTTATGTTCAACAATTGTAGATGTATACCACTGTTATGTGCTTGATTGTTTAAAACTACAATCTACAAACATAGATGATAGTCATGATACCTTAAGCAGAAACATTGTAGACCAAATTTTAACAACAGTCAAACAACATCAATTCAAGTCCCGTGTTCAAACAGGCTTTTACAATAGAAACCACTGAGGCATTTACAAGAATGTGGTACTTAAAAAGTTATGTTCAACAATAGATACCACTGAGGCATTTACAAGAATAAACCTCAGCATCACCATAATTTACAAATAAAACAAATATTCAAGCCTAAGCACGATAGAAAGAGACAAAATGATACTATGGAGAGGCAAAAATGAAATCACACATCACTAACCTGAGATTTGGACCAGGAGAGATCAAGCACGTCGTCTGAATGTCCCTGAAATGAACAAATTGGTTTTTCTGATAGCCCAAAAACAGTCTCTGGAACCTTGATATGGTCCAAGCTCACAGATTTTCGGCTGATTGATGGCCTACCCCTCCTCTTTTTCTCCAATGGATTATCCAAGCTCGGAGGAATTAAATTTGGTTCAGGTGACCCATTTGCCAAGACAAGAAGACTCAAACTCGCATCATCGGGTCTATCCATCAAAAGTTCACCCTTCCTCTCTGATTCAACCACTTGCCAAACATGTATTACACAATCCTCACCAGCACTTGCCAGGAACCTCCCATCTAAGCTAAACTTTATTGTCCAGATAGACCCATTATGGGCCTGAATTTCCTGGCTTTTATACAATGCTGTAAGGTCCTTGACCGATTTCCCATACTGCCGAACCCGAACCCTCTCTGGTCCATGGAATGAAGTATCCTGACTATCATCAGTAGCAGAGCTAGACCTGCGCCCGCCTTTCTCTGAAGAGGTATCCCTCTCATCACTGCTACGCCTTTCCTTGTACCCTGTAACACTACTAGCCACATTCTTGATACTTCTAAACCAGCTAACCTTCTTCTTCGACTTAGATCCATTATCACAATTACCATTAGACTCACCACAATCCTTGTTATTGTTAAGCTGATCCTCCACATTTTGCCGTCTCATTAACTCCTGAACA
Source organism: Chenopodium quinoa (assembly GCF_001683475.1). Taxonomy (NCBI): domain Eukaryota; kingdom Viridiplantae; phylum Streptophyta; class Magnoliopsida; order Caryophyllales; family Amaranthaceae; genus Chenopodium; species Chenopodium quinoa. The sequence goes on along the minus strand of NW_018744143.1, from coordinate 2,106,822 downwards.
ATGGGGGAATGCCCAACACTCATCTCGAATTCCTCCATAGTCAAATGCCTCCCAGTCCCAACCTCCTTAAGCTTATTCCACATCCCATCTTCCCTAACCTCCTTCACCACAAACTCTTCCCCATTATCAAGATTCTTAATTGTACACACCTTTTCTCTCTCACTCTCCTCAACCCCACTTTTGCAAACCTTCCCATCACCACACTCTACCTCTATCTCACTGATCCCTTGTTGCCGGCTACCACTCCTCCACACCGGCAGCTTATTAGAACCATCCAAACCCGATACTGAAACCGACCCAATACACCCATTACTCACCAAATTATCAATAAACCCATTACAATTACCATCATTATAAATATTATTAATTTTAATATCATTATGGTTACCAACATCAACATTGAACTTAGTATTATTATCCCTTTTACTATTTCTATATACAGTATCAGAAACAGAACGAATTGAAAGAATTGAAGAAGAAGAACAAGTAGTATTACTAGCAGAAGAAAAGGAAGCAGAATTACACTGATCCGATTTCGACCGGTTTATAGCCAATGAGACATCATCCTCAGCTGATTTAAAAGGCTGGTCAGCAGAACACCCAATCATAAGATGATCAAACGACGCAGATCGGACCGTGGCGTTGTTACGCCGTGCCAAAGTCGGGTCAGCCGACAATCCCAGCGCCCGAAGAAGCCGATCACGGCGCTGCTCAAGGGAGGAGAGAGAAAACGACTCAGAAGAAACCCAAACATCATAGTTTTGCGCCGACATTGGGAATTTCGGAACCCCAGAAGAGTTACTACTCTTGCCGCCATAACTATGGTGATGAAGGTGATGACTACTACGGTGTCGGCGAGGGGACAAAACGGTGTCGTTATCATCCTCAGAATTCGATGTAGACGAATTTGAAGAAGATAGGATCCGATCAAGAGATTCGTAAAACCTTTCTTCTTCTTCCTCCTTAACTAATTTGGGTAATTTCTCTTCTTCTTCTTCCTCCTCTTCTTCTTCGTTTTTGCTCATGGTAAGAGCATTTCCGGAGAAAGGGAGGAATACCCACGAAGAGAGAGAAAGAGAACGAAAATGGGTTTCAGTTCTCTTTCTCTCTCTTACCTTCTACCAATCTCTCTCCTGGTGTTCTTCTTCGCACGGCCTGGTCGTGCGGTTTAATGGGGGTGTATTATTGCTAGGTTTGGATGAGATCAAAGAGGAAAGAGAAAATGGGGATCGAATGAAGAGGGAATTCCCAGAAAAAGGAAGGATTATATTGCAGATCCGAGGAGAGAGAAAATGAAAGTAGGTCGTGCAATTGAGCAAATTACAGGTTGGTTTTTGGGGAGAAAGAGAGGAGTGAAGAGAGAGGAAAATGTGGAGGTTTTGAGGGGGTGCGGTGTGACCGTGTGAGGTGGTTGTTCTTGTTCTACTCGTATTTCTCCGGCTACATTTTTTTGTTTTTATTTATATGTTTTAAGTTTTTTATTTTATTTTAATTTATTTTTAATTTTGGGTGTGGGGGGTTGGGTTATTATGGAAGAGTACTAGAGTAGTAAATGAGGGGGACTTGATATGATATGATAATTTCTAGTACTAGTCTATAACACTATAACTATACTTCTATTTTGTTTGTTTTGGTATCAATAATTTTCATGTACTTGTTGGTAAAGTAGTGGTAGTGATCCTTTGTGTAAGATTTAGGATGTTTTTTCTCTTTGATTTCTTGTCTATAAGAGTGAAACTTAGACATGAGTGAAATCGAGAAGTGAAAACTCCTTAGGCATATTAACATTTTCCGTAGTTAGATCCCCTTCAGGTCACCTTCATAGTGATTTGCGTGTGTCTAAGTTCCAATTATCACATTTGACAAACAAGGATAAGAAGTAATTCTCCCTCTATTATTTAAAATAGTAAAATGCAAACCGCAAAGTTGCACATAAGAAGGATAAGAAGTGTCGTTGCACTCTCTCTAATTTAGTGCTTTAGTTGTGTTCTTGTTAATTTGCTATTGTCCAAAAAAAAAAAAAAGAAAAAAAAAAAAAAAAAAAAAACGGTTGCACATAATACTCTTGTATAGAATTCACATTAAATACATGCCAGGAAAAAAAAATGGCCTGGATGATTATTTCTTGCTAGTTAGCACATAAACAAGAACCTTGCTAAAATTCTCAAGAGGAAAAGAGAGATAACATGAGGCTAAATTGCAATTACTCACTACACCATTAACACAAGAAATTTAAGACTAAATTTACCAAATTAAAACTAGCAAAAGAGACTAATTTTGTTTGAAAATGATGTATTATATTAACATATGTGTATCGTATTGTAGCAAAAAGACTAATTTTATTTGAAAATGACGTGCGTGTTTAGAAAGGCAAAAGAGTAGTCCACAATTGATAAGCTGTTTTCTAATTTCTCTTATATACAGTACTAAACAGCAAGATCAAGTTATCTAGTTTAGCATCCTATTAACACGTCCATCAATTATCTTTGCACATCCGCCTCTATAAAATGGAAAGTTTAGGAATAAAGGTGCGCCACTAATGGAGGAATTTACATTTTACTCAAATGTGTTAAAACAAGATTTAAAATTAATTTAAGGTTAACTTAGTAAAGAAGTGACTCTTTCGTGATCATAATTAAAGACTTTTATATTGTATATATAATACACTCGTTGTATACAAGACCTACTGCAATCTATACATGCATTATTCAATATAAAAGAAATAACATAATTCACAATTAAGTGTCTACATACACAATATTGGTCATTCGAGGGTGAATTATAGAGTCAATTGACCGAATTATTAATTTTTTTTGTGGGTTTTATCAAGCCCAATACTATTTTTATTCAATCTTTAGATTAATGATTTATAAATTTTTTTGCTTACTAGTTTGATTAAGTCTATATGATTTAATCAAAGTAACATAGTTTCAATTGCGACAGAAATCTAATAAAATGATTATGTTGTTGAACTAATTAAAGAAAGGCCACTAACACTAAAGTAGACCCATGCATTAACATTAATATGTTTTACTAATGGCAAAACTAAAATCAGACCAAAAAGAAGAATGGGGACAAATCCAATGTTAAGCCTGTTTAATGTTTATGCTTCCATGTGCTAATCGTACAATGGTTTAATTTAATTAGACATATTTAGCAAGTGAGAAGAAACATCGAAGAAACATCATAATGCACAATTGGCCTTTTGACAATGTAGGCTAGTCATTTTTAAAACCTAAAAAAGGACTATTATAGAAAATTGGCTCTTTGCACCACATGAAACATTTAATTTCCAATCATGCAATAGTATGGTTACTTCTCTAGAAAATTAGAGAATATTTATATATCATTTTCTTTTTGGAGTAAAGTTGATTTTACTAATCCCATAGATAACTAAAAGCCTTCATTTTGACTTTTTGTGGTGAAAAAAATCTACTATAATCTAACAAAAATATATTTTTAAATGGATCTAAATTATAATTTTTACATTATTTACTTTATAACGGTATATATGTATCTTCTACAACTTTACAATAAAAATTAAAAAATCGATTTAATTTTCCCTTAACTAGCTAGACTTTGTTTGGTTTATCTTACTTTGTTTTAAATTATATTGGCAAAATTTATTTTATCTAAACTTATTCTAATTATAATTGTCTCATTTGGGTTTGATTGTCTGAACTTCTCTAAAAATATAACTTATTACATTTTTTTTTACAAAAACTTTTGTATACATCCGATGTACATAATATTACTGTACGTCGTGATAACTTTTGTTGAATTTAGGGTTATCCACAAAGCTTAAATAATTTTGATTTATATCAAAATAACATATATCTATTGAGTAATTTTCATTCATTATAGGAGAACTTTTGTTCATTTTAAGGTAACTTTAAAGCGGATGTACAATATTTTATTGTACATCCAATTATTTTAAATATTTGTCTTTTTTTTTTTTTGAGGGACATAACTTATTGCATTTGAAGTAGTGGACTTATAGAAATTTATATTGAATATATTTTGACTTTAATAAACACACTTTTTCTCTCCAAAGGAAAATTTAACACACAGTTGTACCGTTAATTCTAGATAAGTCCAATTGTGAGTACTTGTCGTGGCGAATCAAACTGGAACCCAGAAACTGCTTTATGGCATACGGAGCTAACCCTCTCTAAAATACATGTTACTGCCCTTGTTTACATACAGTTCTCATTTCAATCGGAAGAGCCTACAAATGACTCCCAAAGCCCACTTAAACAAGAGCACCATCATTTTTTCTACAGAAAAATACTAGGACTTGAATAACATTGAGAACCTGTCATCATCGTTCTTATTTTGTAACACATCTACATGAGCCGTATAACCTGTACATGTACACAAACATTCCTTAAAAAGACTATCATGATCCATATCATGAAAAGAATGATATATACAAATAAGACAATAATACATTATATACAATTGCATCTTCTACTCAAGCCCCCCTCTAAACGGGAGGTGCAAGGAATGTACAAGTAACTACTGCTCAAAAGGCGACCAAAAACCCCCCACTAAAAGGAGGGCATACCTGAACTCCATAGACTTCCTGCCATTCTGAACCTTCACTATTTTGTCAATGCATCGGTTCCTTCTTGTCTGAAGATTCAAGTTGGTTAGCAACTATATTTTTGATACAACCTGGGAGACTGTTTCTATATTTGAATCCTTCTTTATACAACTGAAGTTTAGAGCAGGGACACCCACTTTCAAAGAGAGGAATTTTTTAAGGCCTGCTTTCTAGACTTCCTTGATGGTGTGGAGAAGGGATCTTGCAGAGAAATATCAGATTGTTTGTCACTTGAAGACACATCTTTTGAGCTCAAAACTGCTTTCTTACGATATCGGTTGGGGCTTGATAAAACTGGGCCTCCTCTAGAGGGGCTTTCTGCCCTTTTGGTTCTTGAAAGTGGTTTGCAATGAGAGCCATGAGAATTCAAACTTAACCAGGAATCCTTTGTGTGGTCTTTTCCTGTCCCTGTCAAACCCAATCTAGGAGATCTTTTTCTTTGAGACCGAATCCGCTCAGAAACTCCAGATGCAAGTGATCTCAAAAGCTGGGCATGATCATCTGTGCCCAACACAGTATGTGATTGCTCCTGAATCACCTAGTGAAAAAAACCAAGGAGAAAGAACAGAGAAAATTAAATGGTTTGGATGCGCAAAAGTCAGGGAGTCAGGGCTATCCTAGACCAAACAAGACATGTTGAAAGCAAACTAAGCATACGAGGCAAGGTCTAGCCAAACCTCAGGCATGAATAATAGTTTCTTGCTTTATCCACATATTTGTTTTTAGAGGGTGTTTGATGAGAATTACAAATGGCAAACAGGCATCAAGTTCTTGATGCTGTTCACCGTATCCTCTTTGCTTTGGGTTAGGATGTCATTAAGGCTGAGTATTGTCTGAGCCACAGTTTACCAAAACAGCAATTGGTGTTATTGTTGCTCATGTTGCCAGGGGGAAATACACTTCATAAGCAGTGTAGAGAAACCACTAAAGAACGTTTAATAAAAGAAAATCCATGTCAATAGGCTAATAAGGTCATGTATTGAGGTATAGGATACAAAGGACAGTTTCAAACAACAGCTTGCTCACAAAAAATGCAGAAAAAATAAAGCAATACATAGATATACAAATTATGCACATAGAAAGTATTGACCAAGAAAAGGCATGATCTGGGAGTTTAAACCCAATGAAATAGAGTAGTAATTATTAGATGCTTCATTTGTAGATAGTAAGCACAAGCAAATTTGGGATGCTAAAGAAAAGGTTGTCATACTTACTAAAATATAATAGGTTGTGTTTGGATTTCCCAAAATAACCCCACCTGAAATGATACTATGCACTATGAAAAAAGGTTGGAGGGACACAGCAACAACAAAACTTATTTAGTAAAATCATATTGAATCCCTAAAAATAACGAGTTAGGACAATATGACAAGCTGGCAACTACTTTTGAGTTTTGACAAAGAAACATCTTCCATTAACCGTATTAATAAGGAAGCTGGGAAAAGTAGGTGACACAAATAAGCCCCACAATCTCTACTATATAAGCCAGCTCACAAGGAGTTTTGTGTCTACCTAAAATACCCTCACGTTTTAAGTATGCTTTTAAGTTTTAACATAATTGTTGTACACGCTTGTTAATATTCACGCATCATATGCATTTAGATCTAGTAATTCCCTGAACTAACACCTAACTAAATCAGATATGTACAACAAAAACAGCAGCAATGTTGTTTTTAATCAGGGAAGAAGAAAAATATTACCTTATTGTGCATGCTAATAACTTCTTCGGCATCTGATCCCACTTCTCCATCAGAATCCTCCATTTCTTCACGCTCAAACTCTACATCCTCCATTTCTTCATCAGAATCACTAAGTTCTTCCTGCTCCATCACTATTTCCAAGGGAGGATGAACACTAACATTATCATTAATACATGAGCCATAACTACCATCAACCGTATTGGAAACTGCAGAAGAATTATCAGGAATAGATATCTCCATATGCCTCTGACCAACAGGATCTGCAGGCTGGAGCTCAGCAAGCTGAGATGAGTCACCGTGCATGGCACTTCTCTCTTTCACACTCTCAACAACCCTTGACCCACTTATTGATGGAAATGACGAATTTATTTCATCTCTTTTGCTTGAATTTTCTCTCCTTTTAGATGCAGAACTCAGGTGGATATCCAAGTCCAAATCATTTGCATCAGCATTGGGACTGGTAAGTCTAGTAGCAGCAGCCATTTGTGCAGCAGTTGCACCAGCATCATAAACAATGTCTTCCACATATTGATCCCTAGAAAGCTCCAGATCAGTATTTAGTAAAGAGTCAGTCAAGCCAGTGTCTATAGAGTTGGCACGAATTTCTTTAGCTCTTTGTAATAGGGGATGAAAATCTAGACTGGAAGATGCTGAGGCACTTTCTTTTGATCCCGAAAATTCTAAGCTAGCATCGGGCCCAGCAGGGCAAGGATTTCGTAGTAGAGTAACATTCATTTGATGTTGCAAAGGTGGGAAGAAACTAAATGTAGGAATCCTCATAGGATTGTTAACAGGGTAGCATGGTAAATGCCCCTCTTCAATGGTTCGAAACAGTAAAGGGTGCATTTGAGGATCCAGTTTTGTGCCTCTTTCTTTAGTGAGACTTCCATTCTTCAAGAGTCCATCCTTTTGCGAGGGCAAACTTTCAAAATTGGGATTTGGTATCATAGTATTGTCTTGCGCATGTTTTACTAAATTTGCAGGCGCAGGAGTAGAAGCACAAACCTCACTGGAGCTTCCAAACTGAGTATTTCTGAGAGAAGCCTGAGATATAATACGGACTGCTGAAGGAAGTTTGACAGGGGGTAATTCTGGCGCTAATTTAACTAGATTGGAAACGCTAGGCTTTCCAGCCCTTTGGGACCGAGATAGCGATTCACTAAACGTTTCTGAAGTTGGAATAGGTGGCGGTTGGCTAGAAGAAACCCCATGAGGATGCAAAGATTTGTAATGTATTAAATGGGAATTTTCTGAAGCAGCTAAGCCCTTGTAAGCATGACCTTTGTTAATTTGAATTTCTCGGTTATGATGATTATCTGTCCCACTCTGGGCGGCACTAGAGCTAGCAACCGGAACATCTCCATGCAGACATCCTGACTTAAGGCTTGAGGAAGATATTTTGGAAGGAATCACTCCAGAGAGAGTGGGTCTCCAATCGGCCAAAAAAGCTTCATGAACATATGCTTCATTATCATTGTCCACGAAGTCTTCTCCGCTTTCATTCTGGCAACCAGAAAATTCATCATGTTAAAAATACGGAAAAAGGAAAAAAAATATGCAATATGACTAATATGCACAATACATCAAACAATATAATCAAACGAATCCCTCCGACTAGACTTCTACAAGAAAATTTACCCCATAAGAACCAACTGAATGGAAGCTAAGATGAAGGCAAAGCTTCTACATTTGGACAAAAAGACTACATCAAGACCACGTTATTCAATAAAATAGCTGCAACAATTATAACGCGAACATCTTAGCTGTGTGCTGACATGACTTATCATTTTTTTTATCACCAAAGGCCTTCACAAAATTACATAAACATGAGCAATTTGTTAGAAATCAAATGATGACTTCCACAATCATGATAGCAAGGTAAAATTAAGAGATAATATCACCTCTTGCCACATTCTCATTCATCAAGCAGATACAACCTATACAAGCACACTAAAGTTAAGAGGGTGAAATGTGCATGAGATACTCCTCTCCTTTCCTTCTTACTTAGTCTCCGTAAAAGTGTTTGCAGTTTTTCTTTTCCTTTTTGATAGGATCAAGGAGTGCATATAGTTTGCATGTATCTAGAGCAAGCACACTGATGACATGAAAAGTACCTCCTTCTCAGATCCAATCTGAGAGTAATCCATAGCTGCAGCTTTGTTTCTTCTCCTGTTTGACTCATAAACTCTATGTCTCTCCCTCCGAGCTGAATCAAATTTGTATGATTTCTGAGTTCCAATAGCAGTGCGCCACTGCCGAGGAAGCAGATTAGGATCCCTATACGGAACCATAGTTCTCCAAACTGATGTCCAGTCAAGTTTGAATGCCTTGAGTCCCTATTTAAAAGTGCAAGCAATATAATAAGACACCAGACAGTCTTGATTTAAATCAAACAAAGTACAAAATTATTTAAATTATAAATTTAAATGAAAAAAAAAATCCAAGAAAATAGAATCACCTCTTGAATACGAGCTTTCTCCTCCTCTGTGAGTGGAGATGTTTTCATCTTTCTTACAGCCTGAATGAAGCCAAGCAAAAATATGAGAGAAAAACTCAGTCCACTTCTACAAAAGGGAATTGTTGTGAACCGAAAAACAAGATAAAATAGGGAGGAAAACAGGGTGCTGAGATATCTCTTAGATACTAGTAAATAATTAATGACAGTGGATCTGCAGGAAGTCGTGAACATCATTAGACTTCATAGCCACTTTAAGTTATTCATGACCACGGCACTATTGAAAGTTTAGGTTTTAATATGGATTTGAGCAACTATTCTAGAAGATGGATACAAATTCTCACATGTTAAAATTTTTGTCAAATTTAGTTGAAAATTGCCATGGTAATGAAACGACTTGTATATTCAATCAAAAGAATTTTGGCTAATCAGACTTTATATTTTGGGCCAACAAAGCAATACTTCCATGTTCCATTATGCTTCTCAAACTGTCAAATCTCTATGAAAAATACCATCAAATTATAGAGCAGCGCAGATAAGCTTAAGCTAACCCTTCAAGATGATCCACCAATTTGGGTTTCCTTGGCAGCAATAAAAAATATGAAATTAATTGACAGTTACTGAAACACTCTATAGAGCGGTTGGATTCGCTAGCGACGATGCCACAAACGGTGGAAGATGCGGAGGAGATACAAGAGTTGAGCCGGAGCCGAGGCCATGGAGAATGGTGGCTAGAGAGAAAGAAGAGAGAAAAAAATGGCAAATTTTTTTTTTTAATTAATTTTGTTTATTGTCTGTTATAAAAAAATAAGTCCAATCAGAAAGTGAAAGGTGCCAAGCCACTTAAAACCGGTTACCAATCTCACAAACCGGTTAAGGAAATATTTTGAGCAGATGGGGTCAAAGGTGGGATTGTTTCCAAATATAGAAAAAGTGATATTGTTCTGAGCAGAAGTGGCAAAGGTGGAATCATTCGCTTCAAATTTTCCTAAGTTTAATGAGAAATAGTGAATTTCTTGATATTAACTTATTAATTGGAGATCTATTTAAAAAACCTTATTAATAAGAAATTAATTAGAATATCACAACTAAAAATATGGATCCCACAAAAATTGTCAAAAGGACAATTTTGTAAACTTCCCCCCGTTTCAAATTATACGCAGCATTTGACTCTTTTGCACCAATTTTTTTTAAAATGTTAGACCTCATTTTTTAAGAAATTTAAAAAACAAATTTCAGTAATTATCAGGTAGATCACAATGTATATTTTCAGAAAATCTAACTTTCAACATTTTATTTCCATTATATAAGAAAAGATATTAGTGATCAAACTCATCAAAGATAATATAATAATTGAATAATGCAAAAAAATCAAATATTGCACGCAACTGAAAACTGGGGAAGTATAAGTTGAAGAGGTAAAAACTAGTAATTAGAGTTTTTCGGTTAAGTAAAAATACTAAAGAGCAAAGGAAAAATTATTAAGAGAGTGATCTTTTTTCATTTCAATAAATGCGAGTAAAAGAAAATATTGTGTACATTGATGCATACACTATTTTCCGGACCAAAATCTCCTTTACACAGTTTTAAACACCTTAAGGGAATTAAGTATATTAAAGAATTCATTCTCATTCCTGAGTATCACATGTGGTAAGTACAAAATCCTAATCCACTGACATCTACTTAATACCCAATTGCCTGCCCACCGCCCACCCGCCTTAATACCATTGAAAGCAAATTTATATTAAAGTTCGGATTATTAAAAATAATCAAAAGTTGGAATTATTTTGGGCGAATGAGGCAAAATTGGGATTATTCTTGTCAATTTTTCCTAAACATAAAATATATACAAAGACTTTAGTTTGAAACCCACTCTTTATGCACAAGCCACATAATATATTTAATAAATAACAAGACCAAAAAAAAAAAACTATGCTCCTCACCCAAATCATGGAGCCCTGAAATCTGGAGGTGAGGATTCGTGACCATATTCCAACCTTTTTGGAAAAAATCCATAGTAGAACAGTCACGTACCAAAGCTTTCAAAAATCCTCTACGTTAAAAATCATTCAGCAGCATGAGGCATTAGCCCTAGATGCAGAGTCTTGGTCTACCAACTACAGGGTGCATTAGGTTCTCCTCAGCATAAAAAAGTGTTGCTAGGTAGATCATTTCCTACCCAGATAATCACCTGGAATCACACTCAAGACTAAACCTACCACATCAATTCTTTCTTCTCACTGTAGAATACACCCAAATGAACAACATTTAACTAGCAGTAATGCAATATGCCTATTGACTCATTAAGGTTCAATTTCATACTAAGCTACTGTCAAATTACAAATGTCAAACAAAGAGATATGGAACTACAGGGGCAATTCAAAGAATGAGAAAGGGAAGCAAATATGTTTTGTCAAACCAAGATTTCACAGGGAAAAATAAAAAAACACTAATACATTTGCTGGTGAGTAAAAGTAACACACATATATATAGCATCTTTAAAGGAGGGTAAGAGAAACTACGAACATGGAGGGAAAATTAACGACACTGTTTTGATAAACATCTCTATCAAATCAAGATGCCAAGATCAAATAGAAAAGTGAATAAAACAGACCAAAGTCAAAGATAGGCAGCTATCAAAAAGATTGGATTGAAAACACATAATTTACCGCATTGGCAATATTGAGTTAATACCTTTATTGGATTTTCAGGTGCCTTAGCTGAGCAGCGATTTTTTGCCCTTACAAAAATCTGTGGCATATAAAAATTGTCATGTATCAATTATTATAGTATATCAAAAATAATACTACATAATAATTATAGTAATAATGTACATTTTATGTATATATTTGACATAGGAAGTAATAAAAGTAAGCTAATCATACAATGTACTCCCTTCATCCTTTAATGTATGCTCCAAGTCATATTGCACAGTTTTAAATATTCCGTTAAGTGATTTTGATGATAAGGTAAAATAGCATGACCATATTCTTGATGAGAGAGTTGAATAATGGGACCACAATACTACATGCCTATTAAGGAAATGGAACATTCTTTAGAGACACCCTGTAAAAATGAAGCATGCATATAGGGACGAAAGAAGTACATCTTTTTATGAGAGGAGATTCCAGAAAATATGAGCTTGGACAGTATACCCAACAAGGACAAAAAACCCTCCAGAAAGCTAACAGGAAATATAAATGCACAGCAATCATGTTGTACTATTGTATGTCATTCATAGATAATAACAGAGAGACAGAACAGATTAACACAAACTAACACAGAAGAGAAACACAGTAAACAACTCTATTAGTTAAGACTCAACTCACTCAAGATTAAATACATAAAACCAACATAGATCCAATTATTTTTTACAAAAAAATGGCACAAAGAATACAAAAGATACTATATAAAAAAAAAAAAAAAAAAGTTTCAGAATGGAGTACAGATATATAAAATCTCATATTATAAGCTTGTTTGGGTAGTTGAGATTTAGAGAGGAAGGAAGAGAGGGGAAAGGAAGGAATATATTTTCCATTCTTTGTATAGAATATTGTGGGGAGAGATGGAGGTGATTTTATTCCTTCTTTTTCTAAGAAACAAGGCTCTCCAAATTTAAAAAGAACTGGAAGGCAAATGAGAGCAAAACACACAATAACAGGAAAAGACATGTATGCCCTAACTTTACTATGTTTAAACCTTCACAAAAACATTCAAGTGATTCAACCCTCACGACTTTTTCTCTCCTACCCCCAACCCTCTCTTTCTGTACAATGGATGTAAATCCTCCAGCTGGATTTCCTCTCACCTCACCACCTGCTCCGTCAACCCAAAGACTCTGCCACCGTTAACAGCAATCAAAAGATCAATTAGACCCCACGTGGTATTGCTCAATTCGAAATTGAACCATTGATGATGGTAAATTTGCGGCTGTTGTCAGTTTGTCTTCCATTTTGACAATCTAGATTGATAGAGTTTGACATTATCCCTTTCTCTATTAGATAAAAAGAAAAAATGCTGTTGAGAAAATTCTACTTACCGCCAATGATTTAACTTTGGAAAAATGGAAACTAATAATCCCACCTTTTGGTGGTCTTCTCTAAACAATCTCACCTTTAATTAATCTCAAAATAATCCGACCTTTGAACTTCATCCGCTCAAAATGGTCCTTGATGGGTTGTTAACCGGTTTAATAGGTTAACTTAACACTTGTCACATTTCTATTGGTTTAGCATTTTTAATATTAATTCTAATTATTAGAAAAGCTTTCTCTCTCATACCTCCCCCATCCTATTACCCTGCCTACTCAAAACCACCGTCCATAGCGTCTGCGCCCCCTCCGCCGTCCTTTCTCTCTCCTCTCCTTCATCACTCTCGTCGTCATTAACAAACACCCCTTCACCACCAGTCTGTCTGTATCAGTGGGACGGGTTTAGAGTGACTTGGGTGGGGTTTTTATGTTGTGGGGTTTTAGTGTGAGGTAGATTTTGGTGGTGGAGGGAAGGTTGGATTTTGGGTGTTGGGGTGGGTTTTCGGGTTGGGTACGGTCTGGTTACGGGGTGTTGGGATTCAGTGGGGTAGGTACCGTAGGACTTTGGGGGGTCCTGGTGGTGGGTTCAAGTGGCGGGAACAATCCGGTTTGCGGTTTTCAGTTTGGGTTCAGAACTTGTGAGATTCCCAAGTGGTTTTTGACGGCTGGCAAGTGGCGAAGAAGGAGGTGGCTTTGCTGGTGGTGGTTGCCTGGTTGGTGAGCCCTTGAAGTCTTGGTATTGTTGGGGATGGTGGTAGTGGTAAATCTGGTAATGGTGGTAGAAGGCCCTTATTAAAAAAAAAAAAAACAAAAAAAAGAAAATAGATGTTTTTAACCTGTTTAATAAGTAACCAGTAAAAAGGACCATTTTAAGAAGATAAGGTGTAAAGGTGGGATTATTTTGAGATTAATTGAAGGTGGGACTATTTAGAGAAGACCACCAAAAGGTGGGATTATTAATTTCCATTTTTCCTTTAACTTTATAACCTAGATTGACAAACTTTGAAATTATTGCTAAGGGAAAAACAAGAAACAAGGTATCATTTTAAATACTTTATCACCATTCATAGTTATATGGAATATGAGATCCGACTACTTCCTTCACCCTCCCTCCCCTCATCTTCTTTGATATCCAAACAAGGGTTTAATAGTCTCAGTGTCCCTACCCTCTCTTTCCAGTCTAAAAACTTATCTACAGAAGCTGTAAAATGACCTGGCAAAGCACACTATTCTTTATGAGCTCTCTCCCCTCAAACCACAATATCATCTACTAAGATGCAAAATAACAATATGAAGGAGTACCAGAAAAATAAATATTTTTTTTAAAAAAAAAAATTGTAATAGAATGTTGATTTCCAAAGAGTATCCAGCTTCCCATCCAGAAAAAAGATTATCTCATAGAGTTTCACAAGAAAATTTAAGCTTCACGTGTAAGCCATCTTTGCTTTAAAATGATGGTGCCTAGATGAAAAAGAGTATCAACAGAGTAGGAGAGAAATATGTCCTACAGATAGAATCAGAATAGAAGTAGATTATAGGTAGGGAAAAAAGAAAATGCAATGGTTGTCTCGCACATATACAGCAACCAAGTATTCCATCCTTCCAAGAGCTCCAACCATCTCCAATATAAACAGCAAAGTTACTCTATTTTATTCTGTATATGTTCTTCTAACAACTAATATCACAAATCACAAAAACTTGGCCAAATATGATGGTTTCCAATCAAATAATTCAATTATCAACCTTCAGTACAAAAATTCTGGAGCATCTCAAGTATAAAATCAAGTATGAATATATGTTTCACATTTATGCAAAGAGAGGCAAGCATACAGTTACAGAAAGATTAAAAGTTTGCAACAGATAGATTGGACTTTTTATTTATAATTTTTGAAAAACATCTGTGGAATTTTGGATAAAGAAACTACAGAGAACCAATAACACATAACACGAATAAATAAATCCTCCGAGTTCACATCCAAGATGAATAGCAAACCAGAACATCAAGGCTTCACACAGGTAAGAGTGATGATGGTAATTCTAGCCATAGACAAGATTATAGAACAATGGCACCAAATGTAGAGCACAAGTTCACAATAGATCAATTAAAACAATTATTGAGCATAAGCATGAAGGCAATCAAGCTTTTACCTGATGCTCTGATTTGCAAGGCAAAAAACGCTGCTGAATAGATTTCCAGTCGTTATTGTATTCCATTATTCCCATGGCAAGCAACCTAGATTTTCAAATTCAAAAATCAGGACAAATTGCCCCATATTTAGCACCTCGTTTCATTAAAACAAGTGCAATGTTCCATTGACTTCAATGATACTTATATTACATACAATGTAGCAATAAGAATATACGATGAAGATAGTCCTAAAAGTAAACTATCAGCATATATCAAAATATACTAGTTTTGACTATTATACATGGCAAGTAAGAAACTGATAAAACAACCAAACTACTCAAAGATACTAAATTTGCAGTCAAGTAATTGAAAAAAAAAAAAAGACTTACACATCTTCAGCATCCGTGAAAAGCACTCGATTAGCAACAGCTGGGGATGGTGGCTTGTGAGGGAATAATGCTGGATTAAACAATGAATAAAAGGGCAGTGCCAGTTTAGTAATTTGTTGGGGGACCAAGGCAACAGGTTGTTTCTTGGTACTTTCAACAAGGGTAGCAGCCAATGTCTTTTTAGGCCCTTTATTACTCGGTGATACTTCACAAGTATTTGAAGATGGACCATCTCCTTTAGAAACATTATGATCCACGTCAGGTGAAGACCGAATAGGAAGGGGGAAAAGAGGCTGCTTTTCCAAAAACGTATTAGTAGTTTCCACACAGCGTCGTTGATGCTCTCGTACAGCTGGAAAAAGAAGTGACAAGAACAGAAAATGATAATCAACCAAGTATCATATAAGCTATTTACTTTAACAAAAGAAAAAAAAAAAAAGCTCTCTACTTGCTAATCCCATAGCTCTGCTAGTCTGCTAACCTTTAGAAACATCATCAATATATCTTCCAACTAGCTTAAGTGGTGCAACATCCAAAACTGATAGCACAGAATCACCTACAACTGGCGACCATCGACAGCCCTGAATAAGGCAACCAAGTTCTCTTTATTACAGTTTTAACATTCCATCACAATTTTAAGGGTACATTTTTCATCTACTACTAGTTAAGGAAAAATGTACCTGACCATCATTAGGTGATACGTCAGAGTCCTTATTTTCAACTGAAACAGATGAGCAGGTGGATGAGGGGTAAAAACAAGAAATGGAATATGGCCCATTTCTCCAGGATAGTACTAGGTCCCGTTTGTGAAGCAGCTCTGCCAGAAGGCCCTTAATCTGTGATGCAATATGCTGCCGGGACGGTTCAAGAACACAAAGTGAATATACTTGGACAAGGAGTTGTACATGTTCATATATTATGCAATGTAGTTGCCCAATTTGATGAGGCTGGAATCCATTCGGTAAAACCCCTTGATCACACTGGGGGGACTGCACAGAAGTCTCAAGTGCAACGCATCTAGGACCAAGACACGGAACAGATGCAGCGGACATTACAGGCAATAGTGGACGTAAGGGCCTATTTTCCTGCTGCATAACCTTCTTTTTATTTTGGGCATTGGCTTTTTTCTGCCCCTTTCGTCTAGTCTCAGGACGCCGACTAGCTCTCTCAAATCTCTCATCCTTATTAGGTGTCACTACACAATCATCAATGTCACTCTCAAGTGCTTCTTCAATTTCAATCTCGAAATCTGCATCATTATCTTCATCGTCGTCGTCATCATTACCCTCTAGATTCCCCTGATCCCCATTCCCTCCATTCAAAACTGCAGCAAGAAACTTCTTGTACTCTTCTTCCTCATCAACATTTTGAATATCTTCTTCATCATCTGTTTCTTGCAAGAATGTCTCCAACTCATCGAGCGTAAAACTGGCAAGAGAATACCGAGCTCTAGTCCTTCTACAAATAGCATCTTCATCATCCAATTCAATCACGGGTTTATTCCTGGAACTAATCAATCCCATGTCTGCCTCCACAACATCCTCGACAGCATCAGTTCCACTATTCAACCCATTCTCCTTTTCCGGAACCTTATCATTTTCCTGATTCAAAATCAATTCCGAATCCCTCTTACTAACATCACCACATTCCCCCTCATGAACAACATCAGTCATCCCCTTGAATGATCCATGAGTATCTACAGGTACTACATTCTCAACATGACTATTAACAACATCAGTATCCAACCCATCCACTTCCGAGCTCAAGCTCGACGAAGCCTCTTCCGAAAGGCTCTCCTTCAAAAAGGGATTAAAATCCACATCCTCATCTTCGGACTCGTCTTCTAAAGTAACTTCTTCCATTACAACCGGGCAAACCTCATTCTCACAATTCTGTCCTAACATTAAAGGGTTACATAAACTAAGCCTGCAACGCATTAACAAACGAATTTGACTCAATTTTCAAATTAGACAAAAAAAAAAGAAAAAAAAAAATCACATAAAATTCTTCTCACTTAGAAATATAAATAGCAAATTTCTACAAGTAGCAACAAATCATTCGTTATAATCTTTCATAACATCAGTGATTATGATTAATAGTTCAATAATCAACTTCCAATAGTTCGATAATCCACCTTAAAAGAACCCTAAATTGACTATACTGAAAATTAGATTTTACGATTAGCACTAAATTGTGAAATTGACGTTCAATGATTATCGGGAAAAAAGGAGAGAGAGAAAGAATTACCTCAGAAACTGGTTCAATGGAGGAGAGAAAGCTTACAAGGCGCTTCAATGGAGAATTCAGAGTACGCTTCAATGGAGAATAGAGAGAGATAGTGAGCGTGAAAAAGGCTATGGAGGGGGAAAATTAAATTAACGTGAGAAAAATATTAGGAAAAATTGTCAAAAATAATATTACTTTTGTCCCATAATATAATTCTTGTTAGTGTTTTTTTACGATATTTAACAAAATAAAAGGAAAAAGTATATGAAATACATAAATAAAGTAAAAAGTGCAATTATTGATAAAAGTTATAGAGAGAAAGTAAAAAATGAATAAAGCATAACGAAAATTCAACGGTAGTTTAGAAAATACAATGAATAAAGTTAAAAAAGTGTGGGTATAATGGTCTTTACATAATATCCAAAAATAGAAACAGGAACAATATTATGGATCTTCAAAATAGGAAAACAGGAACTATATTATAAGATGGAGGGAGTATAACCTTTGCAAAAAATGTAAATCTTTTCATTTTTTTAAAAGGCAGAAGCCAACGAACGCCCTGTGGGCGTTGGATAAGATAATTAGAAGTAGGAAATTTAACTTGAAATAAACATTAATTACACCGAACGATGCGTGATTTTGGCATGCATTCCCATATTAATACTATATTAGGAAATATTTTAAAGGGTTATCCAACACCTCGGGGCGTTCGTTAGCAAGATCCTTGTAAAAATCATGCAAACTTATGGAGTAATCTATTTTATACAGATAAAAAAAAAACAGGCAACCTACAAGGTTTAAGTTAGCCGGTTTAGGAAAAGGCTTTGACCTTAATTTCCCTCCCAAAATTGCACATACAGCTGGCATTTACCTCTCCAACTACCTAAACCCATCTCTGAATTGTGCCATTAATGCCATTTCTAAGCTTTCGCCATGGATTATACTTTGCAAGAGTGACGATTGCAAGTGATGAGGGATTTTGAGAAGAACATGTCAAGCAAAAGGTTTTAGCAGCGCAAGTAATTGATTTCGCCCAAATTTCTGCAAAAATTGAAGGTAAGAATTGCGATGTTCTACCTAAATTCAAAAAAAAAAAAAAATTAACGTTATTTGCGATTATGAGATTTTGTTATGATGTTGAAACCTTAAATTATGCATGAATGTGCAACAATTTTTATTTTTTGGGTTAAATTTGAAGTAATTGTGCTGAATTGCTGTTCATTTTGATTTCCGGCCTTTTGATTTTCTTTCAAATTTAGGGTTTTTAATTGCATGTAGTTGTTGAATGTTGATTTTGAATATATGTGAGTTGAATGTGTTGTTATTATTTGTGTTGATTTGTTTGAACTGGGTGAAAATGGCTCGTTCGACAGGTTTTGACCTTGTTACTCTAAGGTATTGGCATGGGGGTAAATTTAAAATGTTGCTAATGGAGACTTAGTGTATATGGGTGGTAAAGGTAGGACATTTCAGACTGATCCTAATGAGTTATGTTATTGGGAGCTAATTAATTCATTTAGGTACGAAAGTGTGGGGATTATGAGAAGATTGATGGGATTTATTTTTTTTAGTTCCAGGGCTTAATCTACTTAATGGCTTAAGGAAAATATTAAGTGATGCTAAAGTTTTTGAGTAGGGGGAATTGGTGTAAAGTTCTAGGACAATTGATTTGTATGTGTTGCATTGTGTTAATGAGCCAGAGTTGTCACCAATGAAACAGCCTGTTTTGCAAAAGCATAATGAACCTAAAGTTAGCTGTCCTGTTACACTTAAATATAAAATCATCTCCCAAACACAGTCAAAAGAAATGAACACCTAAGAGAGGCCCAGTGCCTAAAAAGTTGACCCCACTTAGGAGAAGTCCTAGAAAACATTTGGAATCTATTGCTCTCATCACCCAAAAAATTGTCTCCCCACTTTCTTTGCCTGGTCCCACTACATCAAATAAAGATGCTTCCACTCCATCAACCATAAGTATGTTGAATCTCCCACTTTGACTAATCCAATCACATCCATAAACCCTAGTTCCTTACCAAAAACTTCACAAAAAACATGTGAGCTAGCTGTAAACACAGATTCACTTCTTTCCTTGCCAAAGGAAGAATATGATTGGGAAGACAACATGCCAAACAGTCCAGTGAAACATAGTGAGTTGTGTAGTAATGTTAGTGATAATCATGGAAGTGATCCCGAGTTTCAACCTGAGAATGAGGAGGATGACTATGTTGAAGATGTTGTTGACTTAGATCTAGAGATAGAATTTGAAGATGATGTTGGTGTAGTTGTAGAGCATACAGAGTTTATTCATGCAGACTCAAATAATGGTGAAGATGATGATATAATAGCAACAAGGGAGGAGAGGGTAAAATACTATACAAGTAAGCTACTTGAGTTAGGAAATGAACTTCAAAGAGAGGCTTGTGAAGGGAGGTTTAGGTAGTCAGCAACAAGCCAATCCTCAACCTGAGACAGGGAATGCATCAGTTGATGGTAGTAATGTCAGCGAGTATGAGAATAGTTAATTGGGATGGGATTCACACCCCTAACAACAGTGAGGATGAATTTGAAGGTGGTAGAAGGAAAGAAAAAAGGGGTATGCTTGTGAGTGCAAATACATACTTCAAATACTTTCACTCGGAAAGTAAGCCAAAGATTTGCAAATAAGGGTGATTTCAAACAGCCAGCTGCTAAGTATGCATTGTAATAAATAGATTTGAGGAAAGATGGAAGGTAGAACTTGCTGAAGCTGCTGCTACTAGGTTTGGGCTGCAATGTGCACTTCAATTGAGCTATGAAGATATATGGATGGAGAATGATGCGCTGGTAGTCGTGAAAAAGAGTAAGCAAGCAAGTGATGGATTTGCACCAAGTTATTCCCTCTATTATGATATTAGATCCTTGTCTACTTGTTTTTCTTCGTGTAGTTTTTCTCATGTTAAAAGAGCTAGAAATACCATGGTTCATCTCATAGCTTAATGGGACACAAATGGTAATTCCGAACATATATGTTTGAATTCTTTCCCCGAAAGTGTTTTGACTTTGGTGGAACTTGATTTGCAATAATATTTCTGGCTCATGTTTCCTCAAAAAAAATGTCACACTTGTGACGGAATTTCAGCGCATTAATAATAAAAGAAATTACTACATCCTGTACCCCTGTAAGCTATGATCAAATATAAAGTCACATAACTCCCCCCATGTAGGGCTGGCAAACAGATCAAGTCGGGTCGGGTTTGTGTTCGGGTCAGCTACCCCCTAACCCGAACCTGATCCATTTAAGTTTTCAGGTTGAGAACCCCAACCCGAACCTGATATTTTCGGGTTTGTGTCAACTCGAAAGTAACCTGATTTGACCTAATTTATTTATTTTGGTTTAAATCAGGTTATTTTGACTTGAAAATGACCTGATATTAACCGGGTTTGGGTCAACCTGAATGTAACCTGATTTGACTTGAATTGTATTTTAAATTACATCTAGCAAATCTAATTAAAAATTAGGATTTTCTTACTTTTACCACAAAAAAAATCAAAAAATTGTTTTTTACCACCAAAACTTTTAAAAGTTTTATTTTACCACCAAAAAAATTTCTAATAATTGTTTTTTACCACCTACGGTTAAGAAAACCGTTAAATCTAATAGTTTAAAACAAAATTCTTCGATTTATGTACGCAAAACATGTCCTTCATAGGTTTAGGGGGGCATTTTGGCCCTTTGGGTCCAATTTGGGATCAAAATTGACAAAAAATGATCAAAATACCTCGGTTTGCGTGTTTCACGCAAATCGAGGTATTTTTAAACACGCACAAAGAAGCATTTCCGGTCATTTTTTGTCAATTTTGACCTCAAATTGGTCCTAAAGAACTAAAATGCCCCCCCCAAAACCCTAAAGACCATGTGTTAGGGACGAAAATCGAAAAATTTAAAAAAATTCGTTAGGCTTTTTACGACAGGTGGTAAGTAACAATTTTTAATTTGTTTTTGTTGTAAAATAAAAATTTTAAAAGTTTTGACGGTAAAAAACAATTTTTTGATTTTTTTTTGTGGTAAAAGTCAAAAAAACCAAGATACCAAAATATACTCCAGTATACTAAATAAAGGGCGAGCCCCCGTTGATCTTGGTGATTAATATATTTCTGTTTCTCTCCACTCACTTTTTCTGCCAACTAAGCAACATTTATATTAAAATAAAGTTGGTATAGGTTGCCGTTAGTAACGCCGTTATCCTTAATTTTTGACGGGGAGAAAACATCCAATTCATTTCCTCTGTCTTCGCCATCACGCTCTTCTGACATATCCAAATCGCACCGAGTGTGGCATGTAGTTAGATCTGTGCTCTACCGTTGTTCCGTCGTTCTCCGTTGGTGTGTATGGTCGTCGTGATTCTGGTACACGTTGCTGGTGGTGGACTTTTATAATCTACAAAAGGTTAGTTCATTTTCAGTATTTTTTTGTTCAAATTTTTTTCCGTTTTCTCGTTCTGTTGTTGTTGAACTGTTATGCATTTGTAGGCTGCGTTAGTGTATATTATTGCCTAAATTATCGGTGCTGTTTGAATTTGGTTATTGTTTGAATAGGGTGACTGTGTGAATCTATCATATCATGTTATGTATGGCAATTAAGGTTATCTATTTGATTGACTGGTATTTATGGCAAAATAGGTTTAAATTGTGGTGTTGTTAACTGAAATTATGTCAATTAAGCTTTAAATTGTATTGTATGGGCGTTACTTGTTTCTTTGTCTGAGTGTGATTTTGCTATTTCATTCACTGTGCCAATAAGCTGTAATTCTGTAATTGGTGTTATACTCTACTATGGTAATGGTTAAGTATGTTGTTGCACTTACCATGGTGTTTGGGGTCAAAAATATCAACTATTGGGCCCAGCCCATAAATAAAAATAGCCAAAGCCCAATTAAAAAAGGTTCAACCCTCTTCTTCCTTAGCCAAGTCAGCAGTGGCAGGCCCAGTCAAATGGCAGCCCATTTGACTGGTCAAGCCCAAGTCATACAATGAACAAAGGTATAAAAGCTTTCATTTACACACAATTACATTCATTCACAAATAGCCTCAAGCATTAAAGATCTTGCATAGCCTTCTATCTCTCTCGGACATAACACACTGTATTGACTTCGGCATCGGAGGGGCCTTCCTCGGCACAACCCCCGAGGCCAGTTTACGTGTTTTGCGTTGTGCAGGAAACCCTCGGCTCCGGCATTACTGAGACCGAGATTCGTCTTCTCCACCATTTCTGGGCCTGCCGAAGGCCCTATTGTTTTCGTACCGAAACAATTTGGCGCCGTCTGTGGGGAAGATACAAAAAATCACGCCAAACGTACTTCACATTAGTTCCGTATGACAAAAAGTGGAAAAAGCATGAAGAGTGCCAAGAAGAGAGGTGGAGCTACCTCCTCAAGAAGGGAGATGATCACGGTGAGGGAGCCTCGTTCGAGGTCTCCCGAACTAGAACCTTCATCCCCCTCCACTCCATCGTCCAGAGCTCCCAGCTCTCAGGAGAGGGAAGCTTCAATAAATCCACACTCACACCACACTCTACAGCAAGAACCCTCGCCGAAGCGAAGCGAGTCCAACGCGAGGAGCATTCTTCGCCGCAGTAGTGAACTCTCGCGGTCCCGGCAGAAAGACGCCCCACCTTCGGGGCCCTCTACGGAGGAAGTGGCCAGGGCCGTGGCGGTTTGCATGGAGTTCCTAAAAGCCCAAGGAGCTCCACTCCAGCCAACTCCACCTGAGTCTACCTCTCTTCCGCCGAGAAACCTGAGAAGGAGGATCGGTGAAGAGAATGATGGACCGGCTCCCCCATACAAGGAGCTCGGACAAAGGTGGCAGGAAGACACTTGGAACTCCAGCAAGGAGAGGAAGAAGAACCCACAATTCTTCGACCACTCCGGGGCCGAGAACTCAATGAGTTTCCGGAGCAGCAATACCACTTCCGAAATTCCGGAGGCAGCTCGCCGAAGCGTTCTCGAACGCCTAGGCCCCAGGGAGATGGACGTCTCACCTTCCCGAGAGATACCAAAGCTGAGGCGCACTCGGAATTACCTCGACCTGGGACGAAAACCACTTCCACCTCTCTAAGAGGGAGAAGCGAGGTCCCATCAGCCGAGCGCAGGGGGAAGGCTGTTATGATCCCAACGAGCTCACCCTTCCAAAGCTGGATCCTGGAAGAGCATGTGCCCACGGTGAAAATACCGGCGCACATCACCTATGACGGTACCTCGGACCCAAAGGATCACATTGCCTCCTACGAGGGGCACATGTACCTCAATCCTCGGTCCGAGGCTACTTGGTGCAAATACTTCCCGACGACCCTCAAAGGTGTTGCACAATCGTGGATCACCAAAGGGATCAAAGAGGGCTCCATCACCGGCTGGGATGAACTTTCCAGCAAGTTCAAGAGCAAGTTTTCCACGGCTAATCGCCGCGAGAAAACGACTGTAGAACTTATGGGTTTGCAGCAAGCAGAGGACGAGAGCCTCCGCGAATACCTGACTCGTTTCAGCAACGAGTCATCCAGGATTACGAGTCTGGACCAAAGCCTCGCCGTGTTTGCGCTGCGGAATGGCCTCCAGACAGGCAAGTTCCTTGACTTCATGGTCATGCATACCCCGCAGACCTTGGAGGAAGCTCTGGAAGCCTCGGACAAATTCATCCGAGCCGAAGAGTGGAACAAGGCAAGGTCTCAGCCCCGTTCAGGGGCCGATAAGCTGAAGGGACAATTGTCCGACATCTCGGCACCGAGGAAAGGGAAGGCCAAGGCCTCAGAACCGTCCTCGGTGGCCGAGCCGAAAAAGGAGAAGTACGTCCCCTATTCGGGGAGGTACGACTCATACACTCCTCTCACCCTCCCTCGTGCAAAGATCTTCAGCACGACGAAGGATGAGGGGAGATTCAAGAAGCCCCGGCAGCTCCCACCATGGCATCAACAAAAGGGCAAGAATCGATGGTGCGAGTTCCACGAGTCTACTGGCCACCGCACCGAAGATTGCCTACAGCTGAAGGACCAGATCGAGGATTTGGTCCGAAAGGGGCACTTGAAAAAATACCTTGCGGATCACCGCGAGGAGGGAAAGATCGAGAGAGATCCTCGGCAAAACATGGACTTTCCCCGGAAAAAGGACAAGCAACAACAAGACAAGGATTCCCTTGACATTCTTGTCATTTCCGGGGGAACCTCCCGAAGTGCGGCTAAGCGCCACTTGAGGGGTCTGACCCACCAAGTAAACCAGGCCGAACTTCGGACGCTACAGTCCCCGGTGCCGAACATGTTGTTCACGGCCGAAGACTGTGAGGGGGTGGCATACCCCCACGATGACCCACTGGTGATAGTGATGGGCATCGCGAACCGCAACGTCTGGCGGACTCTCGTCGACGGCGGAAGCGGGGCGAATATCCTCTTCCGAGGGGCGTTCGACCAGCTGAAGATGGAAGCCAAGCATTTGACACCGGTAACATACCCGATATCGGGATTCAATGGCTCTTCATCGTACCCCGATGGGAAGATTCGGCTTCCTGTCACCCTCGGTAGAGGCCGAGCACTGCGGAGCACCATGGCCGAATTCCTGGTCGTGGACGCCCCCTCTGTGTATAACGTGATCATGGGGAGACCCCTCATCCACGACATCCAAGGAGTTGTCTCAACGTACCATCAATCAATGATATACGTTTCGGACGAGGGACACTCCGAAAAAATAAAGGGCAGCCAAAAGGAGGCCCGAAGATGCAACCACCTCAAACCGTCCAAGAGTCGCCGCAGCGACCAGGACGATGAGGAGGTAAGAGAGAAGGACCATAGCGCGAAAAGACCAAAATGGATCAGCGCTTCGGCCCATGAGCCCCCAACAAAAGAAAAATCTGGGGGGGATGAAATAGCTGGTTCTCCATCTGAGTCGAAAGACTCAGAAGAACAGCCGAAGTCTGGGAAGCCGGTTGATGTTGACTGCAGGCCGGAGTCCGAAGAGTCCAGTGCCAAGACTGTGGAATTGGACAACCAGACGGAATCAATAGAGCTGGCCGAAGGAGACCCCGAAAGGTGCGTCAGCATCGGACTTGGGCTGAAACCAGACGTCCGTGCCGATCTAATTATGCTCCTTCGGGCCAACAGAGATGTGTTCGCCTTCTCGGCGGCAGAAATGCCTGGGATTTCCCCAGACCTCATCTCTCACAAGCTTAATGTCGACCCATCATGCCGACCCATTAAGCAGAAAAAGCGGAATTATTCCGCGCAAAAGAACCAGGACATCGCAGCCGAAGTCAAAAAACTGCTGGATGCTAGGTTCATTGAATCTTGCCAATATCCGGAATGGCTGGCCAATGTGGTGATGGTTCAGAAGGCCAATGGCAGCTGGAGAATGTGTGTTGACTTCACGGATCTGAATAAGGCATGCCCAAAGGACTTCTACCCCCTGCCGAGGATCGACCAGCTAGTCGACTCGACAAGTGGTCATGCCCTGCTCAGCTTCATGGACGCATTCTCGGGATACCATCAGATCTTCATGCACCCCGATGATCGAGCGAAGACAGCCTTCGTGACGAACTCCGGGGTGTATAATTACAAAATGATGCCCTTCGGGTTGAAAAATGCGGGGGCAACATATCAGAGGCTGGTTGATCAGGTTTTCGCTGAGCAAAAAGGCCGCAATATGGAAGTCTATGTTGACGATTCTATCGTCAAGAGTAAAGAGGAAAAGGACCATGTTGCGGACCTTACCGAAACCTTCGCAGCCCTTCATAAGCACCAAATGAAGCTGAATCCGAAGAAGTGCATCTTCGGCGTGAAGTCGGGTAAATTCCTCGGCTTCATGGTCAGTAAGAGGGGGATCGATGCCAACCCCGCTAAAGTGCAAGCAGCTCTGGATCTCCCTGAGCCGAAAACAAAAAGGGATGTTCAGCGCTTGACCGGCAGAATGGCCGCCTTATCCAGGTTTATCTCTAAAGCCTCGGACAAAGGACTACCCTTCTTTCAAGCACTCAAGCTCCCAAAATCAAAAGATCTCATTTGGGGGGACGAGCAAAAGCAAGCCTTTCAGCAACTCCGCGAGCACTTAGCTCAACTCCCAACGCTGGCAAGACCAGCCGATGGAGAAATCCTATACCTGTACGTGGCGGTTAGCCCCGCCACAGTAAGTGCGGTGTTGCTGAGGGAAGAAGAAAAAATCCAGCGGCCAATCTATTTCATTAGTCATACCCTGACTGATGCCGAAACACGCTACCCCTTGCTCGAAAAAGTCGCATATGCAGTAGTGGTAGCTGCTCGGAAGCTGAGGCCGTATTTTGATTCCCATCAAATAACAGTCTTAACTAATCAGCCGCTGGAGAAAGTCCTCGGCAAGGTAGAAAAATCTGGTCGATTAACAAAGTGGGCTTTCGAGCTTACCGAGTTCAGTATCAACTACCAGCCGAGGGCAGCCATCAAGGCACAAGCCTTAGCCGATTTTCTAGTTGAGTGCTCTTATCAGGAGACACTTGACGAGCAAAAGAAGATCTGGACCACATTCACGGATGGCTCTTCCACCGTAAATGGCTCGGGGGCAGGGGTGGTCATAACCTCTCCCGAAGGCAAGACCTTCGAATATGCACTGAAATTTTCCTTCAGGGCCTCGAATAATGAGGCTGAATATGAAGCAGCAATCGCCGGTTTGGAATTGTGCATTTTTGGAAGCCGAGCATGTCCGGCTGAAAACAGACTCTCAGCTCGTCGCAAATCAGATTAGAGGAGAGTATGAGGCCAAAGAGCCCTCAATGGTAGCATACCTCGCAAAGATCAAAACGGTTATTGCGAAGTTGAGGTCTTGTGAAATAGAGTTGATCCCAAGGGTCCAGAATGCGCAAGCCGATGCACTCTCCAAACTCGCCAGTTCAACTCTAACCGAACTAACTAGATATGTATACGTGGACGTGCGCAGAGACAAAAGCGTGGCTGAGGTAATGAGCTTAGACTGCGCTATGCATGAGCCTAGCTGGATGGACCCTATCTTGGCTTACAAGATCCGGGAAGAACTCCCTGAAGATAGAAAGTTGGCCTCGAAAATAAAAAGAATCAGCTCGAGATTCATAGTCTTCAGGGATAAGCTCCTCAGAAAGTCCTTTTCCTCCCCGTTGTTAAAATGCGTGGGCCCAACAGACGCAGACTACATCCTTCGGGAAATTCACCTCGGCATCTGTGGGAATCACATAGGGGGAAGAACATTAGCCCATAAAGCACTAAGGGCTGGATACTTCTGGCCAACGATGGTTTCAGAAGCGAAAAACATGGTCCGGACTTGTGAGAAATGCCAGAAGTTTGCACCGGTCATCCATCGGCCATCTAGAGATCTTCAGCCAATCTTGAATCCCCTCCCGTTTGCTCAATGGGGATTGGATATATTGGGACCCTTTCCTGAGGCTCCTTACCAGAAAAAATGGTTGATAGTTGGTGTAGACTACTTCAGCAAGTGGATCGAAGCCGAGGTAGCCTCGAACATCACGGAACAAACGGTCCGAAAGTTCATTTGGCAAAACATCATTACTCGCTTCGGAATACCGAAAGTCTTTGTCTTCGATCATGGGAGGCAATTCGACAATCTGCCATTGAAGAGGTATACGGATCAATTCGGTATTAAGCTGGCATATTCCGCGGTTTGTCATCCACAGAGTAACGGACAAGCCGAAGCCGCTAATAAGCAGATCCTCAATGCTCTCAAGAAGAGGGTTGAAGATCAGAAGTCCAAATGGATAGAAGAACTCCCTGGAGTCCTCTGGTCACTTCGGACAACCGAAAAAGAGGCAACGGGACATTCACCGTTCGAGTTGGTATATGGATCCGAATCTGTGCTCCCGGTGGAGATTGGCTCAGAAAGCTTAAGGGTCAGTCTCTTCTCGGCCGAGGACAATGAAAAGCTCATGAAGGAATCCTTGGATTTCCTTGATGAAATTAGGGATTCGGCTCGGGATAGGATGGCGGAATACAAACATAAGATCAGCAAATCTTACAACCGAAGGGTCCGCCAAAGACCCCTCAAAGTAGGTGACTTGGTCCTTCGGAATGCTGCGGCCGTTCAGAAAGGCCGGATCCATGGGAAACTCTCAGCAACTTGGGAGGGACCCTATGAGATTTTTTGTGAGCTTCAGCCAGGCACATACCGGCTTCAGCAGATGGACGGCACTGAGCTGAAAAATCACTGGAACGCTGATGTACTCAAGAAATTCCACATGTAATATCCTAAGGAGGGCACAATCTATGTAAGTACATCAATGATTATTAATGAAAAAAGGCCTTTGAGCCACCATTCAACCCAATCCAAGTATATCTATATATTTATTTTGTCTACGGTTTATTTTGTCCGCGATAATTCAAGGTTTTTGTTCGGCGCTGTCCGAAGTATTGCATTGTGATGCATTGTACTTCGGCAAGCCGTAAAACTGGTCACAAGGAGGATAAAAGATAAAAGCCCGAAGTGTTGCATAGTGATGCCTCGCACTTCGGAAGACTCTGTTCCTCTGGGCAAAGAGGCCATAGGCGCATCCGAAACATAGCCTAAAAAATAGGAACTGATAAAATCCCAGAGTATTGCATAGTGATGCCTTGTACCCTGGATGAATCAGTTCCGGGTGGTAATTGCATCTTCGAAGTATTGCATAGTGATGCCTTGTACTTCGGATAGATTACTACCCTGGTCCGGTGATTCGGATAGCCGTTCCCTCGGATGAATTTAAAGTATCTTAAAAAGTATCGTCCTCAGAGTCCGGCACTCTTGGACAAGGAATAAGAACTTTTGGAAAAAACAAAGTAGACACAAAGAAAAAAGGGGGCTTCGGTTAGGATGAGGCTCTTAAGCCACCAATCTCAGAGCTCAGAAGACACGGTCTTCAAAGTCCTGGGGAAGGTGTAGCGCACACTGGCAGCCGCACTAATCCTCAGCCAAGCATGAAGTACAAGCCGAAGCCCCATACTTAGAAAAATTTTGCAAAAAATTTCAGAAAAAGTACAAGACTAAGAGGAGCAGACAATAAAAAGGAGAAAGCAGATGAGGATTTCATTCAAACTGGAAATGTTAAACAAGTTTTAAGCAATCAAAGTCGGCAACCGCCCACAAGCGGAAAACACAGCTGCCGAAGGTACACAAAAACAAGTATAAAAGTTTGTACAAAGGCAAGCTGAAGCAAAAGAACAGGCAAAATATGATGCGGCGTTTACAAGTTAGGCGCACGTTGATCCGCATGATTCTGTAGACGGTTGCCCGAGTCCCTATGCCTCAGCGTCTCCTAGAGCCCCAGATGGACCAGCTCCAGCTGAAGAGGACGCAGGACCAGTGGCTCCAACATCCTTGGCAGCCTCCTCAGCCTCTTTCGCCTCAGCTTCAGCCTGGCGAACCAAGAAATCAACCTCAGCCTGACTGGCTTCATGGATCCGAGGATTATCGGCATCCAATGACCAAGCCTCGACCTGATCCCAGTTCATGGTAGGGGCAGCATGCAGAGCCAGGCGCCGAGCAGTCTTCCACCCATTCTCAAAACCCTCGGCATATTCGGCTTCAGTGTAAATCCGGGTTTTGAGCAGCTCTTGGGCCTCTAGCAGCTCGGCCTTTTGGGCTTCCAGTTCATCTTTTAGGCCCTGGTTCGCGGCAAGCAAATCGTCTTTTTCTTTCTGAGCCTCTTGCCGAACCAGAGCCAGCTGCTGCTCATGAGAAGAAAGGAGGAGCTCCCGGGCTTCAGCCTCTTCCTTTGCCTTGGCCTCAAGCCGAGCCTTGAACTCTTCAAGGGTATCAGCGCCAAACTCCTTCATCAGGGAGTGACCCTCCTCAATCCAGGGGAAGATGATCTGCTCTAGACCCTGGCTGAAGGAGCGGAAGGTCTCCTCCATCTGCTGCATCTCCGCCTCTTTGGCCGCGGCTTCCTCCTCAGCCTTCAATTGTTTGAGCTCGGCCAGCCGGGTCAGAACCTGAGCCTCGTCAAGTTTATCTGCCTTCTTCTGCAGATCGCTGAACATTTCCATGCTGAGGAAATGATTGTGTACAGCCTGCATACTTCGTAGATTAGTCGAAGTTCAAAAAAAAAAAAAAAAAAAAAAAACAAAAAAGAAGAAGAAGGGAGAAAATGTAAAAGAATACCTGCATCAGAACCCTCTGGTTCTCCAGAAGGGGGTTAGGCACGCTTTCTGAAGGCTCGGCAGCCCCCGCAGCAGCCCCGAGCATCCAAGCCCTCGCCCTCTCGATTGCCGAGAGGTTGCTCAAGTTGCCGAAGTAGGATATGGCGGACTCGCGCCTACTCTCGAAGACTGCGCGGGCATGGCTGGGAATGGGGACTGAGGGCGCCGAGCCGAATCCCATTTCAGAGGACTGGAAAGTCCTGAAGGAGCCAGCAGCGGAAGTAGACGGCGCATCGGCGTTTTTGGCCTCCTCTTCATCGGCCTCCACCTCAATAACTCGCGGCTGACCCGCACTCTCAGCAGGCACTGCGTCCTCAGCATGGACGAGCAGTGCATCAGCTTCTCTCCGGACCTCTTCGGAGAAGTCACTGGCCACATGGCCCGGAGAGGGGAGGGGCGTTCTCTTTTCATTCTCTCCCTCGGTTGTAGCATCAGCGGAAGGAGAGATGACCTCTGGAGCTTCCTTTTGCTGGACCTCCTCCAGCCGAGGTCTCTTCTCGGGAAGAAGAGGAGCCCGGAACTGCCCAGGTCGGACCAGCTGCCTTTTTCGCCTCTCACCGACCATCCCTTCTTCTTCAGAAAATTCGGGGATTGGAAAAGCTTCGGAGAGATCAGCAACTTCCTCCTCTTCTCCTTCGTCTGACTGGAAGCAAAAAAGGGGAAGGGGGGAATAGCATCAGTAAAATGAAAAGTGCCGAAGCTTTGAGCTTAAGCAATCGCAAAAAGAAAGAAGAAAATGACTACAACATCAACAATCACGAAAAATACTCTCAAAACTTACTGAAGTGGCTAAGAGACGCTCGTCTTCAGAATCCTCCTCCTCAGAATCTTCCCTCTCTGGCTCGGCAGCGGGAGTGGAGGGACTTGCCTCGTCTTGAGGTGCTGCGGCGGCAGCGCTGGCAGCAGCAGCTTCTTCGGCAGAGTGGAGGAAGAATGGATCGACTTTCCGGTACCAAGGCTTCTGCCGCTGGTACTCG
The DNA here is from genome assembly GCF_001683475.1 of Chenopodium quinoa. NCBI lineage: Eukaryota > Viridiplantae > Streptophyta > Magnoliopsida > Caryophyllales > Amaranthaceae > Chenopodium > Chenopodium quinoa. The sequence continues at coordinate 2,075,170 of NW_018744143.1, read as the reverse complement.
AGAACGCTGACAACCTGAAGCTTCCTGGGGTTGAGGCTGAGAGGCCGGTCCTTAGATTCAGTGATCTTCGGCGTATTAGTGAATGGAACCCTCTCCCCGCTAATTCCCAGGACTTCGTAACTGATGCCGGAATTCTCCTCGTACAGCTCTGAAAAGAGAAAGAAGAGGTCAGTTCAGCCGAAAGGACTCAAAAAAAAAAAAAAAGAAAAAAAAAAAAAAAAAGCATGCAACTAAAAGACTCGGCCCCAGCCGAATCACTTACCACCCTGGTATCTTCGGCTGAGGCCGACAACAGCAAGCATCTTCTCTTGGAAGATGTAATGGCAGCAGGGTAGCCAATTCTTCGGCACATTCGCCATCCGGCCAGTGGCCCCTGGCACTTTTATTCGGCCGAATAGCTCCATCTGACGACGGTCAGCCTCGGTAAACTCATCAGGGCCAATGCTGGCCATTTTCGGGTCAGGCTTCCTTAGGTAACGGGGCCCCCCGAAATAATTCGGATGCTCTTCGTCTGAGGGGGCCCTAACCCAGATCCATTGACCCCTCCAATCCTTGTCCGAGGTGTCATTCGGATAGGTCGAGAGGAAACCCTTCTCGTCCTCAATCTGCCACCACCCTCGGCCATGCCATTTATTGGACTGGGTGTTCAGCGCCAGTCTGTGGGTGCAGCGGAAACAGTGCACGCTCGGCTCATACCCACAGAACAGGCAGACCCAGAGATAGGTCATAATCCTTCGGATGCTGACCGGAGTTAGCTGAGAGAGGGATATGTTATATCCGTTCAGCAGCTTGATAATGAAAGGGTGAACAGGGAATCGCAGCCCATACTGCAGCTGTCGAGTGTACACCCCGATGTACCCGGGAGGAGGACGGTGAATCCTGTCCTTGGCACTAGGCATTCGGCACCAGTAACCATCTTCTTCCAGGATGCCGTAAAAGATCTCAATTTGTTCGGCGAAGCGATACTGGGCGCTGTTTTCGATCCACCATGAATAAGGAGCGGCGCTCATTATGCCCTCGTTCTCCCTCCTGTCAGTCCACTCCCTTTCCTCAGGAGTTAACGGCCTTGACGCTGAGGCCATGCTTCGGCCTGACGTGCTAGCCTCACCCATATCAGCAGGAGGAGCGCTAGACAAAGGGACTGCCCTCAGCGCAGCCCCTCTCGATTCATCAGCGGCTCTAACCCCTGCGTTAGGGTTTCGGCCGCTGAGGAAGGGCATCATCGCCAATGGGCGGCTCCGCCTCGGAATTAGCTGAGGTAGCTCCTCTTCCTCCCCGGAGCTTGACTCAGATCTAACCGGCGCTTTTCCCCGGTCACCGGCCATTTTTGGGGTTGAACGAAAAATCGAAAATAGAAAACCTAAAAAGGGTAATTCGGAATCTGAGGAGAATCTAGAAGAAGAATTACCTTAGTTCGACGCGGAAAATGCCGATCTTGAGGTTCGGAGCACTGGATTTTGCTTAGAAACTTCGGATTGCAGTGAAATCGAGGGAAAAGAGTTGAGAAAGGGGAAAGCTCGAAGCAAAGATAATGGGTTTGCGAAGCAGTTTGCTGGGAATGCAAAGGAATGGTGAGGTAAGTGGCAAAGTAATTTCTTTAAATCAATTCCTCACAATTCGCGCCACTAATCACCTCATTAATCCCATTAACTCCCAAAAACTGCTCGTATTCCCCACTTACTACAACATTGAGCAATCCACTCCACTTCCCCATTGTTATTAATTAACCGTCATTAAGGGTTATTAATCATTATTATTAACGGTAACCTTAACCACGCGGGGGCATCAGCAATATTCAAACGCTATTTTCATTTATTTCCCTCCAAAATCCTTCGGCCAATCAAACCCGACCCGTTTTCCTCACGAATCGGGTCTGGGGGGCAAGTTGTTTGGGGTCAAAAATATCAACTATTGGGCCCAGCCCATAAATAAAAATAGCCAAAGCCCAATTAAAAAAGGTTCAACCCTCTTCTTCCTTAGCCAAGTCAGCAGTGGCAGGCCCAGTCAAATGGCAGCCCATTTGACTGGTCAAGCCCAAGTCATACAATGAACAAAGGTATAAAAGCTTTCATTTACACACAATTACATTCATTCACAAATAGCCTCAAGCATTAAAGATCTTGCATAGCCTTCTATCTCTCTCGGACATAACACACTGTATTGACTTCGGCATCGGAGGGGCCTTCCTCGGCACAACCCCCGAGGCCAGTTTACGTGTTTTGCGCTGTGCAGGAAACCCTCGGCTCCGGCATTACTGGGACCGAGATTCGTCTTCTCCACCATTTCTGGGCCTGCCGAAGGCCCTATTGTTTTCGTACCGAAACACATGGTAATGCTGTTATTAGTGTGATATATTTGTTTTAGTGTTCTTGCTCTAAGGTTGCTGTTTACTGCTGTAATTGATGCAAGTCCTATAGTGTTTGTCTTATATGGTAGTTGTAGGTCATGGGGGGGGGTGAGGGTGATGAGGTTGGTGGTTTGATGGAATTAGGTGAAGGATATGATGATGCTAATACAGATAACCTGGAGAATATCACTATCACACAGACCATTGAAAGTAATGGCCCTTTCCGTAGCACTAGCGGAAAATCTTGTAGTCCAACGCAACTACGTTCCCCAATTCAGACAGTAAAGACTATTGAGACAACCTTGTTAAACAATCAAAGTGAGTGTGATTACATCTGTTGAGCCTCCACGAGAAGGAATGGTTTTTAAGACATTGAAGGACATTGAATTCTAGTACAAAACCTTGCCGAGCAGTGTGGATATGGGGTGAGCAGAGTGCAAGGAGCCTATACTAATACAAAACAGAGAAGGGGAGTAACATGGAGGTGTGAATGCTGGGGTCCACCAGATATGAGGGCTAAGCGGGAGGCAAAGAGAAGGGCGAAGTAAATGGATGTGAGTGGTTGTGCAGGAAATGTGAAAGGTGTGATTGGTGAGGATGAGCTTGCCCGAGGGAAAAGAAAATCCAAGAAATGTTATAGTGAAGCTAGGATATATGGGAGTGTCAATGTTGATGGGCTATGGGTTTTGAAATCTGTGAAATTGGAACATACCCATGATCTAATACCAAGTATGGGCTAATTTGGTTAAAGAGTATCGTATGAAGAAGATGACTTCAACTATCCGCAAGAGATTGATTAATTTTTTTGAGGTGGGTGTTCCAGTTTCTCAAATTCGAGGCTGTTTAGGGACGGAGAACGACAATTTGCCAAATGTGAAGGATCTCCAGCATGAGGTCTATAAGCAAAGGCGGCTTAAGATGGCCGGTGGAGATGCACGAGCCACGATGGCTTACTTTGAATACATGCAGGCTGATAATCAAAATTTTTACCATGTTCACAACAATGCCCGCTCGTGTTTTGATTAATTTATCAAATTAATAGCCTTCTTTGGGTTTGAAGAAACTCTACTTTTTTTTTTGCTTTTTTTAAAATGACTTGTCCATTATCAAAAGAAAAAAAAATCAAATAAATTACTGAAATGTGATTATGTTATTTGTAACATTGCAACCATAAAGTTAAATTGATAAGTGAATACATGCTAATCCATAAATATAATCTATTTTTTCAATAAAGAAAAGATAAAATAAAAAGAGTACTAAATATTTTATTCCTTTAATGGTTTCAAAAAAAAAAAAAAAAAAAAAAAAAATTATTCCTTTAATTATTTGGATCTTTGTAGAGCATTAATTTGTTTCTGGAGGCGGTGGTACACAACAACAACTATTCTCCCGACAAATTGGAAGAAGTATTGGGTAGTATTCATGACATTACATCTACGCATTGATCAACTTTTGAACAAGATTTTCCAGGGGGGCAAACGCTCCCTTGATTTGGCGTAATAACTCCATTGCTACCTATTTTATTAATCCAACAATTCACACAAGATGTTAGTCAAATGTATACACACTTAAAAAATTTAATATAAATTGATGCACAAAAGTTTATAATGTGGAATTTAAATTCACCTTGAGACATAAAGACAAGCATTAGTATTACAAAAAATGGGACTATAGAAGACTTTCTGTCATGTTGTAAGAAATATATAAGATTGTTTTAAAAGGGTTGTACAACCTTAATCTGAATGATTTGAGGAACAAAAATTTTAGTTGCAAATGAAATTGTTATTGACTTGGTGACTTATATAGTAAAAAGATGCATGTTTATTATGAAAATATATTTATTATTTCATATAAATTATTACATATTGAAGATTTATGTTTGGAAATAATTCATAAGTGATTGTTTTTTTTTTTTTTTGATGCAAATCATAAGTGATTGTAATCACTAGAGATCTTTTTTTTTTTTTGGAAGCATGATCACTAAATAAAAAAAAGCATAATAACAAGATATTTTAGTTCTTTATTGGCTTTTGTTCTGTTTCTTTTCTTATTTTCATTTTCTTTGTATGGTCTTTGCCCTCTATTGCACCAAAAAAAAAAAAAAAAGAGATTTTAGTAAAAAAAATTTAGAATATGTAATAACTAGAAATTTTATTATTTATTTTATAGAAGTGTTCAAGTGTAATAAATATAGATTTTATTAATTTATTTTATGAAAATGTAATAACTAGAGAATTTTCATATTTGGAAATGTTGCTGGAGATATTTTTTGGAAGCATGATCACTAGAGATTTGTAGAATTGTAATCACTAGGGATTTTATTATTTTTTTTTTTATGGAAGTGTAATAACTAGAGATATTATTAATTTATTTTAGAAAAATCTGTCAAGAATAAGCCAAATTTTGTATTGTAAGCTCAAAATTAGTCAACCTTTTAATTAATTAAAAACACGTCGACCTTTATAGAGTATCTTCTCAAAATGAGTGATGACCTGGTGGATTTCACAAATTTTTGTATGCGGCATGCTGTACCGTGCGGCAGGGGTTACCCGAGTTTCTCGGTCATGGGCTACTTGAGTTCTGGGGTTACTCGAGTTTCTCGGTTAGGGGTTACTCGAGTTTCTCGGTCGGGGTTACTCGAGCTTTTCGGTCAGGGGTTACTCGAGTTGCCGGGGTTACTCAAGTTTCTTCATCAGGGGTTACTCGAGTTTCTCGGTCAGGGGTAACTCGAGTTGCCGGGGTTACTCGAGTTTCTCGGTCGGGGGTTACTTAGTCGGGGGTACTCGAGTTGTCGAGGTTACTCGAGTTTCTCGGTCGGGGGTTACTCAGTTAGGGGTTACTCGAGATTCTCGGTCGGAGGTTACTCGAGTTGCCCAGGGTTAGTTACTCGAGTTTCTCGGTCAGGATTTACTCGAGTTGCCGGGGTTACTCAAGTTACTCGGTCAGGGGTTACTTGAGTTACTCCTGACCGAGTAACCCCTGAACGAGTAACCCTACAAGTAACCCCTGACTGATCGAGTAACCCTACGAGTAATCCCTGACCGAATCCTTCAGGTAACCCCTGACCGAGTAACCCCTCAAGTAGCTCCGTCCTGATTAAGTAACCCCTCACCGCGTAACCCCACGAGTAATCCCTGACCGAATCCCTCAAGTAGCCCCTGACCGAGTAACCCCTTAAGTAGCTCCTGACTGAGTAACCCCTCAAGTAATCCCTCAAGTAACCCCTGAATAAACCTTCAAGTAACTCCTGACTGAGTAACCCCTGATCGAACTCCTTAAGTAATCCCTAACCGAATTACTCAAGTAACCCCTGATCAAACTCCTTAAATAACCCCTGACCGAGTAACTTGAGTAACCCCTGACCGAGTAACTCGAGTAACCGATGACCGAGTAACCCCTAATCGAGTAACTCGAGTAACCCATGACCGAGTAACTCGAGTAACCCATGACCGAGTAACCCCTCGAGTAACCCTTGACCGAGTGAACCCCTCGTATAACCCCTGTCCGAGCCCCCCAAATAACCCCTAACCAAGTAACTCGAGTAACCCCTGACAAAAAAACTCGGGTAACCCCTTACAAAAAAACTCGGGTAACCCCTGCTGCATGGTGTGTCCTGCATGCCAGGTGGCTGCATGCCATGCAAATTGTATCCACGCCAAAGCCAGTAATCGTGCCGTTATGAGGATTTGCCGATATAGTCAATATGATTTGTAAATAGGAATCCGTTCAATATGTAAAAGATTCGATATCGGCGTTTATCTATCCATTACCGGTATCTCCCTATACAACTAGCCCCCCAAGTGAGGACGTTGGTGAAACTGACGTTCTCACTTTTAGCTTCGGCAACAATGTAAGTTATAAGACAACTAATTTCAAGAAACCCGGTGTGTGTATTAATTCTATCATTTCAACTTTAGGAGACTGAATTTTCACCTAAACTTAATAACTTCATCTTTAGGAGACTGAGTCCTCGCCTTAACTCAAACAACTTCAACTTTAGGAGACTGAGTCCTTACTTTAACTCAAACAATTTCGACTTATACCTAGGCTGGGAGCAAAAAATCTCCGATTTGCTCTCCAAGTGAGCTTGTCTGCTGTTAGTAGATTAGCACTACTTCATATTCAGGCTGCGAGCAAAAAATCTTCGATTTGTCCACTTGGCCCCCCAAGCGAGCTTGTCTGCTGATAGCAGATAAGCTCTACTTCATATTCAAGTTGGGATTATTTTTGGGCGAATGAGGCAAAATTTAGATTATTCTTGTTAATTTTTCCAAAGAATTAATACATTCAGAAGATAATATAAGGCGGGGGAGATTATTTCACCTTTCTTAAGTCTTATTTGGCTGGTCGTTATCAACAAAAAGAAATAGTAAAGCAATACCTTTCACTTATTATACACTTCCTACTTTGTCTAGTAAAAGATCAATTTTATATTTCCACTTTCTTCCCTTTCATGCTCAAAATGGCTGATATTCAGTTGGTTATCTTTTATATTTTTTTGGTTGCAAAATGAAAGTATGTACTTGCTGTATTTCTCATATATATTCTTTCTTTTTTCTTCTTCTAGGTTATTCATCCAGTTCTGTTTTCTTCTGTATTTAATCTGAATTCAGCCCGTTTTTTACAAGATTTGACTACGATTATATTGAATTTGAGAAAAAAGTCCGTCAACTATAGGTACATCACTTATTAGTTATTCCTTCTTTTGTTTCCTGTTTCAGTTGCTATTTTTTATATCCTTATAGTTGCTTCATTTCTTGAGACATATCATAATCCTTTCTTTAATCTTCATTCGATATTCTCTTGTCTATGAAAAGTCCATGAAATTATTTCATTATGTACAGTTTTGCTAAGGATTTTCCCTTTCCCAAAGGCTGATAAATTATGGCACAATTATTAATACATTTTAGTATACTAAGTTTGATGGATTCAGTTCCAAGGTGATGCTGATATCACAATTGTTTATGTAAGATTGTAAGGTACTGATTTAGTAAAACAAAAACTTCAAAACTTATAAGGTAGTTTATTTGCAAAAAAAAAAAATGTGTTATAAGGGGTAGTTCTTCAAATTTTCTTGTGGATTATGAAGCTATGGCAATGAATTATTTTGTTATGAATGAAATTATAAAGAGCTTGATGTTGATCTTTTGAAAGACGGTGATGATAGGAAGAGAGCAGCATTTTTTACACAAACGATTATCCACAATAGGCCCGACTGTACTTTTCTTAGATGACATGTGGAAATGGAATCCATTCTTAGGAAAGGATGTCGAATTTCCTCTTGAAGGCAGCTGTTGCAAGATCATATTAAGTAGTCGTTTATTTGAAGTGTCAAAAAATGGGATGCAAAGATTTTGTCATCGAGGCTAAAGTTCTCCCGGAAGGTGAAGCATGGAACTTGTTTGTTGAATAGACAAGCTTGGGCACTATGATAAACTTACAAAGGAAGCAAAAGGAATTGCACGATTAATTGCCAAAGAGTGTGGTGGTTTGCCACTTGCAATTGCTACAATGACTCGCAGTATGACAGAGGTGGTTGATGTCCGTGTATGGAATGATGCTTTAAATGAGCTGAGACAATCTTCTTTGATGGATTGTTGGATGATGTAGGGAGCAGATCAAAGCAACTGCATAAGAGTTGTACATGAAGGAGTGTCCTCGATCAAGTATAGCAATTACTAAATATAATATAGGATTAATTAAGGAGATTATTAATTCGGTTATTTTAGGAATCGTAATGTTTTGCTAGAAACCAACTACGATTTGCAGGCCTATTATTTAGTGGGCTTGCTGCTAATTTAAATCGGATCCTATAAGGTCACACATAAAAGTACGAGATGAAAAGTACACTAAGCCCAATAAAGGTTAAGTGGGCGGTTTTATGAGGAGTCATCAATCAGTTAGGTTTTCTGCTCTAGTAACCTAATAATCTCTATATATTGGGGTTATTATTGTGTATGAGTTACACAGATATTCAGAGTGAAAAACAACCTAAAATATTTCTTATAGAACTGCTTCCCTAAAAGTGAGAAGAGTGAAAAATATCTTCCTCCTTCTTCCGTACTAGCATACGTGGGATTCATCTCGGGTTCTGTGGACCAAGTAGAGGAATCACAATTGAGGTTCTGGATCTCCGAAGGAGGGTAATCTAGGTTTAACGAGGAGTACACGCATCAAAGGTATATCTAACTACTTTATGTGATTCGTATTATTATATGCATGAGATCCTGTTTAAGATGCTAAGAAATTGTTTCTTGAAATTCCGCTTAGTGCATCTATTATAATCCTATAGTGGTATCAGTTTGCCTCTTGCGTATAATAATATGATCATAATTAATTTGATTAATTTGATGCGAATATTGTCATTTTTAATTCGGTTAAGGGGAGGAATTGATTTATGGATCAAATAACCTTATTAAAATATGTTTTTTGATTGATTGGAATTGACTAAATTATGAATTTAGTTGCTCAATTAACCTCTAACCCTATTGCCCTAATTAATTTTCTGTTTTTTACTGGGTTATGAACCCTAATTTTGAAAATTAATGTATTAATTTCATATGATTCAATTTATTTCTCATACCTCAAAGTGTTTGGTGTGATGAATTAATTCATGGAAAATAGTTTTATATGAATTAGAAATTGAATTTTATGAAAAGCCCTAAATTAATTAAAATGGAGATTTTAGTTTAATTTATGAATTATTCATAAAATGTCTATGTTTAATTAACATGGATAATTAATTTAATTTTACAAAAGTTGTAGAATTAAATTCACTCAAATATATATATATATATATATATATATATATATATATATATATATATATACATATACATATACATATATATATATGAGAGATTGAGTGGGAGCAACCACGGCTGGGTGGCAGAACCACCTGACGGTGGGCCACGATGGCTGCTCCGTTGGGCTTAGGGTAAGCAAAGGGTGGACAGGGGAGGGCAGTGGCTGAACGTGCAATTGTTGCACAATTCAGTCACTGCGCTGGCTGGTGTGCTAGGCTACTGCCTGGTCCGCCAGCCAGTGCTGCTGTGGCTAGGCGACTGCCTGGCCATGGCGGCAGCCTGTTGCTGTGGCTGGGCAACTGCCTGGCTGTGGCGGCAAGTGGCTGTGATGTGGCTGGGCAATCAGCTCAGTCACGCACAGTCCCCTGTTTTCATTAAAAAAAAAAAAATAATAATTAAAAAGGGAGAAAACCGTTCGTTTCATGTGCTGCTTCATGGTTGCGAATTTCCTGGAATGATATTGTTGGTTAGTTTTAATAATTTTATTAAATTTTTTTTTTTCTTAATACTTATCATCAGAAGAAGATTAGTTTTTGAAAGGTAGTTGGTCTTTTACTTTCCTTTTTTTTTTCTTGGAAAACGTGCAGATGGAATTTAGATGATATAGTTGCTAATCTTGTTCCTAATATTGCGCTTTTCATTAACCTCCTTTCAAAGTTGAGTTAAATCGGTGTAACTTGACTTCAAATTGGATTTTTGACCAAAATTTTAAGATATGTGATATCTTATTATATGACAATTTTAAATATATGATGTTATTGTTATTATTGTCGGTGACTAGTATCACAATTTTATTGCATTTTATTATGCCTATTTAAATTTACGTATGTTGCTATTGTTTATGGCTTAAGTTCTCTAATAAATAAACCAACATAGTAAATTAAGTCCCTAAAAGCAATATTGAGTTATGTTTTTCCAAACAAGACACCTATATAGCCTTTGATCATAAGTAATAGGTTCCGCCAAAGCGGGGTGTTGCATATAATCTCGGGAATATAGGGTAATATTTATGAAATTTACATGTCACTGTCTGGTTTTGCTCAATAAGATTATCAAAAGACAAAGTTTTGGGTCTTGAAACATAGAGATGGAAACAAAAGTTGTTATCTATCGACCAAGAATTATATGAGATATAATTAGTAAAGGTTGTTTACTTACCAATAAAACATTAAATTTTATACACAGGGCCAAAGTCCGCTAAAATTTATTGTTTTAAAGGATCTTGGAATTCACATTAATTATACGGGACAATTTTCAAATGTGATAAGTAGCTTTGAATTGTTCAAATGTTGTATGCTACTATGATGAACATATAATTAAATTTTGCTATATTTCTATTGTAGATATCATGACTAGTAACAACAACAACAACAGTCCTAACTTACGTTCATACCTTGAGAAGGATAAATTGAACAACACAAACTTCCTTGATTGGGAAAGGAACCTAAGAATTGTTCTTAGGGCCGAAGGAAGAGAGGATGTCCTTGACACCCCTATCCCAGTTCTGACAGCCACAGCATCAGATGCTGAAAAGGCCAGTCAAAAGGTTGTTAAAGAAAAATCAGTGTTTGTCACATGTCTCATGCTAGCTTCCATGGAACCAAACCTTCAAAAGAAGTTTGATGGTATGGATGCTCATAGCATTATCCAGCAACTGAAAAAGATGTTTCAGAAGCAAGCAAGGATAGAGAGATACGAGACTCATAGAGAGTTACTCCGATGTGTATAAAAGATCGATGAACCAGTGGGAGAACATGTCTTCAAGATGATGGAATTGTTCCAGAAAATGTCTAAACTAGGAATGATCTATACCACTGAAATGGCCACTGACATAATCATGATGTCGTTGCATGATGGATTTCAGCAATTCAGGAAAAACTTTAACATGCACAATAAAGTGCAAACCTTAGAAGAACTGCACGGAATGCTTGTCACTGCTGAGATGGACATTCCAAAACCAAAGAAAGAAGTTCTTATGGTACAAAAGGGTAAGGTTTTCAAGAGGAATGGGAAGGGAAATAAGAATGTCAAAGGAAAGGGCAAGCAAGTTGCTCAAACTAAGACATCTAAGCCCAAGGTCGATCCAAAAGCGGATGCCAAGTGTTTCTATTGTGATGGAATAGGCCATTGGAAGAGAAACTGCCCAAAGTATCTGGAAGATAAGAAGACAGGCTCTTCAGGTATCTTTGTTATAGAAGTTAATTTAACAACTTCTACTTCTTGGGTATTTGACACCGGCTGTGGTACTCACATTGTTTCTGATGTGCAGGGCCTAAAAAGAAGTAGAAAGCTGGCTAAAGGAGAGGTAGACCAGCGCGTTGGAAATGGAGCAAGAGTTGCTGCTTTAGCAGTTGGAACATATAGTCTACCTTTACCTTCTGGATTAGTTTTAGAATTAAATAATTGTTATTTTGTTCCTTTTATTACTAAAAACATCATTTCAGTTTCCGTGTTAGACACCGAAGGTTTTAGCTTTGAAATAAAGAACAATAGTTGTTCAGTTTATTTTAAAGAGATGTTTTATGCTAGTGCTAAATTAATAAATGGTTTGTATATATTAGATTTTGACAAACATATCTATAACATAGGCTGCAAGAAAAACAAATCAAGCGATTCGAACCCTACTTACTTATGGCACTGTCGTTTAGGACACATCAACCCAAAACGTATTCAGATATTGCAAAAGGATGGCATTCTGACATCGTTTGATTATGAATCATACGATATATGTGAAGGGTGTTTGATGGGTAAAATGACTAAGTCACCTTTTACAGGAAAAGGTGAAAGAGCAAGTGATCTTTTGGGACTCATACATACAGATGTCTGTGGACCAATGAGCACTATGGCCAGGGGAGGGTTTAGTTACTTCATAACTTTTACTGATGATTTAAGTAGATATGGATATATTTACTTAATGAAGCATAAGTCTGAATCATTTGAAAAGTTCAAACAATTTCTGATGAAGTACAGAATCAACTTGGCAAAACAATAAAAGCACTACGATCAGATCGTGGTGGAGAGTATTTAAGCCAAGAATTTGATGATCATCTAAAGGGTTATGGAATACTTTCCCAACTAAATCCACCAGGAACACCTCAGTTAAATGGTGTATCCGAAAGGAGGCATCGTACCTTACTTGATATGGTTCGATCAATGATGAGTCTTGTAGATCTTCCAATATCCTTTTGGGGACATGCCCTCGAAACCGCTGCTTTCACACTAAACAGGACTCCGTCAAAGGCAGTAGAAAAGACACCATATGATTTATGGACAGGAAAAGTTCCAAAATTATCTTTTCTACGAATTTGGGGTTGTGAAGCTTATGTAAAACGTTTACTCTCAGATAAGCTATCTCCCAAATCTGACAAATGTTTCTTCATAGGTTATCCTAAAGAAACAAAGGGCTACTACTTTTACAACCGAAATGCGAACAAAGTGTTTGTTGCTCGAGATGGTGTCTTTCTGGAAAAGGATTTCATTTCCAAAAAGACAAGTGGCAGTAGTATCTATCTCGAAGAAATTCGAGAAGAGCAACAAATGGATGTGGATAAAACCACGTCAGAGACGCAATCACAGGGCTATTTCTTACCGATTAGGCCATTAGTAAATGAGGAAGAGCTAGTGCCTGAAATGCACGATCCTCTCCTCACTACTAACAATGTGATGGAGGAATTGCATTCAACGCAAGAACCTCCTATCGTCCCACTCAAATCAAATTTGTGCGAAAATTCTCAAATAGTTGAGAAGAACATTTCTCCTGTTGCTCAGCCCGTACGTAGATCTAGTAGACCAACAAAACCACATAAGAGGTTTGTTGAGCTTCTGTTAACGGAAAACTCTGAAATTATGATTTTGGACCGAGAAGAACCTACTAGTTATAAACAAGCCTTGACAAGTCCAGACTCCGAAAAATGGCTGGGAGCCATGAAATCCGAAATGGAATCCATGTCAGAGAACCAAGTATGGAATTTGGTTGATTTGCCAAATGGGGTAACACCTATTGGATGCAAATGGGTTTTCAAATTGAAAACTGACAAGGACGGAAATGTAACCGTTTTCAAAGCACGACTGGTTGCTAAAGGTTTCAAGCAAATCCATGGTATTGACTATGATGAAACCTTTTCACCGGTAGCGATGCTTAAATCCATTCGGATACTTCTAGCGATTTCTGCATTTTATGACTATGAAATTTGGCAAATGGATGTGAAAACCGCCTTCTTGAATGGTTTCTTGGAGGAGGATGTGTACATGACACAACCAGAAGGTTTTGTAGATCCAAAAAATCCTACGAAGGTATGCAAGCTTAAGAAGTCCATTTATGGACTTAAGCAAGCATCTAGGAGTTGGAATCTTCGATTTGATGAGGCAATCAAAAAGTTTGATTTTCTCAGAAGCGAAGAAGAATCTTGTGTTTACAAGAAAGAAAGTGGGAGCAGCATAGTCTACTTGGTGTTGTATGTGGATGATATACTTCTTATAGGAAATAACATTCCAATGCTTGAACCTGTCAAGGAGTGGTTGAAAAGTTGTTTCTCTATGAAAGACCTAGGAGAGGCCGAATACATTCTAGGAATCAAAATCCATAGAGACAGGTCTCGAAGGATGATTGGACTAAGTCAAGAAACTTATATAGATAAGGTTCTTGCAAAGTTCAATATGAAAAAACTCTAAAAGAGGATTCATTCCCATGCAACATGGCATATCGCTAAACAAGACTCAGTGTCCAAAGACGCCTGATGAGACTAAGCGAATGAAGAATGTTCCTTATGCATCTGCTATAGGATCAATTATGTATGCTATGATTTGTACAAGGCCAGATGTCTCATATGCCTTGAGCGTATGTAGCAGATTCCAATCAAATCCGGGCGAGCGCTCTGGAGTGTAGCTAAGAACATCCTTAAGTACTTAAGAAGGACTAAGGATAGTTTATTAGTATATGGAGGTGAGAGTGACTTAGTTGTTAAAGGTTACACAGATGCAAGTTTCCAAACCGACAAAGATAATTTCCGATCACAATCTAGTTTCATTTTTTGTCTAAATGGAGGTGCAGTCAGCTGGAAAAGTTCAAAGCAGAGCACTGTAGCAGATTCTACAACAGAAGCTGAATATTTGGCAGCAGTTGAAGCGGCCAAAGAAGCCGTTTGGATTAAGAAATTTCTCATTGAGTTGGGAGTTGTCCCTACTGCTTGGGGTAAGATTACCCCAGCCACGTGGCCCAATGGCTGAGCGACACGTGGCACCTTGCTATTGGTCAGTAGGGCTCCAATCCCCTGCTGACACGTCTCCTAGGAACCCTAAATGGGAAACCAATGCTCCCCACTATAAATAGTGGGAGAATCCTCATTAATGGTGAAAGGAATGGTGTCCTTCCAGCAAGTGTATTATTCCGATAGAGGGTTCAGAATTATTACAGAGTTAATTTTTCAGAAAGGTCAAGTGATCGGAATGCCTAGGTGGAGGCCGCTTCCGATCAGTAATATCGAGGTACGATTGATATTACAGCTTAATCTTAACTGAACCCTTCGGGTCGAACCCAATCGAATCTCCGATCCGAGACGTCGAATTAATCCGAAAGGATTTAATGAGTCGACAGAGTTTTACGAATACAGACGTCGGAAATCGAGCCTAGGGCGTCGATACCGAGCGTCGCAAAATCACAAGCGACAAGGATGAGCGTAGCCGTAGCTAGGCTGGGCTAGCTCATCGCAAGCCTAGTCGCACCATGGTGTGCTAGGCGCGCCATGCGTGCTAGGCACACTGGGCTGCCCATCGCAGCACCACCTGCGTGTGTGCGTGCCTTCGCATGGCTCAGCAGCACAACAGCGTACGTGCATGGATGCTAGGCACTATCGCAGCACCATCGCACCATCGCATGGCTAGGCCAGTGCGTGTGTGCGTGTGCTTGTGCCTTAGCAAATCGCAGCCTCAGCATGATGCTGGGCGCCATCGCAGCACCCTAGCACCACGCACAGCACCATCGCAGTGCTAGGCGCATGCGTGTGTGCGTGTGCGTGTGCACCATAGCACAGCTAGCTAGCTGGCTAGGCAGCACTGGCCTAGCGTGTGTGCTAGGCACCATCGCAGGCCATGCACCAAGCACAGCGCTAGTGCGTGCTGGCCTGGATGCGTGCGGATGTGCGAGGCAAAGGGGGCCAGCATGCGTGGCTCGCTAGCAGCACGCATGCTGACTGTGCGAGCATGTGCGAGTGTGTGTGCGAAAGGGGCTAGCAAGCTAAGCAACGTCAAGCCAAGCATGCGTGGCTCGCTAGCAGCATGCGTGGCTCGCTAGCAGCATGCGTGGCTCGCTAGCAGCACGCATGCTAGGCATTGTATGCGAGAGATGATGGTGCGAAGCAAAAGGCCAGCATGCGTGGCTCGCTAGCAGCACGCATGCTGGGCCATGCGAGCAGGGGATGGTGCGTGGGATGCTGGCACCAGCGCCAGCACGCACCAGCCAGCACCAGCGCCAGCACGCACCAGCAAGCATCAGCGATGCTGCTGGGCTAGCTGGCACAGTCAGCTGGCGTGCTAGCTGGCAGCTGGCCAGCAAGCAAGGATGAGGCGGTTATGAGGAGAGTGGGGACCAAGGCTTATGGAAAGCCTTGGGGAGCAAGGCATTGGTCCCCCCCACCTCTCCATGGTCCTCACCTAACTCTCTCCCTCCCTTTGACACTTGTCGCATTGTGATTGCATTTATTTATTAATTTATTTTAGAAATAAATTAATTAGCAAATGAAACATTCTCCCACATTGGTTGGCGAATGAGAATCAAGGGATCATTTCCCTATAAATACCAAGCTTGGTATTGGGAAATGACACAACCTTGAGTGGAATTAAAAAGGCAACTCTAGAAAAGAGTAAACCTTTGATTCGTAAAACTCATAGTTATTTTGTCCGGGTCTTGACTAACCTTCAAGACTTAGGACGCTCGGGTCGGGTCGAGGGTACGATCCGTCGGAGGTCCTGTCTTTTCGGGATTTTGAAGTAAGAGCTCTTTGGGAGCGAAGCACGCGTCAAAGGTATAATTCTTGTCCTTAATCTTGTTTGATTAAGTTTATTATGCTTGTTTAATTGCTTTAATTAAGGGGCGGGTCTTGGTGGGTTTCCTTCCGCGTAGTGCCGGGTCACTACGAAACCTTAGAAATGGGGCATTCAATACAACCATAAATACATTTACACAAAAAACCGAGCAATCTTAATGGCGGAATTCTCCCATTGCGCGAGAAGTAATTGTACAGTTTACGCACTTTCTTCCTCCTGTACATCACTGACTTGATCGTCGGAGGCGGAGCTCCACCCAACCGGAGTCTTCGTGGTTTTGCAGGTACAGGCGGTCAAAGGGCATTCTTGGAATTGTAACTCTCCCGCGGGACACACCAAAAAACCCCGAAACATTTGGCGTCGTCTGTGGGGAGAGTACTTCTGAGATAACTTCCAACCCTGTACCACCGGATCAGGATAAGCGGCCATCGGCCGAGCCTGAGGTCCAGACGGACAATGAAAGCGGTGATGAGTACAAACTCGACACCTACGTGGCCCCAGACGGGTCCTTCAGAAAAAAACACGCCCGTTCCAGGGATAAGAAAGAACGGGAAAACATCCAATCTGCTCCAAGCAACCCAGCCGGCAACCCGGTTGGAGCTGCGCAGGCGGTAGATGGCTCTGCTCCCGTCACAAGGAACGAACTCATGACTTTCATGAATAGTTTCAAAGGCGAAATCCAGAGCCTTATTCGGTCAGCTACTCCCAAGAAGAGTCAGCCGGCCAAGAAGCCTTCTTCTAGCAAGAAGGCTATCAAAGATCGGGTCCCTACCCCTCATCCAAAGCCGAAGGAGGGGGAGGGCCTCAAGTTCGAACAAAACCGGCTCCGCTTCCCGCAAGCGGAACCCAGAAAACCCATCCGGCATGTGCAGCCGGATGGTTCAAAAAAAGATATTCTCTGACGCCCGGACGTTTCTCCAAGAAAAGAGAAGTCTGGCGTCTGCGTCGGCTTCAACGTCGACCTTTCCAGACAGCTTTCGTGACACCTCTAACAAGCGTACGAGAACAAGTCTAGGGAGTCAGACGGGCGAACCATCCGCCCGCTCTGGACCCAAAGTGATCCAACCTGGTCTGATCGGTTCGCCGAATGGGCTGGGTGGATCCCCTTTTACCCAAACGGGTCCGTTTGGCAGAAATGCGCAGCAGCCGTTCCAACTCATGGATTGGCAGCAGCGCCTGCTAAATTTGGGAGAACAGCCCTCGGCGTTCTCCCCTGAGATAACCCAGGCGGCACAGCCGGCCAAGATCAAAAACGTGTTGGTAGGGGCCTATGATGGTACCTCCAACCCAGAAGATCATTTAATGGCTTATTCCAACCTCATGTACCTACAGGGGTTGGATGACGCCGTCTGGTGCCGATGCTTCCCGGCTACCCTGAAGGGCATTGCCCAACGGTGGTTTGGTAACTTACCAGCCGGCTGCATCAACAGCTTCAAGACCTTGGCGTACTTGTTTACGTCAAACTTCTCAATGAACATCCCGGCTAAAAAGACAAGCCTCGATCTGGGGGCAATACAGCAAGGTGACAGAGAAGGACTCCGGTCGTATGTCAGGCGGTTCAATCTGATGAGAATTTAGATTCAAGGACTGTCTGATGAGGTTGCTTACACGGACTTCTTTAAAGGTCTGAAGGATGGGTCGACTTTCAAGTTTGACCTCGTCCGGAAAAGGGTAGCCACCCTCCAAGAGGCGTTAATGGAAGCTGAAGCCTACATACAGGCGACGGAGCTTTGTGCTGTAAAGCAGCCGTCGGATCTCAAAAAAATCCGACAGAAGAGACAGCCGGCAACAACAACAACAGCCGGCTAAAAAGGAAGAAAAGAAGAGAAAGGAGGTCTGGGCGGCAGACCGATCTGGTCAGCCCGCTCAGAAGCTTAGACAAAAATCTGAACCGTACGTCCCCAAGTACGAGTTCACAAAGGACTGCTCCTCCATCCTCATGGAGATCAAGGACCGGATGTCTCTCGACAAGCCGGCTGTTATGAAAAGCCCCGTAGGCAGCCGGGACAAAAGCAAATACTGCCAGTACCATGAGGATGTTGGCCATGACACTAATGGTTGCTATAGCCTCAGGCGGCTATTAGACCGTCTGGCTGATGAAGGGGCTCTAAAGTCTTACCTGCCCAAAGCCAAGGGCAACACCCTGGCCAAGAAAGGGCAGGCGGCAAAAGCTGTTCTTGCAAATTCGAAAACGGATGAAGAGACTATCTTCACAATAGCAGGCGGCTTTGCTGGAGGGGGTCCCACTATCCGGGGCACCAAAGATAACATCAGGAAGCTGGTTAACTCAGTTGAGGAGACCCAGGCGTCGAAAGACATATTTCCTGAGGTCCTTATTTCTGAAAAGGACCGGGGCAAGGTCAGACGACCTCACGATGACCCCATAGTCATTGAATGCAAGGTTGCCAATCAGAGAGTTGGCCGGATCCTAATAGATACCGGGAGCTCGTCTGACCTAATCAGCTATCAGTGCTTGACCAAGCTCAAGTACGGATCCAGTAGCATGCACCAGGCGCCCCACCCGCTTGTTGGTTTTGGGGGAGGTGTAGTGCATCCGGTAGGAAGCATAGATCTTCCAATCCGGCTGGGTGAAAAGGGGGAAGGACGCCACATGGTAATCAAATTCCTGGTTGTAGAAGAGCTTGCCGCCTACAACATGATTTTCGGCCGTCCGACCCTCAATGAATCAAAGGCTGTCATCGTTCCCTCCCTCATGCTTGTCAAATTTGAAAAGGACGATGGTACAGTCGGTTCCCTTAAGGGGGACCAGAGGACGGCTAGGGAGTGCTATCTCTCTAACGTCAGACCTACTATGGGGGCAGCCGGCGACGGCAACCCCATAGACCTTGATAACTGCGATGCAGCAGTCCCGACTCAAAGGGCAGCCGGTAAGAAAAGAAAGGCGGGCCAGACGGACCCCGTCAAGCCAGAAAAATAGCAATCACTAGCCAGGGAAAGGTCAGATGATCAACGACCTCAGCCTGCTGGTGACTGCATTGACGTCGTCCTCGACGACAGCCGTCCTGACAGAACTGTCAAAGTTGGGACGGTTGCCTATGAACGGTTGGGAGCAGACTTGCTCCAACTTCTAAGAGAATTCAAAGACATCTTTGCCTTTGAAGTGGAGGAGATGCCAGGCGTCAGCCCGGATCTAGCTGTCAACAAGCTTGTCGTGGATCCTAAAAAGAAGCCGGTCAGGCAGAAAAAAAGGGATCACGGTGAAGAGAGATCTCAGGCGGCAGCGGCTGAGGTCAAAAAATTGTTAGATGCTGGGTTCATCCGACAATGCTACTACCCGGATTGGGTAGCGAACGTTGTCCTTGTGAAAAAGCCGAATGGTACCTGGCGGATGTGTGTAGACTACACAGATTTGAACAGAGCATGCCCAAAGGACAGTTACCCGCTTCCAAAGATCGACAATCTGGTCGACTCTACAGCCGGTCATGCTCTGATGAGCTTCATGGATGCCTATTCAGGTTTCCACCAAATACCCCTATGGAAAAAAGATCAAGAGAAGACGGCCTTCGTCACTGATCAGGGGTTATTTTGTTACAAGGTGATGCCGTTTAGGTTAAAAAATGCACCGGCTACATTCCAGCGCATGATAAACACTGTTTTCATCAATCAGATTGGCAGGAATGTAGAGGCGTACATTGATGATATGATAGTCAAATCCAAGCTACAGACAGATCATCTGCTGGACCTCCGAGAAACATTCACCACACTCAGGCGGCACCGGGTCATGCTTAACCCAAAGAAGTGTGTATTTGGTGTTGAGTCTGGAAAGTTTCTAGGATTCTTGATCGATCAAAGGGGCATA
The DNA here is from genome assembly GCF_001683475.1 of Chenopodium quinoa. Lineage (NCBI taxonomy): Eukaryota > Viridiplantae > Streptophyta > Magnoliopsida > Caryophyllales > Amaranthaceae > Chenopodium > Chenopodium quinoa. The sequence continues at coordinate 2,055,156 of NW_018744143.1, read as the reverse complement.
GAGGCTAATCCGGAAAAAAGTGCAGGCGGTCATTGATATGCGGTCTCCCCGCACTGTGAAAGAAGCCCAGAAATTGACCGGTTGCCTGGCGGCGTTGGGAAGATTTCTCAGCCGGTCAGGTGACAAGTGCCTCTATTTCTTCCAGGCCATCCGGAAGAGGTCCAGATTTGAGTGGGGTGAAGAGGCGGAAATGGCATTCCAAAAGCTAAAGCAACATCTGCATTCGTTGCCAAGGCTAGTGAGCCCCCTGCCCCGGGAGGTCCTTTACATGTACCTCGTCGTCTCTGATCATGCCCTTAGTGCCGTTCTCCTCGCTGAGAGAGACGGTAATCAGCTACCGGTGTATTTCATCAGCCATGTGCTCAAGAATGCTGAACTCCGGTACCCCATGATCGAAAAATTTGGGTTGGCCCTGTTCGTCGCAGTCAAACGGTTGAAACCTTACTTTTTGGCTCACCCGGTGATTTACAGACCAGCCGCTCAAGCGCCCAATGACCACCATCGAGTCATCCGGCAGAATGATCAAGTGGGCTGTTGAAATACAGAGCCTTGAGATAACTTTTGAACCCAGGCGGGCAGTTAAAGGTCAGGCGTTTGCCGACTTCATTGTCGAGATGACTAGGCCGGTGCAACCGGAAAATCCTAATCAGGTTTGGAAGTTATTCGTAGACGGCAGCTCTACGGTGAACGGCTTTGGTGCAGGCGTTATATGTCAATCTCCGGAAGGGGATAAGTTTGAGTATGCACTACGGTTCCGGTTCCAAGCCTCTAATAATGAGGCGGAGTATGAAGCCCTGCTAGCCGGTATACGCATGTGTAAGGCCGCAGGGGCAACAAAGATCGCCGCCTGCTCAGACTCTCAATTGATTCTTAGCCAGTACAATGGTGACTACGAGGCCACCCATCCGGCTATGATCAAATATCTGCAGGCGGTCAGAGAAGAGGCCGTGTCACTTGGTGAATTTCACCTAAGCCAGGTGCCCCGGTCAGAAAATAATCAGGCGGATGCCCTTTCCAAATTAGCGTCATCCGCCTCCTGTGATGCACCTAGGACGGCTTTTTGGAAGTCATTGAAAAACGAAGCATTAATCATGACCCCATTGGTATCCTGGACCGAAGTGCCACCTGGATGGACCCCATCCGGGATTACTTGGCAGACGGTACCTTACCGGATGACCCTTCAGCAGCAATGGCGCTCAAGAAGCGAGCTTTGAGCTTCGTTATGCATCATGGAGAACTTCTCCGGAAGGGTTATCTACAGCCGTATCTAAAGTGCGTAACCCCTGAAGGGGGAAGAGAGGTTCTGGAGGATCTGCACGCGGGTTTTTGTGCCTCACATATAGGCGGCAGGTCCTTGGCAAGGTTATTTTTGGCCCACTCTTGAGGCAGACTCCATGGATCTGGTAAAACGGTGTGACAAATGCCAAAAGTTCGCCCGACTGATACATCGACCGACAACTAACTTAACAGCCATCCATAGTCCAGTTCCGTTTGCCAAATGGGGCATGGACATTTTGGGTCCTTATACGCCTGCATCAGGCGGTCGCCGATATATCTTGGTGGCAGTCGATTACTTCACCAAATGGGTTGAAGCAGAGGCGGTCAAAGGCATAAAAACAAAAGACGTGATCTCCTTCATTTGGAGAAATGTCATCACCCGGTTTGGGGTTCCACTGTCTATGGTCTTTGATAATGGACCTCAATTTGAAACGCCTGTCCTCAAGAGCTGGTTGGGAGACCAAGGAATCTCCCATTGTTTTGCATCCATTGGCCGTCCCCAGGCAAACAGACAGGTCGAGGCCTTCAATAAACTGATCTCAGACGGTATAAAGAAGAAGGTGGAAAGAGCCGGTGGACTCTGGGCAGAGGAATTACCCCATGTCCTTTGGGCCATCAGGACCACTGAAAAAGGGGCAACCGGTGAAACCCCATTTCTCATGACGTACGGTACTGAGGCGGTGCTTCCCATTGAACATTATGAGCCCACGCTTCGCATCATGCTATATGATGAGGCAGCCAACTGGGAAGCCATGCGGCTTGCACTGGATGCTCTCCCAGAGCGAAGGGGCAACGCAGCCCTGCGTCATGAGATTTACCGCCTGAGAATGACAAGAGCCTACAACAAGCGGGTTCACAAACGACCCCTGAAAGTAGGAGATTTTGTGCTTCGCAAAATGGAAGCAACCGGTAGGGCCAATGAACAGGGCAAACTGACTCCAAATTGGGAGGGACCCTACCGGATATTTGAAGAAGTACGAGACGGCACATACCGCCTGGAAGCCCCAGACGGTAGAAAACTGCCTAGAACTTGGAATGTAGATAATCTCAAAAAGTACTACTTCTAGAAATTGTATAGTTTTTGTATATTTCTATATAATTAATGAGAAAGATTTACTACATATAGTGCTTACATGCCCCATGTCTTGTGCTTAACACAAGCGGCTCCCTTTACCTATTTCCCATGCGCCCTGTCTTGTGTCCAACACACGCGGGCCCGGAAATTTAATGAACCAGCCGGTGACTCCCATTCGGGTGAATTCATCGAAGAGAACATCTCCCATTTGGGTGGAAAATTGTTCTAGTGATAAAAAATCAGGCGGCCCTGATTGATCCATAGCACCAAAGAATTGCAGGTTAGCATTCCCAATCATGCATCCGGCCCCTCTTTGGATCGAGTACCATTTAAGGATGGTCTCAAAACAGAAAGCCGGTACCTAATGTCCCGCCTAATCAACTAAGAGAAGGCAGGCCAATAATCTATGGTGTTCTTGCAAAAACCCAACCGGCAAACCGTCAAAAACGGTTGGCATTTGGCACTTAGCTAAAACCTTAGCATTTGCGCTATAGCATATGGATAGCCGCCTGGCACCATTTCGTCTATACCAGTCTCCTATCCAGGGGCAATTACCTACCCTAACCCCAACAAGTCATGCGGGAACACATTCATTGGGATGCGGAAAAATATTCAAAACAGCAAAAAAGAGAAGCAAATTCATTCAAACCAAACAGCAAAAAAGAAAAGCAAATTCATTCAAAACCGGACCAACCGGTTGAAATATAGCAGAAATAACCGGCATAGCCGGTGAAAATATTAAAATTGTTTACAAGACAAATCGGCACAGCCGGTGAAAATATCAGCGCTCAAAATAAAAAACAATGGCAGAGTAATCCGACCCTTCCGGCACTATTACAAGATAATGCACGGCGCGCAGGCCGGGAGGTCATTGCTACTCTACTTCCACTGTTACCCGGTCGCCCTGAGCCTGGCTCCCTTCCGGATGAGCTTGGTCGGTGTTGGGGACGGAGCCGGGAGCAACCTCATCCTCGACGGTCGCCTCCAAAGCAGCCGCCTCCGCCTGCATTCGCTGGAACTCGGCGTCCACCCATTGCTCATACGGTTCGGGCCCCGGCCGGCCCTCTTCTTCAGCCAGAATGGCCAGGTCTGCGTACTTGTAGGCGAGCTCCCAGACGTTGTAGTCTGTACCCGGGTGGATAATGGAGAACGCCCTCTTCATTCTATTTTGGCAGTCCTGCTCATTCTCCTCGATAAGCCGGCTTTGATCAGCCTCTAGGGTGGACTGGAAATTGCTGAGCAGCGGCAGCTTCCTTGACCAGGCGGTCATTCTCTAATTTCAGCCGTTTGCTGTCCTTTTCCGCCTGGTTGAGCCGCTTGAGGGGCTCTTCATGCTTTTTCAGCTCGTCCTCAGCGTTATCCAGAGCCGCCTGGAGGTTGTCCGTTTTGAGCTTCTGCTCTGAGAGGGCCCGTTGGAGGGACTTGACCTGATCCGCCTGTTGCATGATTATAGCTTTAGTTTCTAAGTCATGCACAATCATGGAATAGTGAGCAACGCTATGTGCGTCATCCGCAGAATGTTTGGCTCTTCTTACCTCTTCCTGTTTGCGGATGTAGGCCTTCTTAAGCCCCTCCACGCGGAGCAGTGCCTACAATGACAACACAGTCGGTGTTAGTTGAAAGACCGGATGGGTACATTACAAATTACATGCCGGATGGGTACTCAGTTACTTACGTCGGCCAGGTCGACCATCACCCGGTCGGCATTGAAGGTATTGATTCCAGGAATCGCCTCCTTCTCGTCCCGGGGGACGGCTTTCAGCATGGCCCGGGCGTATTGAGCACCGTCCGGCCAGCGTGGTGAGTTATCTGCACCAGAAACAGACGGTGAGAATGCTGCGTATGCTCCACCAACGGACAGCCGGCTGATCGGAGAATCTCCCGGCTGTGAAGATGAGTACGATTTTACCCGCATGGGTATGTTGAGCAATGTGAGATCGAAAGGGTTTGTATCTTTTTGGGAAGCAGACGGACCGGTTGCGGTCCTTATTGGAGTGGCCTCTAAGGCCTTCCCAGTGTTAGACCTGCCTGGGGTCTTTATTGTTTTACCGCCGGTTGTAGCCCGATCGGTAGAAGCAGTTCTTGGCACCTTGAGTGCCGGTTCTTCAACAGATGGCCTTGGCTGGATCTGTTTTTGCAAGGAATGGGGAATAACACCCCCATCCTGAAACAAGACCGCAAACGGTTAGATGAATAAAACAACTAAAACATTGAAGCCAATCACATAGAGAAGGTCAGGCGGGCTAACCTTCTTAGCCGCCTGAGCGGCAAGTTTCTTCTCCAGATTCTCCCTTCGGATATCTAAAGCCTTCTTTGCGGGTGTCTTGGCAGTGGGCAGCATCTTCTTGGCTTCTTCTGCAAAACGAAAGTACATCGGGTCAGATACATGAATTACATTGCAATAAAGAGAAAAAGGTCAACCGGCATCAAATTAACCAACTAGGGTCCGTAACCTTTAGTCTTCCACATGCTGCTAAGCCCACAGGCGGATAAGAAGCACTCGTCTTTGAAAAATTCGTGTTTGGGCACCCAGTTCTTGGGTACCCTTATTTTCTCTCCGGTTGAGAGAGAGGAAGAGGTCAATTCAAAAAATCCGGAGTCCAGAATGGCCCTCCTATCACACTCAGGAACTGGAGGCAGCCGACATTTCTGCCCCAAAAGCTCCGGTTTCCGATTGTAGGTCCGGTACTCCCTGTTTTCCTCCTCAGACGGGGCCTTGACCAGGTAGAACCGGTTCTTCCAGTCCGACCATTTAGACGGCTTGTCCAAGGTCATCATGTATTGGGGGTAAGTGGTCAGGGTGTACCAGGCCCTCCAGCCGCCTGGGCTCCGGCTCAGGTAGTGCATATGGGCAAACGCCTCCCAGCCGGGGCTGAGACCCTGCATCTCACAGGCGGCGATGTACCCTAAAATATTCACCCAAGAATTTGGGGTGAGCTGCCAAACGCCAAGGCCATACCCCCTAAGTATGGCCCCTGATTGTGTTGTGAAGAGGGAACCGGACACCGGCTAGGAAAGTCGCCTCGTAGCATCCAAACCAACTGTTAGCGTTGGGTTGGTCGTCTTCCCATGCAACCGTCCCGAACTCCCCCGGTACGGTCATCTTGTATCCTTCACCAAGCGGCCGCCTGGTGATAAAGTCTTGTAGAGAAGACCGCATGAGGGCGCGGTCCTTCAAGGAGACGGCGATCATGAGAGGGTCGTTTCGGCTTTGCCACGAAGGCTTCTCCGCCTCCTCGCTATCTTCTGATACGGTTAAGTAGCTGGAGCTACTGCTCTCAACCCGATCGTCATCAGAGCCGGCTGAGGAGTTGGGAGCATCATTGGCAGCTTATGGCTGCTCAGCCTCCTCAGCCGGAGAGGTCTCCTTGTTGTAGGAGCCTAAAATGCTATCGCTTGGGGTGGCGGGGGTACCGCCGAATGGTTCTCTAATCTCCCCGTCCGGGCCTCGAGTTTCGGGCGATAACTCGTTGGAGTCCCCGCCTCTGTAATTGGGGTCCATAGCTATTCCCCTAATCCTGGCCATGGTGTCCTGCACAGACACGGAGTCGTTCGATACAGGCGTTGAAAAGGGGAAATTCCAAATATCAGAGGCGGCAGATCCAGTTCTAGACTCAGCCGTACTAATTGACCGGCTGAGTTCACAATTATGGTCCGGGTATGGGTATAAAGGGTCCATCTACCTAGGGGACTTGTAAACAAAAATGCAAGCAAAAGACGCAAACGGAAATACATGGAAAAGTGAGAAAGAATAGAGACGGTACCTAGAGTAAAGTCTTGGAAACAAGAAATATCTTGGGGATGCTTGCGAAGACACAGGCGGTTTGAATACCGGCTGGGTTCTCTGAAGTACCCTCTCAAAAATCTTTTGCTTGATTGCTACTGCACAGGCAGTCTGAAAACCGGCTGCTCTTAAAACAATGAAGTCTCCGTGTGCTCTGAATCTCAAGTACCGGATGCTCTGAAATGCCGGATGATCTCAAAATTCAAGAAATTTCACGAAGTTTGTAAATGAGGATTCGTGTGCTTCCTCCCCTATTTATAGGGTTTGTCCCGGAAGGCGAAGGGGCGCGACCCTTCCCCTTCTGCGTTTCCCTCTTCCTTCAGTTAGAATTTGAAGGGGTTTCAAAAAAAAAAGAAAAAAAAAAAATATCATAAGCTCTCTTCTCAGGTGCCACGTGGCACCTTGCCACATCAGCACATGAGAGGGGCAAATGTTTGGGGTAAAATTACCCCAGCCACGTGGCCCAATGGCTGAGCGACACGTGGCACCTTGCTATTGGTCAGCAGGGCTCCAATCTCTTGCTGACACGTGTCCTAGGAACCCTAAATGGGAAACCAATGCTCCCCACTATAAATAGTGGGAGAATCCTCATTAACGGGGCATTCAATACAACCATAAATACATTTACACAAAAACGAGCAATCTTAATTGCGGAATTCTCCCATTGCGCGAGAAGTAATTGTACACTTTACGCACTTTCTTCCTCCTGTACATCACTGACTTGATCGTCGGAGGCGGAGTTCCACCCAACCGGAGTCTTCGTGGTTTTGCAGGTACAGGCGGTCGAAGGGCATTCTTGGAATTGTAACTCTCCCGCGGGACACACCAAAAAACCCCGAAACACCTACCATTGTGAATGGAATTGATTTGTATTGTGATAATAATGGTGCAATTGATCAGGCAAAAGAACCAAGATCACATCACAAATCTAAGCATGTGGAAAGGAAGTTTCATTTAATCCGAGAAATTGTTGCTAGGAAAGATGTCAGAGTTTGCAAAATTCATACGGATGAGAATGTTGCTGATCCATTGACTAAACCCCTACCACAGCCAAAGCATGAAAGTCACGCTAGAGCTATAGGAATCAAGCATGTTAGTGAATGGCTTTAGATTATGTAATTGATTTTCATAATTATAAAGACATTGAATCATGTAATATTTATGTTTATCAATAAATTATTCTTATTTAATTGTGGTTTAGAATTAAATAAAATGTTCAAAGTAATTGTAATTTTTATAGGTTGTCAAATGCGTGATTTGACAAATGAAACCCTATTAGGAGAACATAAAATTACAACTTACTAGTGTTCCTAGTCTGAGACATTAATGGACATAAATGGCTCAATCAAAAGACTAGTGTGTGGATCGATTGATAGCTCAGTTTCATGAGCTATAGGGACATAGAGATGTCTAGTCGATTACATAGATATGCATTGTGATGTGTATGGAACAGACCTAAAATTGAAATAAGATTTCAAACTTATATTTAGTGGATTCCTCGGACATGAGAACAACAATCTTCCACGAAATAATTAGTATATCCTTGATGATGTCAAACGCCGTGCCGTAAAAGGAGGTAATAAAGGCAACAATCAGGAATGCTGAAAGTTTAGTGGAAGTATTGGTTGGACAAGAGTGGATAAGTCCTCCTATTTTAAATAGGATTGGTGTCTTGGCCTCTTGAAGAGTTAGAACTGAAAATGCATGGCCGTGCTCAAGTGGATTAAAAGGTTTAATCACTTGTTTCTATAGTTCTTAACTCAGATTTCAAGAAATAATTTGAATCTTAATATGGATGACATAAGATGTTATCATATTATCAAATTGGACATTAAGAGACTTAAGAGAATTCAAGATTGCTCCACTTGTTCTCGGACAAGTGGGAGATTGAAGGAGTGTCCTCGATCAAGTATAGCAATTACTAAATATAATATAGGATTAATTAAGGAGATTATTAATTCAGTTATTTTAGGAATCGTAATTTTTTGCTAGAAACCAACTACGATTTGCAGGCCTATTATTTAGTGGGCTTGCTGCTAATTTAAATCGGATCCTATAAGGTCACACATAAAAGCACGAGATGAAAAGTACACTAAGCCCAATAAAGGTTAAGTGGGCGGTTTTATGAGGAGTCATTAATCAGTTAGGTTTTCTGCTCTAGTAACCTAATAATCTCTATATATTGGGGTTATTACTGTGTATGAGTTACACAGATATACAGAGTGAAAAACAACCTAAAATATTTCTTATAGAACTGCTTCCCTAAAAGTGAGAAGAGTGAAAAATATCTTCCTCCTTCCGTACTAGCATACGTGGGATTCATCTCGGGTTTTGTGGACCAAGTAGAGGAATCACAATTGAGGTTCTGGATCTCCGAAGGAGGGTAATCTAGGTTTAACGAGGAGTACACGCATCAAAGGTATATCTAACTACTTTATGTGATTCGTATTATTATATGCATGAGATCCTGTTTAAGATGCTAAGAAATTGTTTCTTGAAATTCCGCTAAGTGCATCTATTATAATCCTACAGTACAATCTTGAATAAACTGATAAACTCATGCTTGTTGGAAGACTGCACTGATGTTCGTGATTCTGAATGTGTTAAGATGCATGATTTGATGAGAGATCTGGCTATTACGATCACAAAAGAATATCCTTGTTTCATGGTAAAACCAGGACAGTATCTAGATGGAGTACCAGAAGAACAACTGTGGTGCAAAAATAGAATAAACCACTTATATGCTTATACTTCAAATTCATCTCATATTGGTACAAGTAGTACCATATGAAATCATCAAACAACCAATTTTCCCAAAGAAAAACAGATCAAGCCTTCCTGTAGTACCTATTTCCATCAAAAGAACAAAAAATAAATCCGAATAGTATAGTAAAAAAAAAGAAAAAAAGAAAAAAAAAACATGCAAATGCAAGGTAGATCCAAGAACAATGTAGGCCGAATCAATCAATAACGCGATATCTATCAAGAGGGTCTTTAAAGTGAAGTCGTTCATGGTAAACTCTCCAAGCATAATCCTCGAAAGAAAATGAGTTAAATACCCTCCGATCCTCTTTACCATCATTAATATTACCATGGTTGGTACTAATACTAGGCTCAATGCTTAGAAGATCATTATCATTGTTGTCCCCTTCCTTATTATCTTGATCTTCTGGTTCTAATGTTTCCTTTTCGCGGTTGTTGTGGTCCATGGACTTGTTAAAGATGTTCAAAAAGGGTGAGACAGTGCTCTCAAGAAGAAGGGTGAGTAGCACTGTCATTGATATGCAGGCCAAGCTTGAGTTTGCATCATCCAAAACCGGAGCCGGTCTTCCTCTCACTTTCTTTAGCGTTCCATTGCTCCAAACCTGTCAATTCTATCAATATTAGGTTGCTTCCTTAAACACTTGCATATTAGGCCAAGCTTGAGTTTGCATATTAGGTCTTCCTCTCCGAATCTCCTAGAGACTTTTGAAAATTCTAGGCCGTTTCTCCCCTAGTGTTTTGAAAAATTTAGGCGTTTGGCCTCCACAAAAAAAAAAAAAAAAAAAAAAAAAAAATTCCGGCGATGTGTCCGATGACCTTGCTCTCGGTTGGAGGTGGTTTGTTAGGAGGAGAGAATGTACGATTGAGTTAGAGGCCAGGGAAGAAAAATATAGAGTACACTGAGGGTATATTTGTCCATTTATGTTTAAATGCGGGCGTTACCTGGTTAAATAAGGGCGTCGTTTAACAATTTCCAATTGCCGGTTTACTAAACTAAGAAGGATTATTTTTGTAAATTAAAATATTATAGAGGTGGTATCGATTGGGTGGGGCCACTTGGGAGGTTGAATGAATTGACTATTTTACCCTTGCAATTTTTTACTACCTAATAAAGTTATACTTTCTCCATTTTTTATTATTATTACACCATATAAAATTGTTCATGTAATGTAACGAAAAAATAAAAAGTAAATGTGAAAAAGTAAGGGTATGTTAGGTATTTGTAGTGTAAACATAAATATTTTTTATCTTAAAATGAAAATGGTGTAATATTTGTAAAATTTTCGTAAAAGCAATTGATGCAATATTAAAAGAACCTATAAAATATTTTGTTTCGAGTATATATAGAATTAATTAATAAGACTTTGTTTTATTCACCTTATATAAATACAAAGTAAGTAATAATTTAAAAGAAGGTAAAGAATATGAGTCAATTTTATCAGGCCTATAATAAAAATAAAAAAAAAAAATATAAAAAATAAAACACTATCAAACTACTCCGTATTAATTTAGAAAAGTGTGGAAACTTTTTAAAACATAATTAATATGTTATTAATTAAGAAGTATTATATATGGGAAATATTATAGGCTTGCATGAGAAGGAAAATGGTTGAAAAGAAACGTGGGGCAAGGGTGTGAAAAGGATTAAAGGGAGAATACTTTTGTAGGTTAAACTTAATATGTACCGGAGTAGTACTTAGTTTTTGTTTGGTTGATTTAATACTTGGTAGTACTTTGTGACGACTTTGAATCTGAATATATACCAAATGGTAGTAAAGAAGTTATGGACTCTTTGTTGCTGATACTTTTATGTGTTTATTTTTTATTTTATTTTTTTAAAAAAATCAGAAATTAAGAATTTACCAGTGTAATATTTTTAGTGTTTAAGTGTAATATTTTTTTTATTTTAAAATAAAAAATTACGAAATTAAAAAAAAAAAACCTAAAGTCAACATGTAAAATGCTGATTGAGGCAGCATTTTACACATTGATTTTTTTTTAAAATAAAAAGAAAAATCAGGGGTAAAACAAGTCTTATTTAAAAAATAGTTTGTTAATTAAGCTTAGTTTGGTAAATTTTCCCTGTTACTCTTGTCAATTAGCACATTAATTATTAAATATGTTGTTATGAATGAATGTTGTAATACATCATTTCGATTCACCATTATATCGTTCTGATGAAATCTCTCTGTGATATTATTGTTGGCAAAATAGTAAGTTATTCAATTCTGTGGCTTATTCTCATAATATTCTACTTACAATTATTATAAGCAAATTTAAAGTCATACAAGTTATTCAATTCTGTGGCCTACTTTCAGACAACAAACAGCTGACTTGACTTAAGGCTCAACTAGTACTAGGCTACTAGCTCAAGTATGCATTGGGTGATCATTAGATTTGATAATTAACTCATATTTGTTGAGCTACTAAAATACATTCGATTCAATAAATTTACCATATTCAACTGTAAAACATAGCTGATGAAGGACAGTGTAAAGCATAGTTTATCTTCAATAGTGAGAAGGAACGCACCTATTTCCTGACAAATTTCGTGCCATATGCTTAAAAAGTGTCATTAGGACACACTTTTTGACCAACCAGTCTGTAGAGGAATAAAGCAACTACAACCACATAAATAAGTTACATGATCATAGCAATTAGTTCTTATAAACGTGTTGTAGTGATTGAAATGTATCCGTCTCATTATACTTTTCTTATTTTGACCAATAAGCTTTAACATAATTGATTATGTCCGACAATATATAAGACAGAAGGAGCATGATTGTACTTGTGTTTTATGAACAAATTGATGACACCCTAGCTAGGAATGTAAATTGTATTACTCCTTCCTATTTGAACAAGCTAATTATCTTCCGTCAATAAAAGTTAATTATCTTGTTTTGAATAATAATGTACAAAATTATTATTTTTCTTAGAAAGAAAGATATACGATTATAATTAGCTTACCTTCTCTCAAGACTAAGACCTAATTTATCTAAATAAGTAATAGGGAAATTTTTGTCTAAAAAGGGGTCTATTTGCTAATAACTGTCTGTTTTGTGTCCTAGCGAGAGGAGAATTTTTATTCATCAAAGTTCAAATTACTTACTATAAAGTGGCTCTGTTAACACCTTCTTATGGAGTTAGTGTTAACGACTTAATGTAGCCACTTTCTTTTTTGGATCGGAAAATATTGGCTACGTTAACACTAACTCAATAAGGGGGTGTTAAAATCAAGAATGGAACCATAGTGGTATGAGTCCAGAATTTGATTCTTAATACCATATGTTTGGTAAGAGTATGAAATGAATTTTCTTTTTCTTTTATTTGATACCTGAAAACATGATAATGAGTCACCCACCTTCCCCCTAAATTTCTAAACCCCATACCTTGGGAATTTGAGCTTTTGAGGTATGAGTTTGAACTCTTAAAATCATTAAACAAACATAAAAGAGACTCATAAAACTCTCTGTAATCTCTCCGCTATTCAACATTACATTCCAAACGATTTATACAGAAAATTCACACTTTAAAAATAATTACTCAAATTAACATTTCGAGACAACGCCTCGGATCACACACTAGTGATTTTTGTATATAAGAAATAATTGTAAATTTTAATGGTCAAATTAAGTTATACATTAACACATATGCTAGTTAAATTGCTACAATGATTATGAAACAGGAAGAGTAGTAAATTTGACGCATAATCTAAGCCATTAGTAAGAAGTTTCTTTTAAGTGTTCTAGTATTGACAAAGTGTTGACTCACTTGGTAAGTTTATTAACTAACATCTTAGAGGTTTGGGGTTTAAATCCTACCAAGTGAGGATGCTTGAGGGTAGAGACTACCTCCCCTTTACTCTTACGTAGAAATGTCAATTCGGGTACTCAAATCGGCTGGCCAGGTTTGGTGGGGTCGATTTCAAAGTTAAGTTACTGAATTATTGTATCTATACAAATTGAAATACGGAGTATGAATCCGATGTTTTTGACACGTGGACACTGTGCATGACCCTCCATTATTGGACCCAAAAAAGAAGTTTCCTAGTAATTTCAAGGAAAATCACTAATCAACGGAGTATGAATCCGGTGTTTTTGACACCTGCACACTCTAAGTGCATGACCCTCCATTATTGGACCCAAAAAAAGAAGTTTCCTAGTAATTTCAAGGAAAATCACTAATCAACTTTTTGACTATTTACTAGTCAGTGACTTTAGTCAATTGAAGACTTGGATTCGTATATATTATATGAATTGTATTGATAGAACATTCACTTAAAACTAAACATTCACTTGTATTTTAGTTTCATATTTCATACACAATTTCACCACTAGAGTTTCTGAATTCTGATAAACACCGGTGGAAAAAACGACATCACAGTACAGGTATATACGAATATTCTTCTGCTTTCTCATTTTAATTAATCTGATTTCCTCAGTCTTGAATGTGTTACATAATCTCATTCAAAATTTGCTTAATTTTTAGCTTTATGAAGCCGTTAGCCTTTTCGTTTCTAACAAACATATTGTTCAAGTTTTTTTTTGTTTAATTTTTTTGAGATCTTAACTTGTAATTGTTAGAATTAATACTCCATACTCAAAATTAATGGATTACGGTCGTAATTTAAAAGAATTGATGAGTTTATGCACTTTTGTTAATGTGTTTATTGCTGTTTTATTTTAGGCCGTGTTCTCTTGCCCTTATCCTTACAGAGTATTAATTATCCTAGTTCAAATTAGACCACATGTCCACACTTAAAAAAGTCGGACCACACCAGAAAAATTCATACAATACCAGATCTTTCTATTCATATTTGCACATTACTCCGTAAGACTAATATAATATGTTTCCATTTGGTAATGTTTTTTCTTATACATTAATGTGTAACAAGTCAGAGTTTTGGTTGTAAAAAAAAAAAGAAAAAGGTTAGAATTCAGTCAAATTAGACAATCACATTAGATTAGCAAAATTCAGATCAGAATATGTTATTTCAAAACAAAGTTGTAGTGTGCTTTCTGAGGCTATAGTATTGAGATTATTTTGTTGCTAATGTTCTTCATTTCGAAACAATGATTTACTAGTTTATTGTGTCAAACGTAAAGAATTATGGATTATGAATATTTTATCACAAGTACTAAATGCAGAATTTAAAAAATAGCACTTAAATATTCTAAAGACTATCTTACCCTTTTTTTTATAAGCCTAAATTAAAGATTTCATACCTAAATTTGTCTAACCAAACAATAAAACGGATGGAATAGACTCTAACTTCACTCCAAAAGCTCCAACCAAACGACCCTTTATTAACTAAGAAGTCCGCTCCCTCCTATTCTCTAATCTCCATTCTCAAAGTTTCATTTTTGGTAATTTGATAAATAGAAGATGCAAAATATAACTTTTTAATGGCAGAAGAACGAGAAGACGAATAATTAGTCCCCAAACTTATCAGGCATGGGATGTTCATGCGTCATGCCACTTAAACTCTGCAAGTTATAGAAAGTAAAGCCTCGGAAAATAACTCCCGAAGGTGGTAGAGGGCCCCGGAAATTAACTCCGGGAGGTGGTAGAAGGCCCCCGAAAATTAACTCCGGGAGGTGGTAGAGGGCCCCAGAAATTAACTCCGGTAGATAGTAAAGGGCCCCGGATTCTTATTCCGATAGGCGGTGAAGGGGCTCGGAAATCATAGCTAGTATTAAGATGAAGGCTTCTGGAAATATTTTACAAACAGGTTGAATATGAGTATCAAAATGGTTTTGTGATAACATGGCTTTGGTTCTGAAAATTTGTGAAATAGGCAAATTATTTGTACTTTGAAAATGAAAAATGGGTGAAGACCGAAGACTATGGGTCTATGAGATATGTTTACATTTTAAATGTTAAAGGTAATTAAATAGTTAATGGGTGTAGGTTAAAACAAGGGTAAGCCTGGAAAAATAAAATTTGACTAAAATTAAGTTGTCCTATATTTAGGTAAAATCATACCTGCATTTAGGGATTTTTTTCCAAATTAAGCCTTGTTGGCAAAATATTTTGCAAAGTGGATGCGTGGTAAAACTATTTACCAAACTAAGCTTCTGAGGTCTCGAACAGCGTTTTACACCCTGGTTTTTTTTAAAAAAAATTTAAAGTACAAAACACTGTCTCGTAAAGCGTTTTTACTTATTGTCTTTTTTTTTTTTTTTTTGTGATTTTCTTAATTTCTGGTTTTAAAAACAAAAAAATAAAATAAAAATTCAAATACACATAAGACGCTATTCGAGACAGCATTTTATGTACAATTTTTTTTATACATAAAAACGCTGTCCCAGACAGCGTTTTATGTACAATTTTTTTTTGTACATAAAACGCTCCAACAACGTTTTTATGCTGGACTACAGTACCAGCAGCAGCCTCCCCACTCCAAATTCTGCCCTCAACACATCACCCCCAGCCTTCAATTAACCACCACCCTCAAACACCAACCCCACCACCAACCCCTACCGTCCTACCACCGTCGACCACCACCAACCAATACCTCCCGTCGTCACTTTCAACCACCCTTATGCACTTCAAAACACTCCAACCATCCTCAACAACACTACAACCACCCCCACCACCAACCCCAACATTACCACCACCATCGACCATCGCCAACCACCATCTCCTGGGACTTTCACCCACCCTTAAGCACTTCAGAACACTCCGAACACCCCTAACAACACTACAACCACCATGAGCCACCACATTAACCACCACGGGCCATCGCTTCTACCCGTTTCTCATTATGGAGCCCAAATGTCTTGTGTTTGATATATATCGGCCTAGAAGGAACTATTTTGACCGACATAAGTCCGATTTGGACTGATAAGGAAAATAAACTTCAAACCACATACAGATTTATTCAAAAAAACATTTATTACATTAATGATGTAAGTGTTATATACATCATTCTAGAATATCCGGCTACAGCAAATAAATCAGATAATATTATCCCGACTCATTTATTCGGGGTAACGATTCTCTATCCCGTCTGTCGTCCTCCGTCTGACACAACGCCTCCTGTAATGAGTAATGGTAGTGAATGGGTCTTTGGGCGGTGGGGGAGTCTGCTGGCTGGACGATGGGTCCTCCTAGGTAGGGGTGGGCGCAGAACTGTGGATGATGTAATCCTCTGCATCTCTGGGTGACATAGGATCACCTCCACCGCTACTCGAACTGTGAATGGACGGAGTGGCCATCATAATCGTCCCGCTCGTGGACGAGATAGCCGTGACCATATCTCTGTAAGGTAGCAACGCCCATATCTCGCACCCGCTCGACCTGGGCTCTGGTGGGTCCGTCTGCAAGGGCGACTGATAGTGCATCAACCATCGCCACTATATTTACCGCCTGAAGTAATCATCGATCAGTCAGTTGTATGATATAGAAATTTACAAATTGATGAAAATAAGTAGAATAAAAGAAACTCACATATCCGCTAATAACGTCATATGCTAGATGGTAATGTGTGGATGGTGGTGTGTAGCTAGGGTTGATGAAACGCCGTGTAACACGCCTGTATCATACCATGTACGGATCGTGAGGATCCATAACGCCCTGCATCGGATCATTTCCAACGACGAACTCCAGCCATCGCTGCCATAGGTCAATGTAAACCCTATGCTCCACTGACCAGTTTGTCTCCCCCTTTTCCCGACGGTCAACGCCGTGCAGGCGGATACTAGTGTCACACTGCTGGGTGACAGGCTGGCGTAGTCCAAACTGTCGCATGACTCGGTCGGGTAGGTGATTGTCCACAACCTCGAAACATATCATGGGGGTCCTGGCACGCCACTCTGCCTGATGATCCAGCAGATGAGCAGGCATGGCATCAACCAAGTCAGCTACATACGGATCCCATTTCACTTGCAAAAACACATCAAAAGTAATACCGTAAGTAGGTTAGTGCACTGACAAGAATCATATTTATTAAATGTTTACAAATTCCCATTAAGTTACCACC
Organism: Chenopodium quinoa; assembly: GCF_001683475.1. Classification (NCBI taxonomy): domain Eukaryota; kingdom Viridiplantae; phylum Streptophyta; class Magnoliopsida; order Caryophyllales; family Amaranthaceae; genus Chenopodium; species Chenopodium quinoa. Next base: position 2,038,272 of record NW_018744143.1, on the reverse strand, counting down.
TGATCCTCGGTGAGTCGGTCAAGGGCGTCTCGGTAGTACGGAAGACTCCTCGCTGCATGCGCATGTGTCAGTCTGGGGACCGCCCACCTAATACCAAAAACATGTTTTAGTTTGTCAACTAGCATAATAAAACCGTATTAAGTCTAAAGTAATGACAACTGTAACAAACCTGCAACCGTATGCCTCGCCAGGTGTAGGGAGCGGTGGAGCATCGTACGCCTGGTACTGCTCGTCCCGATCCTGCTGCCCCTGCCGATGTACAGCAGGCCTACCTCGTCTGCCTACATGGATATGCTCCCAAGCCCATAACTGTAACACAAAAATACAAAACTAGGTTAAGTATAAACTAGGTAAGTAATAGACAAAATAGATTGTTGATAATTAGGTGAGTTACCTGAAGCACAATCAAGGGACCTCTGATCTCGCCAGAATCACTGTGGGATTCTCTACATAGGTGGCGATACAACGTCGCTAAACAAGCACTACCCCAGCTGTAGCCATGGATATGATCCCAGTCGTGGTCTAACAGCTGTAGGTAAATAAGCTGCAGATGGCTCCAACTCTTTTTGCTGAAAAACACACCCGAGATGAGCAGGAACAAGTATGCCCGAGCGTGTCTCTGAACCGTGGCGTCATCAGCGTTCACAGGCAGCACACGAAAAGTCTCGCGTATCTAGCCAATCTTCAACCCGAACCCCCTGATCTCGTCGGGACCTGGCTGAAACCCAAGAACCCGAGCTACCAAACCAACGGGATCGACAAACGCATGTTCTGTCACTGCAGTCCCATGTATAGGAAGGCGCGTGAGTATCGCGACGTCCCGCAACGTAACGGTCGCCTCCCCAACAGGTAGGTGGAAGGAGTGCGTCTCCTGTCTCTACCTCTCCGAGAGCTCAGTGACAAGCGCTCGATCGATCTCCCTGAACGCCATCCGATGAATACCACCCAAGCCAGCCATCCGATGAATACCCCCAACTCGACGTACGCAATAACGCGTTGATCGACAACCCAGTCCACCATAATCCTGGTAGTGTAGTGCCTGCAAACCAGCAGCCTCACTGGATCAACCTGATAAAAACTCGTACGAACGCAATTAATATCAGATAGTATATCAATTTAACATGCATAAGTATATGACTGATGGATGAAATATTATCGACTGGTCCCATATGTCAACGCTCCGATGTTTGTCCTGTAGTGTCAGGACAGAAGAGTTAACAGGTTTGGGTGTCCTATCTTGTCCATCCATGAAATCTGTTCATTAGCAACGTTATACACCAATTATCAACACAATTACTAGATCATCAATTAAACATGAGCTGGACGAGTTAAAGGCATCGACGAAAAATTTCAAATGACAACATTCAAAATAGAAATGATCAAAGTGTTACAAATGTTACAAACGTTACAAAATACGATACAAAATAAATCTGCTATTCTACTACATCAAATTACAGATACAAACTTAGGTCCCAGTCGGTCTAGATGGACACGTTGTCCGGTTGTGACCCTGCTGGTGACAGCGGCTGCATTTACTCGGGGGCCGGTTAGTCTCATCCACTTCATTGCGTATGCGCTTTGACTTTGGCCGACCTTTTCCTCGTACCATGCTGTCGTCCGATATGAGTTTAGGGCCGATGTACTGCGTCCAAGTCGTCTCACAGGGGATAGGCAAGAACTGTGGTGCATAGGTGTTCGTATAAGCCTCCGATTGCAGCATAGGGTCCACCCACGGTCGCTCTGATAGTGAATACGCCGCACAGACAACTAGAACATGAGAACATGGGAGATGGAATATCCATGGTTTGTTGCATGTACAAGTTCTCAACTCAAAGCTAACAGTATGTTTATGACCTCCTTTTCTACCAAGTCGCTCTCCCCTTTCTGTTGTAACTTGGTAAATATGTAATCGGCGGTTATACGCATCCACTCTATGATATCTGACTTTTGCGGTGTTGTTCTCCGGAATGACAGTGACCTTGGGGGGGTATGCAAGTCCTTGTTCAGACCTAGCCTCAGAAGACTCCCTTCTTAAAGTGAAATACCTGTTAACTATGTGGAAAGTTAACTCGACTAGGGACATGATCGGTAGAAACCGAGCTCCCTTCAACATATTGTTAAATGTTTCAGAGAAGTTTGTAGTACATATCCCAAATCTGCGACCAGCGTCGTGAAACAGAGATCACATAGGAAACGGGACTTGAACAATATACTCCATGGCCTTGGTACATGCCTCACCGATGAAACACATATTAGCTTGAAGTTTTCTTTCTTGCCTTTGGTACGCAACAGCCTTGAACATATCTCTCATATCGTTGCTTCGCACGTGAGTCTTCAAGTTAGAAGCTATGTAGCGAACACAAAACCTGTGATAGGCTCGCGGCTCGGTGAATCCAATGTTAGGATCATTCATTGCTGCAATGATCCCAGGATGTCGATCAGATATAACACAGAGGCCATCTCGTTGCGTGAAATGAACCCGAATGCAGCCCAAAAACCAAGACCAGCTGGAAGTGTTTTCCCCTTCTACCAACGCAAATGCTAGCGGAAATACTTGGAAGCTTGCATCCACACTTGTAGCAACCAACAGTGTTCCTTTATACTTCCCGTACAAGTGCGTCCCATCGATACAGATAACAGACATACAATGTTTAAAACCATCAATACAAGGACCGAAGGCCCAAAACACTAGTTCAAACACTTCCATGTTGCTGGAGTAAATACCATCCACCAGAGCTTTGTGTTTCCATACAACAACGGTTCCCGAGTTTGACTGTTGGAGTGCTTGCATGAAGTGCGGAAGTTTGCCGTAAGAACTCTCTCAATCCCCAAATATTTCAGGTATGGCATACCATGCTCTTCGATACGGAACTTGAAAATGAAATTGCTTAGAGATGAGTTCCTGTATGAATTCAACTTTCAAGGACGGATCTTTCTGCATAAAAGACTTCACATACTCTAATATTATGGACGAATCCAAGTATGGGTGATCAATAGATAGTACTTCAGTGACACAATTCTCCCGATACAGGCCTTTGTACGTGAGTAGGGTAAAGCCACGCGAGTGCTCACTTGATTTGGTACCGCGTAGGGACCAACCACATTTCTTCTTGCACAGCAGATGAAGGACACTGTCATTCGAGATCACTGTGGTGTAGAATTGAGTCCTCTGTATAGAATACATCTTCACAATTTCTTGAATCATTTTCTTACTTTCAAAATACATGCCCTTCTCAAATTCTCCCCGGGAACAAACGATGTATGGCTACCCGATTCGGTCCAATACTGATCAACTTCATAGTTCTCGTTTATTTGACTAAACCAAGGTATGGGAATTCTAACCATGGGCTCGCCAACTTCCATATGTGCAGGTTCAACATCCATGTTCTGCAGTCCATCTTCCTCCTCTCCGTTCTCGGCCTCATCCTTTGTTTCCGCATACACATTATATACAGACAATTCGTTATTCACAATAGTTTCAAGATGATTTGGCACAGGTTGAGACGATGATGCTTGAACATTATCTTGCATAGGCGAATAAGTATGCAATTGCATCGGTGAAGGCGTGACAGTGTTTGATGTTGAAGGACCAGGTTGGCCAAACATTGTCACATATGTCCCCCCATGTACAGGTAAAGCTATATGAGAACTAAACGGCATGTTAAATTGATCGTCGTGCAGCATTCTACTGAAAGATCCCATCCCATATTCATTCGATGGGATGTCGTGTGAGGGCACTTGGAAAGACTCTGTGTTGTAACTGGAAATATATGTAGATTGCTGTTCTGGCTGAGTACTTTGTTGGGTACATATAGGCACCATTTCTACATATATCTCAGTGGGAACATCCTTCGTTGCAACAACGCTCCTCAAAGCTTTTAGATGTTTATTCGTAGAAACAAGTAACACTTGAACCCCATTGCCAGTCTTAAACCTCATTTTAATGTTTAGTTCAACATTCCTTGGGTTTGAACTAATACTACTATGAACCTCGTTCATCAAATCATTGAAAGTCATGTTCGGTTCAAGTGTTAGTGGTTCCATATTTCCTCCACTATACTCGACACGGGGTCCATCAAACAGAATTTCACCTCCCCACCATCGTAACAACACAACATTTTGTGCAGCCATATTCTACATAACAACCAAAACACATTATACTTAAAGGCACTAACTCATCCCTAAATCGCCATATTTAAACAACAATGTACATACTTTTCAAATTACAACAAGTTAGAAGCCCTAAATCACCATTATTAAACAACAATGTAGGTTATCACAATTACTCAAAAACTAAAAATTATCAACCATTATCAACAATTATCAATATTATCAACAATTATCTAAACTAACAATTTAACATTTTCAACAATTATCTACACTAACAATTCAACATTACCAACAATTATCAACACTAACAATTCAACATTATCAACACTAACATTCACAAAAATAAATCAACAATTTTAAAAAACCTAGATTTTAAAAACCTAAGAGAAAGGGGGCAAGTACCTAATTCGACAAGGAAGTGAAGAGAGGGGCGTTGGAGCAGTTGGCGGCCGGTCGTCGGCGGGCGGTGGTCGATGGGAGACGCCGGTGGGAGGGGGATTTGGGTTGCGTGAGAGAGAGATTGAGTGAGGGAGAGATTGGGTGAGACCTGAGAAGAATGAAATGGGGGAGTTCAAGTAACAGAGGAAGCTGCGTCTGTTTTACAGCAGCGAAAGAAACGCTGACTGAGCCAGCTTTTCATTAAACACATAAAACGCTGCCTCAGTCAGCGTTTTACTACATTTGATTTTATTTTATTTTTTTTATTTTTTTTGAATTAGAAATTTACAAAATAAAAAAAAAAAGTCAACAAGTAAAAACGCTGTCCGAGACAGCGTTTTATACTTTAATTTTTTTTTTTAAAAAAAACCATGGTATAAAACGCTGTCCCCAGAAGCTTAGTTTGGTAAATAATTTGGCCACGAATTCACTTTGCAAAATATTTTGTTAAAAAAGCTTAGTTTGGAAAAAAAATCCTGCATTTAGTACCTTTATTTTAATTTCATACCATGTACTTTCTTTTTTTTTTTTTTTTTTTTTTTAACAGTAACCAATTTTCAGTCATATTACATACATTCTGAATTTCCATGGACCTGATTATTGGTCACTTATCCCTTTTTCAGGGCTCATTCAGAAATATAAGGCAGTAGAGATTGTTTCACCTTATTGAAGTTTGATTTGCCAGGGTTTTAAACTTTCAGTTCATCACTTTAAGGTCTAAATAGTAAAGCAATACCTTTCACTTAATTACAATCTTCCTACTTTTTCTAGTAAAAGATCAATTTTATGTTTTTACAGTTCCACTTTCTTCCTTTTCATACTCAAAATGGCTGGAATTCAGTTGGTTATCTATATGTACTTGCTGTATCTCATATATAATCTGTGTTTTTTTATTCATCCAGTTCTGTTTTCTACTGTATTTTGTGGAAGCTGTTCCTGAGGCGCAGCTTCAATCTGAAATCAGCCCGTCTTCTACAAATCTACCGGAGTTTACTACAATTTAATAGAAATTGAGAAAAAAGTCGGGCAACTATGAGGTACATCACTTAATAGTTACTCCCTTTGTTTCCTGTTTCAGTTGTGCTTTATTTCTTAAGAAATCTCATAATCGTTTTCTAAATCTTCGTTCGATATCCTCTTGTCTAAGAAACGTCCATTAAATTATTTCATTATGTACAGTTTTCCCAAGGATTTTCCCCTTCCAAAGGCTGATAAATTATGCCATAAATTAATAAAATATTTAGTATCCTAAGTTTGATGGTTTCCGTTTCAAGGTGATGCTGATAGCACAACATCTTTATTTAAGATTTTAAGTTAGTTATTTTGTAAAACAAAAACTTATAAGTAATCATTTGTAAAAAAAAAAAAGCAAAAAAAATGTGTTATAAAAGGTAGTTCTTCACAAATTTTATTGTGGATTATGAGGCTATGGCAATGAAATTATTTTGCTATGAATGTTCTTTTTATCCTACTTTATTACTTGAATCTTTCTCTGACAGTAACAATGATCTACTAGTTTATGAGTTAAACATGGAGAAATATCATATTTTTTTTCTATTTAATTTCATTCCATGGAGGTATTTCTAGTTAAACATGGCCTGATTATTGGTCAATTTTCCTATTTCAGGACTCTATTATACTGATATATTTAAAGAAAACAAGAAGGACTAGTACATTCAGAAGATAGGCAAGAGAGATTATTTTACCCTTCTGAAGTCTTATTTGGCAGGGTTTTGAAGTATAAGTTCATCATTATAAGGTCTGAATAATATACATAAAATGGCTGAGATTTTTTTTTTACTGAAAATATTTAGTTCTTGTATTCTCATATATATTCTGGTTTATTCTTCTGCTAGGTTATTGAACCAGTTCCGTTTTCTACTGTATTTTCTAGAACCTCCTGTGGGCTGTGGCATGGCTTCAATCTGATATTAGCCTGTCTACAGTAGTTTACTCGGATTTGCTTGAAATTGAGACAAAGATTAAGGCTGCTAGAGGTACATAATTTACATGTTAATCCTTTTTTTGTTTCCTCTTTCAGTTGCCATATTCATCTTATAGTTGCCTCATGTCGTAGCTTCATCTCTTGAGAAATTACATTATTCTTATTCTAATTCTTTATTCAATATTCTTTAGTCTATCAAAGGTCCAACAAATTATTTCATTACAGTTTTCCTAAGGTTTTCCCAGCTCCCAAATGCTGATATATTATGCTACGATCTCTCTTTCTAAAACATATTACTCCAATTATTTTTTATTGGCCTTATTGTTCTTTTTTTTCATTCTTAAAATAAAAACAGAATTTGTGAAAATATAAGTGTTCATAGTTCACTTCTTTCGGGAAAAAAAAGAAAAAGAAAAGTGTTCATAGTTCACTCGAAGATAAAGTGATAAATTGTGGAATCATTTCCCTATGTATATTTCTTTCTTTGGAATTTTTTCATAAATTATTTCCTTTAATTAGTTGCTTTGCACCTTTACCTCCAACAATTTAGACTACGGTTGTACCAAACCATTGATTTGTGATTATGCCTTATGGTGTTTAAATTTACTCCATCTTTGCTGTCCTTTTTTATTTTTTATTTATTTTTTTTACAAACAGTTTTTGCTGTTCTTAGTCATTATTTATTTTGTGTTTTGGATTCATACAAAATCTTGAATTCCAATTGCTTCTGTTATTCTACTTCAGCTCACTGCTCTTGCAATATTTAAAGGCCAAGGAAATCATTTGATTCTTGTAGCCTAGGTTCTGGCTAAGGGGTAAAGGATTACACTGCAACCAGCAATTTCAAATCGAGGTGAGGAGATGATAATTTTTCTTGTTCTTTTTCCTTAATCTAGTCTATGACTTAATGTACCTGCTGATCTACCTTTAAAAGGCAATAAATTGAGACCCTTGACTGATACTAGCTTAGTGAGAAATTCAAGGCTACATAGCCAGCTAAAGTTGCCTGCGCCTTTTTATTTTTTATTTTTTATTATGACATTATGATCGTCATGTATTGTTTTAAGAACAAAAAAATCAAAAAAACTAAGGACTAAGCTATTAAGGCATATGAAACCTTTACACAAAAGTCAACACATTCGAGGCTCAAAATGGCCTTCGCCTTTAAGCTATCAAAATGTGTGAGATCTTAACTATATATGATTGAATTCTTGGAGCTTCAATTTTTGTTTTTGGTATTGAACACTTTGCTTGGAAGCAAACTATAAATCCGATCACCTATTAGCTGGAACCTGTAATTCAAACATGTTTTCCTGTTTGCTTGCAATTATAACGACATAAGCTAAGCCCATTGTTCATAAGGAGGAAACACAGGGGGCTTGTTCTTGATTTTACAGGGTCTGAACAACGAAATAACACTTGATTGAAATCCAACCGTACCCTAACCTGAACTCAAATGACACCTCCAGTTGTATGTTTGTAGTAAAATAATTAGATTTGTAATGACTATAATTATTGTATTTACACAATATTGGTCCAAATCATTTTAGAAAAAGGAAAAAAAAAAGTCTTGAAATTGAGAAGCATAGTAAGCGTCTTGAAAATGAAAAGGAAAAAAAAAAAAAAAAGACTTTCAAAGGTGATATAAAGTGTACTTCGTAATTAACACTAAAAAAGGAAATTTAGTGAAGGATTGGAAAACAATTTTTCCCAATAGTGAAAAATAGTTTCCTTTATACAAAACAAGGAAAGGAAAACCACATTTTCCTCGCTCTTCCTTACCTTATTTTTACTTTCCTCTTATCAACAATCAACCCTCACCTTTCTACTCCTATTTCTAATTTATCTACAACCTCTGGTCTCTATTATCTGCAACTTTTAGGGGGTTTGCGGTTCACGAGACAAAATTTGATAATTACAATTAGTGTATTTTATTCATGTGATTAGGAGGAGAGAGTGTCTAATTAATGGCTGTCTTCCCCTTCCCCTCTACCTTCATTCATGGCTGCCCTCTTCCCCTCCACCTTCATCCCATGACAGCAACTTTCCGGCAACTCCACCCTTTTCCGGCAGCCCCCTCATTCATCTTCCCCTCCCTTTTTCGGCAGCCCCCTCCCCCGTCTTTCGTAATTAAAGTCTTGAAATTGAGAAGCATAGTAAGCATCTTGAAAATGAGTAGGAAAAAAAGACATTCGAAGGTGATATAAAGTGTATTTCGTAATTAATACTGAAAAAGGAAATTTAGAAGAAAAATAATCCAAAGGGAGAAGTAATTTTGTTCAACCATCAAGTGCATGATCTGATGTATGTTTCTAATTTACCTAGCATGAAATGGTAGACTTAAATGGTGAAGCTTTCATAGTTAACAGGTTTATATGCCAATTTATTACTCAATGCCCTCTTTCGAAGGTGCTTTAATTACCGACTTTGTCTCTTTTTCTCACTCTAGCACTGTAAGAAGAAGCCAAAGAAGGCAGTGAGAAACAGTGTAACCAAACCTCCAGCAATTTCATGGGAATCCGCAAATTCACAGGCTTGGTTGGAAGTTGGATATTCAGTAACTCTGCTGGAGAATCTGGTGATATACCCGGGGATGATACCCCCGAAGAAGGCACGATTAATGATGATGATCAAACTATACTTGTGCCAGCTTTGGTCCGCCAACAACCGTCCTTTGATACAGAGCTTGAGCATGATGATGATCAGCCAGGAAACAAGAAAAGGAAAGCAACTCATGATACTTTAGTGATTTATGATCACGAGCAAGGGTCTTCTTCAGCTTCCAGCTCCCAGCCCATATGTCGCTCGGATTGGCTGTTGTCTAATGATTCTTCTGCTTGTCACAAGAAGAGGGCTCTGAAATTCGATACAGATAAACTATTTTCTCGAGCCCATGATGTTTGTAAAGAAGTTGAGCACGATGAGATTCAGCCAAAAATGATGCGAAGAATGGAGGTTCAACACTGGTTAACAGCTGTAGACCGGTTTAGAGATGAGGTTCAAAACAAAGCAATAGATGATCAGAACATAGAAAACTACACTTCACAAGTTGATGAACTGTTGCAGCGGAGTAACTTTCCGCATGGATATGTATTGCCTGATGATAGCCCAATAGAATTTCCGCTCTTGTCGAAGAACCCAGCAGGGGAAATGTTTGCAACAAATACTGCAACTATTCTTGATTGGTTGAAAGATAATGAACGCTGCATTATCGGTGTGTATGGGATGGGAGGTGTAGGGAAAACTACTATGCTGAGGTGCTTGTACAATGAGGTGCTAAAAAATGAGAGCAACTTTGGACGTCCGTATTGGGTAACTGTCTCGCAAAATTGCGATGAGCGTAAACTGCAAAAAGAAATTGCTAAAGAGCTTGGTGTGGACCTCTCTGGAGAAGGTGATGATACGAAGCGCGCAGCTATTTTACACAAACGATTATCCACAATGGGCCCAACTGTACTTTTCTTAGATGACATGTGGAAATGGAATCCATTCTTAGGAAAGGATATTGATTTTCCTATTGAAGGAAGCAGTTGCAAGATCATTTTAAGTAGTCGTTCACGTAAAGTGTGTCAAGAAATGGGATGCAAAGGCTTTGTCATCGAGACAAAACCTCTCTCGGAAGGGGAAGCTTGGAACTTGTTTGTTGACAAGCTTGGGCACTATGACAAACTTACAGAAGAAGCAAAAGGAATCGCAAGATCAATAGCCGAAAAGTGTGGTGGTTTGCCACTTGCAATTGCTACAATGGCTCGCAGTATGACTGAGGTGTTTGATGTCCGTGTATGGAAAAATGCTCTAAATGAACTGAGACAACCTTCTTGTGAGCAGCAGAGTGAGATGGAAGAATACGTGTTTTCAGTATTAAAGTATAGTTACAATCACCTGAATGACCAAAGGCTGCAGAATTGCTTCTTGAGTTGCATACTTTATCCTGAAGACTATAAGATACCAAGGGAGCATCTAATAGATGAATGGATTATGGAGGGATTGCTGGATGATGTAGGGAACAGATCAAACCAACTGAACAAGGGCCATGCAAACTTGAATAAACTGATAAACTCATGCTTGTTGGAAGCATGGACTGATGTTTTTGGTTCTGAATGTGTTAAGATGCATGATTTGATGAGAGATCTGGGTATTATGATCACAAAAGAATATCCTTGTTTCATGGTAAAACCAGGACAGTATCTAGATGGAGTACCAGAAGAACAACTGTGGTGCAAAGAACTAGTGAAAGTTTCATTGAACTGGAATGCTATCAAGGTGATTCCGAATGGTATGGCACCTCCAACACCAGAACTTACATTGCTCAAGCTCAATGGTAATCCTCTAAAGAGGATCGCAGAATCATTCTTTATGCACATGCGAGCCCTCACAGTTCTTGATTTATCTGATACTTATATCGACAGGTTACCAGAGAGTGTTTCTGATTTGGCAAATTTAAGGGCGCTCTTACTTGCATCATGTGAAAAGCTAAAGTATGTGCCGTCACTGGCAAAGCTTTCAAATTTGAGGGTGCTAGATCTTTGGCGTGCTGTGATGCTTGAAAAGGCTCCAGACGGGATTGAAAAATTAAAGTGTTTGGAAAGGGTAAACTATTTGCCATGGAATGTATCTGACAGCTCTGGCTTCAATAAGCTTATTCAATCTTTACCATCGTCATTAAGTTGCCACAGATTTTTGCTTAGTGACCCAAAATGGCGATTTTCAATTGTAGATGGAATTTTTGACACCTACGATTTTTGGGAGTCTGAGAATATAATGCTGGTAGTAGGGGAAGGGGAAGTAATAGAATATGACACAGCCTGGGATTTAGAAGATGCCGACACCTGGGAAATAGAACATGACGAAACCTGGTATATGCTCCCGGCAACAATTGAAATTCTGAAGATAAGTAATGTACATAGAAGAAACCTGGGAGATGTTTTTCCCACCTTGAGTTTGGCAACAAACTTAAAGGAGATGCATATATATTACTGTCACGGATTAAAATACATATCATCATCGTCATCGGAGAAGCAACTTTCCCTTCCAAATCTAAAACATCTTTGGTTGGGATGGTGTAAAGAGTTGGAGGAGATATTTGAATCAAACAAAAATAATCATCATAACTCTGCTCTTCCTAACTTGGTTAGTGTAAAGGTAAGTTCTCTACCAAAGTTACAAAGACTTTACAAGGACTTACACCTCTGTTCTTCTTTGGAAATGCTTGAAGTGGAGGATTGTCCGAAGATAGAGCAAATTTTTGAAGCACCCGAACCCATACTTGCTCTCCCTAATTTAAGGGAGCTTAAATTGGATGGGCTAACGAATCTGAGCAGCATACATAGAGGGCTACACCTCTGTTCTTCTTTGCAAGTGCTTGAAGTGGAGGATTGTCCGAAGATAGAGCAAATTTTTGAAGCACCCGAACCCATACTTGCTCTCCCTAATTCAAGGGAGCTTGGATTGTATAAGCTAGAGAATCTGAGCAGCATACCTAGAGGGCTACACCTCTGTTCTTCTTTGGAAGTGCTTAAAGTGATGGATTGTCCGAAGATAGAGCAAATTTTTGAAGCACCCGAACCCATACTTGCTCTCCCTAATTTAAGGGAGCTTAAATTGGATGGGCTAACGAATCTGAGCAGCATACATAGAGGGCTACACCTCTGTTCTTCTTTGGAAGTGCTTAAAGAGGCGGATTGTCCGAAGATAGAGCAAATTTTTGAAGCACCCGAACCCATACTTGCTCTCCCTAATTTAAGGGAGCTTGAATTGCGTATGCTAGAGAATCTGAGCAGCATACATAGAGGGCTACACCTCTGTTCTTCTTTGGAAGTGCTTAAAGTGATGGATTGTCCGAAGATAGAGCAAATTTTTGAAGCACCCGAACCCATACTTGCTCTCCCTAATTTAAGGGAGCTTAAATTGGATGGGCTAACGAATCTGAGCAGCATACATAGAGGGCTACACCTCTGTTCTTCTTTGGAAGTGCTTAAAGTGGCGGATTGTCCGAAGATAGAGCAAATTTTTGAAGCACCCGAACCCATACTTGCTCTCCCTAATTTAAGGGAGCTTGAATTGCGTAAGCTAGAGAATCTGAGCAGCATACATAGAGGGCTACACCTCTGTTCTTCTTTGGAAGTGCTTAAAGTGATGGATTGTCCGAAGATAGAGCAAATTTTTGAAGCACCCGAACCCATACTTGCTCTCCCTAATTTAAGGGAGCTTAAATTGGATGGGCTAACGAATCTGAGCAGCATACATAGAGGGCTACACCTCTGTTCTTCTTTGGAAGTGCTTAAAGTGGCGGATTGTCCGAAGATAGAGCAAATTTTTGAAGCACCCGAACCCATACTTGCTCTCCCTAATTTAAGGGAGCTTGAATTGCGTAAGCTAGAGAATCTGAGCAGCATACATAGAGGGCTACACCTCTGTTCTTCTTTGGAAGTGCTTAAAGTGATGGATTGTCCGAAGATAGAGCAAATTTTTGAAGCACCCGAACCCATACTTGCTCTCCCTAATTTAAGGGAGCTTAAATTGGATGGGCTAACGAATCTGAGCAGCATACATAGAGGGCTACACCTCTGTTCTTCTTTGGAAGTGCTTAAAGTGGCGGATTGTCCGAAGATAGAGCAAATTTTTGAAACACCCGAACCCATACTTGCTCTCCCTAATTTAACGGAGCTTGAATTGCGTAAGCTAGAGAATCTGAGCAGCATACATAGAGGGCTACACCTCTGTTCTTCTTTGGAAGTGCTTAAAGTGATGGATTGTCCGAAGATAGAGCAAATTTTTGAAGCACCCGAACCCATACTTGCTCTCCCTAATTTAAGGGAGCTTAAATTGGATGGGCTAACGAATCTGAGCAGCATACATAGAGGGCTACACCTCTGTTCTTCTTTGGAAGTGCTTAAAGAGGCGGATTGTCCGAAGATAGAGCAAATTTTTGAAGCACCCGAACCCATACTTGCTCTCCCTAATTTAAGGGAGCTTGAATTGCGTATGCTAGAGAATCTGAGCAGCATACATAGAGGGCTACACCTCTGTTCTTCTTTGCAAGTGCTTGAAGTGGTGGATTGTCCGGAGATAGAGCAAATTTTTGAAGTACCCGAACCCATACTTGCTCTCCCTAAATTAAGGAAGCTTAAATTGTATAGGCTAACGAATCTGAGCAGCATACATAGAGGGCTACTCCTCTGCACTTCTCTGAAAGAGTTTTGCGTAGAAGGTTGCTTCAAGGTGAAAAAGGTACCGTTGTCTGACCACCTGATATGTGATGACTCACCGTCCAGTTTACTTTCACTCCCCTCAAAGTCTGACAACACGGAGTTGTGGGCGCTCTTACAAAGCGACTACTCTGAAGATGCACGTCTCCTATCTGATTTTATACAGTATCATGTTCGACTTCAAGAACATAATCAGAAGCAGTTGAAGCTGAAAAGAAAAAGGAGTGACCTCGAAGGCAGTACTTGTGATTTTACAGGTTATATCGATCAAGTTTCACTACCAGCCTCTGTTATTCCTGATGCAGATGAAGATAAAAATAATTGGCTTGCTGATCAACTTCTTCTACCGCGGTTTGTACTTACTGAAGATGAACGAAATCAGATAAGTGGTTGGGGTGCATCCCTATCATTATCCTGACATTTCTATGTTTTACATTTTTTTTTTTCTCTTTTTTGTGGTGCAACACCTACTGTGTAAATCAAGTATAATTGCACCGCATGTTTCTTCAATCTTATATTGCTGCTGTGTTTTCTAAGCTTACTATATATTTATTTATTTGCAGTTAATGTTTTTTTTTTTTTTTTTTTTTTTTTTTTTTTTTTTTTTTTTTTTATATATATATATATATATATATATATATTTTTATATATTTACTATATATTGAAGTGGCTGCTCAAAGTGTTTTTCTATATTAAAATTTTATTAGTAAGAATTTCATGTGATTTGAGACCCAAAAAACCTTCATCTTTCTTACTAAATAAACCCAACTGCTTTCTCATTTTAGTCTGATTCTGGTTTATGCCTTTTCTCCTTGAATATGTTGCATAATCTTACATATAGTTCGCTTAATTTTTATAGCATAATGAAGCTTTTGTTCTGATGATTCTCTTTGAGATTTGTTGTTCCAAATATATTATTTTGTGGCTTATCTTTCAATTTAAAGTCATAAGGGATTTGTTAAACATCGTCCGCAAATTACCATATAAAGCCCACAAATATAACTTGGTTTGACTCTATTGCCCTTTTCATTTTACAAAAAAAAAACAGTCTCTACTTCTCTCTAAAAAAATCAGAAAATCTACCTCTCCTAAAAAAATTAATTACGACAATGTCGCGGCGGCAAGGGAAAGAGGTGGCGGCGGCGACGGCGGAGGAAAGGCGGCGACCTGGTGGTAAGGTAATTATTTAATTATTTTTTTTTTTTAAAAAAAAAAAAAAAAAGAAGACGGTGGCGCGTGGTGGGGCGTCAGCTCCGGCCACCAAAGCCGGTGGGGTGGCGTCTGGCTTGGAAGCCCAGCCACCGGCACAGGCGTCCAAACCAGGAGCTTGGCTGTGGCGTCCAGATCTGGCGCCTGTGCCAATGGGTGGGCTTCCAGCTCAGGCGCCTGCCCACTGGCTATGGCTGCCGGAGCTGGCGCCACCGCCAGTGGGTGGGCGTCCTGGCCAGGCGCCCAACCCCCCCCCTTTTTTTTTTCTTTTTTTTTTTGTTTTTGTTTTTTCTGATTTTTTTTTTTGGTTTTTTTTTTTATTTTGCAAAATCAGAAAATTAGTTTTATTTAAAATAATTTAGTTTTATGTCTAATTTTTTTTTTGTTAATGTGTTTTATTTTTGTTTAAATATTTATCAACTTTATGTGTTTTTTTTAATAAATCGTGTATACTTTATTTTTATAAAATCAGATTTTTTTTTGTGTTTATATTTTATTTTTTTTATGTTTGATGTTTAAACATTTTTTATGCCTTAATTGATGTAGTATGTGGTAATTGTTTGTGTTAATGTGTAATTGTTTTTTTTTATTTAAAATGTGTAATACATTAGGGTATTATGTGTGTATTTGTGTATGTGTAATATATTTGTTTTTTATTTTTTATGGTTAGTTATTTGAAATAATTTTTATTTTTTTTGGAAATCATACATTTTGTAATATATTAGGGTATTATGTGTGTATTTGTGTATGCCGTATAATATTTTTCTGTGTTTAATTAGTTGAAATAATTTGAAATTTTTGTTTTGTGTCCTAATTAGTTGAAATAATTTGTTAAATTTTTTGTAGAATTCACTGGGTCGTCATGGTGCGGGGAAGAATGTAGAGCTTCTTAGTAGAACCTATTCAGTGGAGAGGTCGGGGCATAGACATGTTAGATCCCGTGGTATTTCGGCCTCGGCTCGTAGAGAACGGATCCACCGGCGGGATGAGGATGACGATGACGATGATGATGCTGAGGAGGGTGACCAGGAGGAGGAGCAGGAGGAGGGCGCATATGAGGATGAGGATGTGGACGATGGGAGTGGACCGTATGATGATTACGGTCCATTCAGTCAGAGGGTTGATGACATGTACGAGGCACATATGGTGGAGGTGCGTAAGGGTAGGGGTGGTAGGTTTGTTAGTAGATCTGGCACATCATCTACGTCCACTGTATCTGGGGCAAGTAGGAAACGGTCGAGGGCTGTTAATGATTCTTGGGTTGTTAGGAGTGAGTTGCCCGGTGGGCCTGTTGACGGGAGTGTGATTCCTAGGTTTCTAGGACACATAGCTGCCCGTATTTGGGAGGACCAGGAGAGGCCTTCAGTTACGGGGTTGTTGAAATGTCATACCCGGGAAAAGACTTGTAGCTTTTTGCGTACATGGGCTGAGGCTTGGCCGGCGGAGAGCGAGATGTTCGAGCGACTGGAGGGCACTGGGGTGAATCACGTTCCTGCCATCATGCACGATAAGATTGACAGTACGCTGATCACGGCTTTCATTGAGCGATGGCAGCCGGATACAAACTCTTTCCACCTTCCGTTCGGTGAGATGACGATCATGTTACATGACGTCGAGGCCATTCTGGGGATTCGTGTTGAGGGTAAACGACTTTGTGCTGTGGCTGATGCGGATCAGGCAGATTTGCTAGCGGATCAGGCAGATCAACATCGTTTCTTCCTATTCACCATATAATTAGACACAGTTAAGAAGGCAGGAGTAACCTTATAAACAATGTGCAATGTAAAAAACCAAAACGTACCAGTCCTCAGGGGCATATTCACATACGAGAGTGATTCAGTACGACCAGATGACAATGTCCGACCACGACCACGACCAAGACCACGGATACACTCAAACGCACTCCTGTTCCGCCGTTGCCGACCTCGAGGACGGTCAACTCCTTCGGGTTCCTCAAAATCTAAGGTAGACGTGTGGAACATGTCATGAAGTACGTGATTAGCGTCACGAATAATAGAAGGATGGCTGGAGGACACTCGGTCGTACATCGCCCGAAACTGATCCAACTCCTCCTGTTCACGGTCGGCCACCCGAGTATCTGCATGCTCACCAATAACGAGCGTCCGCCAGAATGAATGAACCTGATCAACATGTAACGACGCCCTTTCTTCTGTAATAACGCGGTGAATGGTGCATGCGCAAGGTAATCCATGAGTTGCTGAAATAGCACACCCGCACCGAGCATACACTTCGTCAGCCAAGTCCCTCATCCTGTTTAGCTCAGTGAGAATCAACCCCAAGCAGTAGTGCGACACACGACCATGGAGAATCTTAAATATGAAATGGCTATACATCGTTCCATGTCGTCGTCTGGAGTCCTCTAGAGAGTTCCTGATGCCGTTCTTCTGAGTTTCAATTGACTTGTTAAGTCTATCGAACAGTGTATCCAAAGCAGCGGTCGATGAATCAATCCAGTCCTTGGTAGCTCTATGAGCGCTCTCAACTCTACATGTTGTAGGGTTCCCGTAATGAAGTACCTGGTTTGTCCAATATTTGACAAACTTTTCTCTGTGAGGGAACCATTGCTGCATCACATAGTCCACCAGTGCCGGACATCACTGGTACGAATCCCTGAAGTTAGCCAATTCTCGCTCGTACGCTTCCTCTGTGGTAGCCTGTAGGATCTTCCGCCACTTACCATTCACCAATCTCTCTGCCATTTCCAAATTCTTGTTGAAAAGGTTGTAGGCTTTCACTTTCACGCAGTTGTTGATGTGCCATGTGCACAATAAGTGATTCGATTCTGGAAACAGCTCTGCTATGGGGGCAAAGAGACCTCCCTTACAGTCGCTGACGATGGCTACTGGATGAACATTAGGCCCGATGTAGTTTCTCAGCTTCTCCAAGACCCAATAATAACTTGGAGCCGTCTCATCCTTGATGATTGCATGACCAATCAGAAAGTTCTGGTTCATTGGAGTCATCCCCATGATCTCAACCAGTGGGAACTTGTACTTGTTTGTCTTGTACGTTGAGTCGATCAAAATCACAAATGGCCAAGACTTGATCATATCAACACAATCAGGATGCACAAGGAAAAGATGAGTCACCTCCGCTGTATCTTCATCAGAATCAAACCAGAACAGGTAACCACGTGATTGTGCCTGGTGTAGCAGCTGCTGTATAGGGTTCCTTCCCTCTGACCGTTCAAACCTGAGTTGCTGTCTGACGTTGTAGATGTGTCTTCGGTTTGGATGCTCTTCTGGAAATTTCTCTAACACAGATGCTAATATTTTAGCAGGCTTGACTTGAGCATCACTCATTTCTTTCACAACCAGTTTCGCAGCAGGACTTAAGCCGCTCAGCTGTCGATGACCCTCTTCATATACTATCATCTCATGGTTGTGATACCCCCATTTAGAGTAACCAATCACTTCCCAACCGTCACGACTCCGTAGTTGTCGGACCTTTACTCTGAACTCACACCCACAGCCTTTCCGCTTTGTATCAAACCGAGTGGCTGTACGAAAATCTCTTTCTTCTCTTTTGCGATAACGGTCACATCTCAAAATGCGATCCATTCTACCATCCCGTTGAGATTTATGAGTTACTACTACCAAGAAAAATCCAGCTGCAATTGCAACTTGTTTTGCCCAATCAATCGCTTGTTGAGCTTCTTCGAATGGACCATCATGTCCAAATATCCCACTGTAATCATTTCCGTCTCCACCATAATTCTGCATCAATTATATATTATAATAAATACATTTAACGCATAATACATTTAATTTCTATATTTACACAGAATTAACACAAAAAAAAAACATAATTATGTATAATATTATTCATACACATACACATACAAATTTTTAAACACACTCATTTATAAAAGTCACATAAACAATTAAATATTTTGGTATACATTAACACAAATCTACTCACTACATACATAAACACATTAAATAATTAAACAAATTTAAAAAAAAAAAACACCGTTTTGAATTTTCAATTTGAAATAAATTGAAAACAAAAAAAAAAAAAAAAAAAAAAAAAAAAAACCATTTCCAATTTTTTTTTTAATACAATTTCGAATTGTCAAACTTAATTTTAAAAAAAAACCTTTCTCAACAATCAAACTTAATTTTTAAAAAAACCCAATTCGAATTTTCAAACTAAATTTAAAAAAAATACCATTTCGAATTTTCAAACTTAATTTTACAAAAACCTATTTCGAATTTTCAAAATTAATTTTAAAAAAAGCCATTTCGAAATTTTTAAAAAACTCATTTTCTAATTTTAAAAAAAAAAATTTAGGCCCAACAACAAAATCAAAGAAGGAAAAAAAAAAAGGAAAAAAAAAAAAATAGGGGTGGCGTCTGCCAGGGCCGCCACAGCCACTGGACTGGCGCCTGGCAGGGCCGCCTCAGCCAGCAGACTGGCGCTTGGCCAGGACGCCAGTCTGGTGGTTTGGGCGTCTGGGCTGGACGCCGGTCCGGTGGTTCTGGCGTCTAGCTTGGACGTCCTTGCTACGGTTAGGGCGTCCACCCTAGGCGCCGGAGCCACCCCTACGGTAAACCGTGAATTTTAACAGTGACTTACCTCGTTTTCCGTCGACGACGACGTACCTCCGGCGTCCCCCACAACTCCGGCCTGCCCTCCGGTCTCCCCCGGCGAGTTAGTACGGCTCCACTTTTTTAAATCGAGATTTGTTCAATTTTAGAAAATGGAATCCCGCGGCAACCTAGCACGGCTCCACAGTTTTTAAATCGAGATTTGTTCAATTTTAGAAAAAGGGCATAATTGTCACACCAAGTCATATTTGTGGGCTTTATATGGTAATTTGCGGGCGATGTTTAGCGATTCACAAAAAAAAGTATGAATAACAGAATTGTCTGAATTTGAGCTTAATTTTCTTTTTTATTCACCTGACTCCACTGGTTTAAGCACTTAATGTAACTTTTTCATATGAATTATGTTATACATTATGAATTTGGAAGATACAAATTCTGCTTTTTTTATACATTATGAATTTGGAAGATACAAATCATCTGCAAAATCTTAAAGTTAGGTAATTTTGGTTCAAAATTTTGCCTTGATGTTTTACTTACAAAAAAACACCAGCAATGATCATGAAACTGTATTGTTTCGATTCCATTGCCATGAGTAAAGTTAACCAAACATTAATAATTCTCATGATTTGTGAGCTATATAACCAAACATTAAAAATGGTGTTAAAATAATTCATAAATTAACAAATTACGTGAAACTATAAATATATTATATTGCACATTGTTGACACATATAAAATTATGTGTATTGATACGGAGTATATGTTAGATTACTTATAATTTTTATATTATCTTTAAATAAATCATATTTTAACAAAAAAATTTAAAATAAAAATTAAGTAGGGTCAATTGACCTCATAACTTTGACCTTAGATCCGCCCCTATTTTAATCTGATTCTGGTTTATGTCATTTTTCCTTGAATGTGTAGCATAATCTCATATATACTTTGCTTAATTTTTATAGCATAGTGAAGCTTTTGCTCTGATGAATTCTCTTTGAGATTTGTTGTTCCAAATAAATTATTTTGTGGCTTATCGTTCAAGGTAAAGTTGTAAAGAAAGTATGAGTAGCAGAATTGTCTGAATTTGAACTTAGTTCTGGTTTAGACACTTGATGTAACTTTTTCATACGAATAATGTTATGGAAAATAAAATTTCTAAAGCTGCTTGGTTTGGGCAACAGCAGTTGCGAAACTTTTTTCAGTCAAAGCATCACAACAAAGAAAATTGTTACCAATAAAGACTAAGTACCAAAAGAACTTATAACACTAGACATGATAACATAAATAGGCCGCTATTGAATCTAGCTTACCCAAAAAAAAAAAAAAATAGCAGATACAAGATAACTCCTGCACATAATTCCTACAACCAAGATTTTTAGTAAGATCAATAAAGTTATGAGATCAGATCAGTAACAACCCCGAAAAATCATTTGGTTGTACTGTGTTTTTTTCCCCTGGCATCATAACACGCTGTTTATGATGGCGATGAGGGTGATCAGCCCCTCGCCTTTGAGTAGGAAATGTAGTAAAATTCCGAGAAAATGGCAGTGAAGAAGGTGAAAGCAGCACCAGCTGCAAAGACTCCTTTCCTTAGAGCCTCACATGATGGTGGGTTCTCTCCAAGGAAGACCTTGTATTTTGTGTGGTATCCATTCCTTACAGAAGCCGCCAATAAGCAGACCTCAGCAACGATGAAAGTTAGCCTGATATAAGAGATTCAGTTATTCAAGGAGAAAAATATTGTTGATTATCTGTTAAAATAGCTTAGTTATAATTATTACTGTAATGAGTCAGGTAAAAAAAAAAAATTATACCAGCAGAAGATGAAAAGAGTCGTGGCACAAGCCCTTGATCCTCCCGGCCTTAGACCCTTTCCACAGCACAAACAACGGCTAGCCGCCATAAGAATTATTTGGCTAGCCAAAAGACAGAAAAATGCTCCTAACCCATAGCCTGTTGCAACAGAGTCTGTATTATACCGACAGTATTGATAGTTCATGTCTCGGTCTGAAACTATTTGGGCCTGTCAATCAAAATCAATCACTTATATCATTTCCTTGATAACTCTATATTATACTGCTTTTATGAGAAATAATCTTAATCTTTGGAAGTTTTATGAGAAATAACTGTTGTAAAGTATAAGAGTTAGGAAAGGTTGAGAAGTATGTAGCTTAATGCCTAACAAATTAGCCTTAATTAGCTTAATCTTGTAGGGAAAACTAGCATCTTACACAATTTATACTCGAAACTGAGCAGATCAGAAGATCAATATGGCACTACTTAGAAGACTGCTAGATCAGGAAACAAATTAAGTACTATAAGTTCTGTTTTTTCTCTGTTTTTGCAAGAGTACTGGGAAAATCTACCAGATCCCAGTAAATATAAAATCAAATCAAATTATGTACAATCGCCATTGACACAACCATAATTGCATCGGAGAAGTTCTAATCTATGTTGCACGAAAACGGAGACAGTAACATCCAACACA
This sequence comes from Chenopodium quinoa, assembly GCF_001683475.1. Lineage (NCBI taxonomy): Eukaryota > Viridiplantae > Streptophyta > Magnoliopsida > Caryophyllales > Amaranthaceae > Chenopodium > Chenopodium quinoa. The sequence continues at coordinate 2,016,304 of NW_018744143.1, read as the reverse complement.
AACAGGTCAAAAATTAAACTTCAACTATGAGATATAGAGAGGTGAACTTACAGTACTCCGTCTTTTTTCAGCATTGACAGCAAGCCCAAAAGCGATGATATCCAGGATCAAAATCAAAATAATAATAACCTTTGAAGCCATGATTTGGGAATTAACTTTGCAGCTTCCAACAAATTTTTCAGATATGTAATTTCTCCTTCTGTTTATCTCTCAAGAAAAGATAAATATGAGTTTTAACAGCTTATAAATGCTGGCAATGGCATCTGCTTGAATATTTTATGAATGCTTACAGAGTTAAAATGCTTTGACACTTTCATTCATGCTTAAGTTTTTCTGGCACTGATGCACATGCTTTATTTTCCTCCATTAATAAAGTCAACGATAAATATATAACCCAAAGTTTTTCTTCAAGAAAGAGTAAGATTATATAACTTTATCAAATGTAACATTTTGTTGACTTGATTGTCTGGTTTTGATTTTTTATGTACTCATAATTATTTAGTGTTGGTTAAATTATGAAGTAGATTGCAGGTTACATGTGGACCGAACTAAAGGGTACATCACATTATGTATTAGTTATTTTCAGTCCCTAACTACCCTTCCTTACATTATCCATTGGTGAGCGTGCGAAACTAAAACTGGTGATTTAGTTCAGGATGCTTTGGCAACAGTAGCAGCAGCAGCAGCAGCAGCGGTGCTATCACAGCTACTGGCAAAGTCAGAAGCTTTATTTTCAAGTGACGAAATGTGAGGGGTTGGAGGAGATAATTGTAGTTCAAAGTCTCCAACATTCCAACACTTCATCCTCAAGCACTAGATTATACCAAATTACCAACTATTCTGACACTTCCAAAGTTTATTTAAGGGATTAAGACTTTAGAATATACTGAGATTTCTACCAGATTTACATAATGTATACAAGAAGAGACATTGTGAATGTTCAATGTTCAATGTTCAATGTTCAATGTTCAATGTTCAATGCTAGAGAATAGAGATGATACTACTCTCAGAACGATTTATTAGTCTCTTCATGCACACTATTTGTTTATAACTCCGTATGACTCGGACTGGTGGAAGGTACAAAATCTTTGGGACTTCCCCAGAGATGCCAGGTTATTTCTTCTAGGATGACAATGACGCTAACCATGGATGATTGATTCCGGTGGGATCATATTGTAAAGTCAGGGTGCTTTCTGTACATTTGAATGCTACACACTTCATCAAAATTCACTTGCCAGAGTTCATAAAACTGATACCACTCTTATCTGTAAAATTTCACAAGTTAAGAGTTTGAAAAACTGAAATCATAAACACTGAAAGCCATTGATGTCGCCAAAAACTATAGCAATTATTCATATTCAAGTCACACTAACCAAAGAATCGGGACATTACAATGACAGGAACCATCTATTATATGTTTCTCTCTCACAAATCAGCAAAAATCTAACAAAACAATCGGACAAATACACAACCAACACACAAACATTGAATACGTGACATCTGCTACTTGTAAGAGTTTCTAAAATCAAGATTAATGGCCAAAAAATAGTTCTTGTGAGCACATCAATGAAAACCCCAATTCATCATAGTGTGTTCTCCTTGGAATTTGAGGGACTATACTGATGATATGTACTGTGCCTTATGGTCTGAAGGTGCCCTTAGCTTTTGAGTAGAAAACATAGTAGAAATTAGAAACGATGGCAGTGAAGAAAGTGAATGCAGCTCCGGCTGCAAAGACTCCTTTTCTTAAAGTTTCACATGATGGGGCTCGGTCTTCATAGAAGGACCTGTATTTTGTATGGTAGGCATTTCTTGCAGAACCCGCCAATAAGCATATCTCCGCAATGAAGAATGTCAACCTGACAAGAATGAATTTCTTAAAATTAGCAAGATGAAAAGTCAAAAGGTTCCGAATTATGAAGTGCAGACAGCAAACATATAATTCCCAAAAAAAGGAAAATGCTTGTAAATTGAATTTTGACACTTATGACTTCAAAATGATTCTGGAAAGTATTTGGGCTGGGACATAGATTTCTAACCTTGAATTCAGCAGTTTATAAAAAGAATTATAAAAAGGTTTTTTCAGTTTGGTTTAGGATAAACTGAATGGTTCTGGTCAATTACTATGATAATTCAGGAAATATGAAGTTCTATGACTTCAAATCTATGATAATTACAATTACAAGTTAAACAACAGAAATACAAAGGACATACCAGCACACGATGAAAAGCATGATAGCACAAGCCCTTGATCCTCCTGGACCGAGAGCCTGACCACAGCAGAAGCATTTGGTTGCTGCCATGGCAATCGCTTGGCCAGCCAGAAGGCAGAAAAATGCACCGATCCCATATCCTGTGGCGATGTCTGAATTATACTGACAGTACTTGTAGTCTGCGTCCGGATCAGTTACAATATGGGCCTGTTCAAAGACAAGTCTGTCAGCTACATGTCTTACAAAGCGCTGAGATTCATAAACGAAAATAAAAATCATGAAGGAAATGCTCAGTCATCAATAGCTTGGTCCTTCAGAAGTCGGTAATGTAATTTTCGGACAATTCTATCAGCTAATTCATGGTTCTTGCTTTCTATCTAAACTCATCAAACCAGTGGCATTATTCTGTTTGGATTAAAGCATTACAAAGAAAACATAACTAACACAACCAATCTGAACTGTCAAATATCAGCTGCAGTCGGAATCCGAAGATTTTAGCTGTATCTTTTTTGTTGCTACTTCAGTTCAAAGTTCTTTACAAACATGTAAAATTTGACACCCTTTCTTTACCTTCATAGGAAGCGAAGAAACACATGTTCAAACCGTTACACAAATGCATACACAGCCTAAATTCAGCATAACTGCCAAAGACCTTATTGACAAGTTTGATACTTCTCTTACAATTAGGCAAAGTAGATCATTTCATAACTAAAAAACAGCATCAAAGCTGAAAAATCCAAGCTTCATAGCAATTGAACAGCAAAACAACAACCATTTATGATAGATTCGGCTTAAATATAGAAATTACTTAATTTATAGGTATATAACTAGTAAAGGCTCCAATTATATGGAAAATCAATTAGATATGACTAATACCAACACCCACATGGATCCACCGCTAAAATAGTCTCACAAGGTCAAGATTTTTCCAGATAATTAACATAAATTATACCACAATTTAACTCAATGATTATTCAACATATCATTGGATCAACAAACATCAATGAATTAAAAATTAATTGATCACAAAAATTTAATTTTTTTTTTAATTAAAAGGCTATGAATTTGCTCTGTTTTATGAGAACAGAATAAATAAATAAATAAAATGCGCAACATTGACTAATTCTGTCAGATCAAGCAGAATTAATCATAAAAATCTAATAAACCGATCAAAATAAACACAATCATCCTTCAAATCAAACAACCTATCAGCTAAACTCCACTCGTTGCATCCAAATTTAGTCATCACATTAAGATTTTAATTTACACTATCAACTTGACTACCAATTCCGTCCCTAAAAAAAGTATCAACTAAACAAGCACATACAAAAAAAAAAAAAAAAAAAAAAAAAGGGAGTAAACTTACAGTGCTTCGTCTTTGTTCAGCAGCAACAGCAAGACCAAAAGCAATGACATCAAGAACAATAATGGCAATTATAACAAGCTTAGAAGCCATAATTTTCAGCAAGTTTACAAAGATCTGGGTTTAATTTTTTTTCTCTCTAAAATTAATTTTTGTAGTTGATAAAAGTGAAGAAATGTGGTATAATTTAGTTTATATGAGAGCTAAGAGTAGGTGGTACTTAAGAATTAAGACAGATAAAAAAGGTGTGGAAGGTGAAGTAGTGAAGTGGAAGCATCTAATGTAACCGCTGGAACTCAGAAATGAATGCGACTTCATACCAGCTTAGTTAAAGCTGGCATATTTCTTTCTTTATTTTCGACTTCTTTTTATTTTATGTGTAAATTGTTGTAATTTACAACGTAGTTTCTCTAATTTCTAGAAAGATTGTCCGATATGCTTAAAATACTACAGTAGTAGATGTTTTTAAATAGAGGTGATCACTTGTTATAAAAAAAATTAAAAAATAAAGATGATCACGAGTTAGGCTATGTTAGCCCTTGGTAAATAAAGATAGTTCATTTAAGGTCAGGCCCAAGTTGTCAAGACAATAAGTTTGTTATTCATTTGTCAATCCATATTATCTATACTATATATTAAAAGACATTCCTTTTAAAGGAACGGTGCAGTGCCACGTGGCACTCTTCAACATATATGATACCATGTCACAATGTCACGTTACTATTTAAAGTACATGCGACACGTGAACTCCAACAAATAAAGGTTATACACTTACCATGTCAACCAACTTATATTAGTGTTTTAAATTTCACATAATTAACATTATATATATATTGCTTTCAAATTAGAGGTTACTTAATTTATTTATTCTTCACAAGATTAGAAAATAAATACGTATGAGGTAAAAAAGGAGGGACAAAATTTAATCAGGAGATGACACGTGTCATTCCTGATTCGCCTTTATTATATAGTTATAGATAGATATAGATTTGATTTTAGGCAATCTAAATTTAATTTTTAACTAGTGTGTGTCCCAGGCGATGCCCCGGATTGCTAGTTTGTACTTTGTACTTTTTTAATTTGATAATTATGTTCAATTGTTTGTATAACTAGTGTATTAATAATATTATATAATTAGAATAGTATTTTAGCCAAGGACTATGTATGATCATTCTATTTTTTTTTCCTCCAATTTTATAATTTTTGGCAATAAAGTCTATTTTAATTAGAGAAGAAAATATTTTAATAACACATATAACTGTATATTCTTTAATTTTCTACTCTTCATATTAATAATATTATAATGTGTCAAAATTTTGTGCAAAAATATTTTCAACTAAGAAAATTATGATAATACTATACGTACTCAATCTTAACTAATCGACAACCTATTATCTACACCCGAGGTCATTTGCTCATTCAACCAACAAATGAGTAAAAATATTATTTGCTCATTTATTGATTAAATGAGCAAATGACCCCGGGTGTATATAACAAATTCTATAACTAATCAATAAAAAATAATATATAATTTGTTCGGAATACAATTATTCCTTCTCTGCTTCAGTATAATAATGTGTAATTTGCAATAATAACCTATAAAAAAATAAACAAATGTTATTATATAAATAAAAATTTATATATACTATTCATATATTATCTAATAAAAAAAATGGTTAATAATTATCACAAAGTAAAATAAAATCAAATAAATTTGCATAAAACATTGTGTCGAACAAGTATGTTAACAAATTAGGGACGAAGGGTATATCCATGTATGTGTGTATTAAACGGGTACTAATCTAAAATTTACATTTTTTTATAAGGAGTAGTATAAAACCTCATAGTCCACAAATTTCTTTCATTTTATTTGATTTGTTAAGTCTTTTGCATCAATAATCTTGATATCTTTGGAATGAGTATAAATTGAAATTCTAGCTATTTTATTTCCTTTAAAAAATATACTTTGTGATGATATTTTTTTGTACATAATTGCTGCAGTATAATTCACTACAAAATTTAGTAAAACCGTGCATGGCACAAAACTTAAACTAGTAAAAATATAAAATTCAAGTTGGCCTGGGCTTCGGGCCAAAAATTTTTGCCCAAACCTAAGCAATTTTTAACTAGGTCGGCAGGTTAAGTTAAACATGATCACCTCTATTTTTTAAAGATAGTTTTTTTTTTTTTTTTTTTTTTTTTTTTTTTTTTTTGCTCTTTCTATTTCTCTTCTCATCAATAATGGTACAAATTCATATGTTTTTATTTGCTTTAGTAGGTAAGGTGAAGCCGTGAAGGTGCACTATTGGACCGGAATATCTCACATGCTAACTATCCCCGGATGCATGGGCAAGGATTCATGAGATTAGGGGTGTAGTGAGATGACAATTTTACCACTAGATCAAGTACTACTTTTAAAAAAAAAATGAAAAATAAAATAAAAAAGGTACTACTTGAAAAAATAAAGTTGACAATTTAGGGAAAAAAAATCACTTTTGATGCTTCTTGGTATAAAAGACGTTTTTTTACTTTTTTTTGGTTGGTAAGGAGAAAGATCCTATCAGACCGGAACCTCTTATACGCTCTTCCGGCTCGAGTTAGCAGGTTAGTACGTGGATAAATCTAGTAATCTATAGTATTACCATATGTTCAAATTTTAGTCAAAATAATATACCTCAAATTTTACTCAAACTTTTAGTAAAATAAAAAATAAAATTATTAGGACATTACAAATTACAAACAAGCGAAGAATTCGAACCTATGATGCGAATAAAAGTGCAATTAGTAGTGTGTCGGTGAAGTCCAAGTCTGAACATATAACGTGAACACGAACAAAACGCCATTGTTTGATTTGTCGGTCATCTTTCTTTGTCTTCCAGATCTCATTTTAATTTAGGTGCCACATGCACTTTTAAGATTTCTTTATTTCGAAAAGTCATTTAATTTTATTAAGCAATTTGGAGTATATCATTAAAAAGTCAGAGAGAAATGGAGGAAATTGGATCAATTCAAGTTGTTACTATAAATTTCATATATTTGCCAAGATATTAATTTTGATTTCAAATAATCTTTCCAAATATAGGTGTAATTTTTTTAATTTTTTTCATCTAAACAAATTTGACATTAAAATTGATTTAAAGATATTAATACTATGATTACATGAAATATATTTAATTTAAGATATTCTAACCTTTTATGAATACAATCAATTATGAATCTTTCATATATAAGTACAAAACTGGATACGTTTGGCAAGTACTTTATTTGTTTAACACAATTTTTTGTATGTGTCTGGTCACACCGTGTGGCCGGAGTTACTTATGTGGGGATTATTCATTTGGTTAGGAGTTACTTATTCTGGGGTTACTTAGGGTCTGTTCAATTCACCTTATTTTCACTTATTTCAGATCTAATAAGTTCAGTTCAGGAAAAATAAGTTCAGATGAGTTCAGTTGAGGAAAAATAAGTTTCGATAAAGGCTATCCAAGTTCAAATTACAACTAAAATAGTTTTAATAAGTTCAGATAAGTTAAGTTAAGTTTAGATAAGTTCAATTAAGTTCAGTTAAGTTCAGATAAGTGAAAATCAGGTGAATAGAACACACCCTTATTCAGGAGTTACTCATTTGGTCAGGGGTAAATTATAGGGGTTACTTGTTCAAGGGTTACTTGTTTGGTCAGGGGTTACTCTTTTGGTCAGGGATTACTCGTTTGGTCAGGGGTAATTTATAGGGGTTAATTATACAAAGGTTACTCGGTCGGTCAGGGGCTACTCTCACATAAAGAACATGCTAACCGACTGAGTAAGTAACCCCTACAAGTAACCTCTGAATAAGTAAACCCTACAAATAACTCTTGAATAAGTAACCCCTACAAATAACCCCTGAATAAGCAAATAACCCCTGAATAAGTAACCCATACAAGTAACCCCTAAATAAGTAACCCCTAAAGTTGTTTTTTTAATCATTTTGGGTGAAGGACAATATGAAAAAAAATATATATATATCTTGCAGTAATTTGGTACTCCCTCTGTTTCATAATGTTAGTCCCATATGAAATCAATCACATAAAATAAGAAAACAAGAAGATTTGAAATCTAACATTAAAGTATAAAATAATTCATAATTAGTTCACCTTATTTAAGTTTTTTGATTTTTTTTTTTTTTTTGATTTTTTTTTTTTTGGAAAGCTTAAGTCATAATGCATAATTTTAGGTAGAGATTCTCTTACTTAGAGTCATGCCATCAATGTACAACCAACTAATTCCAAATTAATTAAGTTAAAAATGAAACATATTCAATATGGATAGGTCTTTTTAAAACGCCCAAAATAGTATATAGGACTAACATTATGAAACGGAGGGAGTAACATTTTAAGTGAGTATAAATAGAAGTATGGAGTATATATTAGTCAAGTGATCACATTTTAAATGTTTTTTTTTCTTTTTCTTTTTCATATACACATATCCACAATCTTACTATAATTACTTTGCCTAAAATAAAATAAAAAATAAAAAAAAATCTTTACATACTTACATTTTTTGTTTCCATGGAGATCTCTAGAAAATCATTTTAAAAAATGGAAATTATATATGATAACCAATTTTCTATAGTAAAAAAAGGTAATTAAGAAGATTATATGTTTTATCTACGTTTAGTACACGTTTAAGGGGCTAAAAAATCAGCACAAAATAATGTTAATATATAAATAACTTCTCTTTCAAAATATTTAGGTCATACTTTTCGATTTATCTCCTTTCAAGAAGCAAGTACGCTAAAGAACGCGGAACTCAATAATGGGTTTTTTTAATTTTTGCATGCCTTTCCAAAGCTATGAATCCAGAAGCTAATCAATTTTTTATTTTTTTTTCCTATAAAATTTGATAGCTATAATACGAGTATTAGTAGTAGATGTTTAAATGATTTTTTTGTGTTGCTTTTAGAGTTTGCCTCAAGTAATTTATCTAAGAGATAAACAAAAAAAAAATTTCATCACATGATATTTTCATATATAATTCAACATTTTATTCAATCTTAAATTCATCATCAGATGTGGAGCCTATATTTAATGAAAATTATTAATTTTTTATGAAAGGGTCATGAGAGATAAACAAATTTATCTCTGAAAATACATAAACCTGTATTTTCCCTATAATAATAAATTATCAAGGTCATACAAGAATTATACATTTTTTTTTTATTTAATAAAAAGGTGACTTGTGTATTGCTTTCATTAATTAGTCGCGTTAATCGTTTACACTATCATATATATATATATATTATATAGAGTTTTTTTGGTTAATAAGTCACAGTATGTTGTGATGTAAATGTGAGTTAAAATAACTTTCGACATCTAGACTTTATAGTATAAAAGGACATAAATCATTGTATTGATGGTCAAGTATGAAATAGTTTTGTAATGAAGTTTACTCGTATAAAAGTTGTTTACATTTGTATTTTGTATAGTTCAAAATGTACACATTTGAACATTTAAATACATATGGGGTACTTTGTATTTTTAATTTAAGAAAGAAATAATTTGAAGCTTAAAAGCGAGATGTTTTATACTTGGTATATTTTTTCTTAAATCAGTAAGAAGCCCATAGAACAACTTCTATACCGCCTCAAGTTCCTGCAAGCAAGGAAAAGTACAATCATCGCTCAAACCTGTGAAGATATCGCTAAGCTCCTCCAACTTGGTGACTTTCAACGAGCTTCCAACTTGGTATAACTCCAAAGATGTACTTGTACGTAGTATATAAGCTTCAAAGATATCTAACATGGATCAACCATTTTTAAATTAATGGTGGAATATATGAGACAACTCTATTAAACCGTGAATTCTTGATAATTCCCTTTTGATGAGAATTAGCAGATTGCTGGCGAATTAATTCCGAATGGAAGGTTTAGCTTAAACCAACTTAATTATCGCCTTGATTTGTGTTATAGGTTGAAGAACTATATGAAGGAGTGTCCTCGATCAAGTATAGCAATTACTAAATATAATATAGGATTAATTAAGGAGATTATTAATTCGGTTATTTTAGGAATCGTAATGTTTTGCTAGAAACCAACTACGATTTGCAGGCCTATTATTTAGTGGGCTTGCTGCTAATTTAAATCGTATCCTATAAGGTCACACATAAAAGCACGAGATGAAAAGTACACTAAGCCCAATAAAGGTTAAGTGGGCGGTTTTATGAGGAGTCATTAATCAGTTAGGTTTTCAGCTCTAGTAACCTAATAATCTCTATATATTGGGGTTATTACTGTGTATGAGATACACAGATATACAGAGTGAAAAACAACCTAAAATATTTCATATAGAACTGCTTCCCTAAAAGTGAGAAGAGTGAAAAGTATCTTCCTCCTTCTTCCGTACTAGCATACGTGGGATTCATCTCGGGTTTTGTGGACCAAGTAGAGAAATCACAATTGAGGTTTTGGATCTTCGAAGGAGGGTAATCTAGGTTTAACGAGGAGTACACGCATCAAAGGTATATCTAACTACTTTATGTGACTCGTATTATTATATGCATGAGATCCTATTTAAGATGCTAAGAAATTGTTTCTTGAAATTCCGCTAAGTGCATTTATTATAATCCTACAGTGGTATCAGTTTGCCTCTTGCGTATAATAATATGATCATAATTAATTCGATTAATTTGATGCGAATATTGTCATTTTTAATTCGGTTAAGGGGAGGAATTGATTTATGGATCAAATAACCTTATTAAAATATGTTTTTTGATTGATTGGAATTGACTAAATTATGAATTTAGTTGCTCAATTAACCTCTAACCCTAGCCGTTTTGTTTTAAGCCCTAATTGCCCTAATTAATTTTCTGTTTTTTATTGGGTTATGAACCCTAATTTCGAAAATTAATGTATTAATTTCATATGATTCAATTTATTTTCTCATACTTCAAAGTGTTTGGTGTGATGAATTAATTCATGGAAAATAGTTTTATATGAATTAGAAATTGAATTTTATGAAAAGCCCTAAATTAATTAAAATGGAGATTTTAGTTTAATTTATGAATTATTCATAAAATGTTTATGTTTAATTAACATGGATAATTAATTTAATTTTACAAAAGTTGTAGAATTAAATTCACTCAATATATATATATATATATTAGAGATTGAGTGGGAGCAACCACGGCTGGGTGGCAGAACCACCTGACGGTGGGCCACGGTGGTTGCTCCGGTGGGCTTAGGGGCAGCAAAGGGTGGACAGGGGAGGGCAGTGGCTGAACGTGCAATTGTTGCACAATTCAGTCACTGCGCTGGCTGGTGTGCTGGGCTACTGCCTGGTCCGCCAGTCATTGCTGCTGTGGCTGGGCGACTGCCTGGCCGTGGCGGCAGCCTGTTGCTGTGGTTGGGCAACTGCCTGGCTGTGGCGGCAGGTGGCTGTGATGTGGCTGGGCAGTCAGCTCAGTCACGCACAGTCCCCTGTTTTCATTAAAATATAAAAAAAAAATAAAAAATAAAAAGGGAGAAAACCGTTCGTTTCATGTGCTGCTTCATGGTTGCAGATTTCCTGGAATGATATCGTTGGTTAGTTTTAATAATTTTAATAAAAAATTTTTTTCTTAATACTTATCATCAGAAGAAGATTAGTTTTTCAAAGTTGAGTTAAATCGGTGTAACTTGACTTCAAATTGGATTTTTGACCAAAATTTTAAGATATGTGATATTTTATTATATGGCAATTTTAAATATATGATATTATTGTTATTATTGCCGGTGACTAGTATCACAATTTTATTGCATTTTATTATGCCTATTTAAATTTACGTATGTTGCTATTGTTTATGGCTTAAGTTCTCTAATAAATAAACCAACATAGTAAATTAAGTTCCTAAAAGCAATATCGAGTTATGTTTTTCCAAACAAGACACCTATAAAGCCTTTGATCATAAGTAATAGGTTCCGCCAAAGCGGGGTGTTGCATATAATCTCGGGAATATAGGGTAATGTTTATGAAATTTACATGTCACTGTCTGGTTTTGCTCAACAAGATTATCAAAAGACAAAGTTTTGGGTCTTGAAACATAGAGATGGAAACAAAAGTTGTTATCTATCGACCAAGAATTATATGATATATAATTAGTAAAGGTTGTTTACTTACCAATAAAACATTAAATTTTATACACAGGGCCAAAGTCCGCTAAAATTTATTGTTTTAAAGGATCTTGGAATTCACATTAATTATACGGGACAATTTTTAAATGTGATAAGTAGCTTTGAATTGTTCAAATATTGTATGCTACTATGATGAACATATAATTAAATTTTGCTATATTTCTATTGTAGATATCATGACTAGTAACAACAACAACAACAGTCCTAACTTACGTTCATACCTTGAGAAGGATAAATTGAACAACACAAACTTCCTTGATTGGGAAAGGAACCTAAGAATTGTTCTTAGGGCCGAAGGAAGAGAGGATGTCCTTGACACCCCTATCCCAATTCTGACAGCCACAGCATCAGATGCTGAAAAGGCCAGTCAAAAGGTTGTTAAAGAAAAATCAGTGTTTGTCACATGTCTCATGCTAGCTTCCATGGAACCAAACCTTCAAAAGAAGTTTGATGGTATGGATGCTCATAGCATTATCCAGCCACTGAAAAAGATGTTTCAGAAGCAAGCAAGGATAGAGAGATACGAGACTCATAGAGAGTTACTCCGATGTATACAAAAAATCGATGAACCAGTGGGAGAACATGTCTTCAAGATGATGGAATTGTTCCAGAAAATGTCTATACTACTGAAATGGCCACTGACATAATCATGATGTCATTGCATAATGGATTTCAGCAATTCAGGCAAAACTTTAACATGCACAATAAAGTGCAAACCTTAGAAGAACTGCACGGAATGCTTGTCACTGCTGAGATGGACATTCCAAAACCAAAGAAAGAAGTTCTTATGGTACAAAAGGGTAAGGGTTTCAAGAGGAATGGGAAGGGAAATAAGAATGTCAAAGGAAAGGGCAAGCAAGTTGCTCAAACTAAGACATCTAAGCCCAAGGTCGATCCAAAAGCGGATACCAAGTGTTTCTATTGTGATGGAATAGGCCATTGGAAGAGAAACTGTCCAAAGTATCTGGAAGATAAGAAGACAGGCTCTTCAGGTATCTTTGTTATAGAAGTTAATTTAACAACTTCTACTTCTTGGTTATTTGATACCGGTTGTGGTACTCACATTATTTCTGATGTGCAGGGCCTAAAAAGAAGTAGAAAGCTGGCTAAAGGAGAGGTAGACCTGCGCGTTGGAAATGGAGCAAGAGTTGCTGCTTTAGCAGTTGGAACATATAGTCTACCTTTACCTTCTGGATTAGTTTTAGAATTAAATAATTGTTATTTTGTTCCTTCTATTACTAAAAACATCATTTCAGTTTCCGTGTTAGACACCGAAGGTTTTAGCTTTGAAATAAAGAACAATAGTTGTTCAGTTTATTTTAAAGAGATGTTTTATGCTAGTGCTAAATTAATAAATGGTTTGTATATATTAGATTTTGACAAACATATCTATAACATAGACTGCAAGAAAAACAAATCAAGCGATTCGAACCCTACTTACTTATGGCACTGTCATTTAGGACACATCAACCCAAAACGTATTCAGAAATTGCAAAAGGATGGCATTCTGACATCGTTTGATTATGAATCATACGATATATGTGAAGGGTGTTTGATGGGTAAAATGACTAAGTCACCTTTTACAGGAAAAGGTGAAAGAGCAAGTGATCTTTTGGGACTCATACATACAGATGTCTGTGGACCAATGAGCACTATGGCCAGGGGAGGGTTTAGTTACTTCATAACTTTTACTGATGATTTAAGTAGATATGGATATATTTACTTAATGAAGCATAAGTCTGAATCATTTGAAAAGTTCAAACAATTTCAGAATGAAGTACAGAATCAACTTGGCAAAACAATAAAAGCACTACGATCAGATCGTGGTGGAGAATATTTAAGCCAAGAATTTGATGATCATCTAAAGGGTTATGGAATACTTTCCCAACTAATTCCACCAGGAACACCTCAGTTAAATGGTGTATCCGAAAGGAGGAATCGTACCTTACTTGATATGGTTCGATCAATGATGAGTCTTGCAGATCTTCCAATATCCTTTTGGGGACATGCCCTCGAAACCGCTGCTTTCACACTAAACAGGACTCCGTCAAAGGCAGTAGAAAAGACACCATATGAGTTATGGACAGGAAAAGTTCCAAAATTATCTTTTCTACGAATTTGGGGTTGTGAAGCTTATGTAAAACGTTTACTCTCAGATAAGCTATCTCCCAAATCTGACAAATGTTTCTTCATAGGTTATCCTAAAGAAACAAAGGGCTACTACTTTTACAACCGAAATGCGAACAAAGTGTTTGTTGCTCGAGATGGTGTCTTTCTGGAAAAGGATTTCATTTCCAAAAAGACAAGTGGGAGTAGTATCTATCTCGAAGAAATTCGAGAAGAGCAACAAATGGATGTGGATAAAACCACATCAGAGACGCAATCACAGGGCTATTTCTTACCGATTAGGCCATTAGTAAATGAGGAAGAACTAGTGCCTGAAACGCACGATCCTCTCCTTACTACTAACAATGTGATGGAGGAATTGCATTCAACGCAAGAACCTCCTATCGTCCCACTCAAATCAAATTCGTGCGAAAATTCTCAAATAGTTGAGAAGAACATTTCTCCTGTTGCTCAGCCCGTACGTAGATCTAGTAGACCAACAAAACCACATAAGAGGTTTGTTGAGCTTCTGTTAACGGAAAACTCTGAAATTATGATTTTGGACCGAGAAGAACCTACTAGTTATAAACAAGCCTTGACAAGTCCAGACTCCGAAAAATGGCTGGGAGCCATGAAATCCGAAATGGAATCCATGTCAGAGAACCAAGTATGGAATTTGGTTGATTTGCCAAATGGGGTAACACCTATTGGATGTAAATGGGTTTTCAAATTGAAAACTGACAAGGACGGAAATGTAACCGTTTTCAAAGCACGACTGGTTGCTAAAGGTTTCAAGAAAATCCATGGTATTGACTATGATGAAACCTTTTCACCGGTAGCGATGCTTAAATCCATTCGGATACTTCTAGCGATTGCTGCATTTTATGACTATGAAATTTGGCAAATGGATGTGAAAACCGCCTTCTTGAATGGTTTCTTGGAGGAGGATGTGTACATGACACAACCAGAAGGTTTTGTAGATCCAGAAAATCCTACGAAGGTATGCAAGCTTAAGAAGTCCATTTATGGACTTAAGCAAGCATCTAGGAGTTGGAATCTTCGATTTGATGAGGCAATCAAAAAGTTTGATTTTCTCAGAAGCGAAGAAGAATCTTGTGTTTACAAGAAAGAAAGTGGGAGCAGCATAGTCTTCTTGGTGTTGTATGTGGATGACATACTTCTTATAGGAAATAACATACCAATGCTTGAATCTGTCAAGGAGTGGTTGAAAAGTTGTTTCTCTATGAAAGACCTAGGAGAGGCCGAATACATTCTGGGAATCAAAATCCATAGAGACAGGTCTCGAAGGATGATTGGACTAAGTCAAGAAACTTATATAGATAAGGTTCTTGCAAAGTTCAATACGGAAAACTCTAAAAGAGGATTCATTCCCATGCAACATGGCATATCGCTAAACAAGACTCAGTGTCCAAAGACGCCTGATGAGACTAAGCGAATGAAGAATGTTCCTTATGCATCTGCTATAGGATCAATTATGTATGCTATGATTTGTACAAGGCCAGATGTCTCATATGCCTTGAGCGTATGTAGCAGATTCCAATCAAATCCGGGCGATGCGCACTGGAGTGCAGCTAAGAACATCCTTAAGTACTTAAGAAGGACTAAGGACGGTTTCTTAGTATATGGAGGTGAGAGTGACTTAGTTGTTAAAGGTTACACAGATGCAAGTTTCCAAACCGACAAAGATGATTTCCGATCACAATCTGGTTTCATTTTTTGTCTAAATGGAGGTGCAGTTAGCTGGAAAAGTTCAAAGCAGAGCACTGTAGCAGATTCTACAACAGAAGCTGAATATTTAGCAGCAGTTGAAGCGGCCAAAGAAGCCGTTTGGATTAAGAAATTTCTCATTGAGTTGGGAGTTGTCCCTACCATTGTGAATGGAATTGATTTGTATTGTGATAATAATGGTGCAATTGCTCAGGCAAAAGAACCAAGATCACATCACAAATCTAAGCATGTGGAAAGGAAGTTTCATTTAATCCGAGAAATTGTTGCTAGGAAAGATGTCAGAGTTTGCAAAGTTCATACGGATGAGAATGTTGCTGATCCATTGACTAAACCCCTACCACAGCCAAAGCATGAAAGTCACACTAGAGCTATAGGAATCAAGCATGTTAGTGAATGGCTTTAGATTATGTAATTGATTTTCATAATTATAAAGACATTGAATCATGTAATATTTATGTTTATCAATAAATTATTCTTATTTAATTGTGGTTTAGAATTAAATAAAATGTTCAAAGTAATTGTAATTTTTATAGGTTGTCAAATGCGTGATTTGACAAATGAAACCCTATTAGGAGAACATAAAATTACAACTTACTAGTGTTCCTAGTCTGAGACATTAATGGACATAAATGGCTCAATCAAAAGACTAGTATGTGGATCGATTGATAGCTCAGTTTCATGAGCTATAGGGACATAGAGATGTCTAGTCGATTACATAGATATGCATTGTGATGTGTATGGAACAGACCTAAAATTGAAATAAGATTTCAAACTTATATTTAGTGGATTCCTCATACATGAGAACAACAATCTTCCACGAAATAATTAGTATATCCTTGATGATGTCAAACGCCGTGCCGTAAAAGGAGGTAATAAAGGCAACAATCAGGAATGCTGAAAGTTTAGTGGGAGTATTGGTTGGACAAGAGTGGATAAGTCCTCCTATTTTAAATAGGATTGGTGTCTTGGCCTCTTGAAGAGTTAGAACTGAAAATGCATGGCCGTGCTCAAGTGGATTAAAAGGTTTAATCACTTGTTTCTATAGTTCTTAACTCAGATTTCAAGAAATAATTTGAATCTTAATATGGATGACATAAGATGTTATCATATTATCAAATTGGACATTAAGAGACTTAAGAGAATTCAAGATTGCTCCACTTGTTCTCGGACAAGTGGGAGATTGAAGGAGTGTCCTCGATCAAGTATAGCAATTACTAAATATAATATAGGATTAATTAAGGAGATTATTAATTCGGTTATTTTAGGAATCGTAATGTTTTGCTAGAAACCAACTACGATTTGCAGGCCTATTATTTAGTGGGCTTGCTGCTAATTTAAATCGGATCCTATAAGGTCACGCATAAAAGCACGAGATGAAAAGTACACTAAGCCCAATAAAGGTTAAGTGGACGGTTTTATGAGGAGTCATTAATCAGTTAGGTTTTCTGCTCTAGTAACCTAATAATCTCTATATATTGGGGTTATTATTGTGTATGAGATACACAGATATACAGAGTGAAAAACAACCTAAAATATTTCATATAGAACTGCTTCCCTAAAAGTGAGAAGAGTGAAAAGTATCTTCCTCCTTCTTCCGTACTAACATACGTGGGATTCATCTCGGGTTTTGTGAACCAAGTAGAGAAATCACAATTGAGGTTTTGGATCTTCGAAGGAGGGTAATCTAGGTTTAACGAGGAGTACACGCATCAAAGGTATATCTAACTACTTTATGTGACTCGTATTATTATATGCATGAGATCCTGTTTAAGATGCTAAGAAATTGTTTCTTGAAATTCCGCTAAGTGCATTTATTATAATCCTACACTATACAGGGAAAAATGCAGAGCAACTGCTTACATACTGATCACTGAAGCCAGTGAATGCATCTCCCACAACTTCACCAGCATTACCAGAAACAGGCATTACCTCTGTTTTTGAGTATTTTGTACTCTTGATTGTGATGTTTTTACTCTCATAGTTGTCTCTCCCTCTCCTCCCCCCTTCTCACAGCCTCACTCACTGGCTCTCTTGTTTTCATTCATCAAGGACATGACAACCATGACAGTGGATTTAAAAGAAGCTATTTGGAGTCTGATTTTCGCTGCCTCAAGGTGTGGTGAATTGCCGGAGCTTATCAAACTGAGAAGCCTATTCCAAAATTTGTACGGTAATGAGTTTGATGATAATAATGTAAATTTTTTGCCAACAAACTTTGTGAAGTCAGAGCTGAAGAATGCATTGTCCACTGGTTCAATATCTAATGAAGTGAAGCTTGAATTAATCAAAAAAATTATCAAAGACTATGCTGATATTTATTGTCGTTCGATGAACTGCCAGCAGGTGAGACCGAACTGACACTGAGTTTAATCAATCTGTTGTTCCCTTTCATTTCTTATTCTGTTTCCTGTTGTTACAGGTTTGTGATGTTGTAGATGGAAAACACAACTTTAAGGATAAACAAGCTCTGAATATTGGAAAATCACAAGAGAAGCCCAAGCATACTGAAAGCATGCAAAGTTTACCAGATAGGATGATTCTAGATTCTTTAAAGCCCGACTTGTTAAATGAAAATGACAGGGATTCTGCACTTCAGAAACTCTGTCTCAACGACAAAGAGGTTAGTTTTTGCCCCAAATATCGCTCCTTAACTGCCCTTAATACCCAAAAATAGAAGGAAAAAAAAAATGAAAGAACTATTTTCTACTTCATTAGATGCCATAGAAATTCCATATCATACCAATTTTAATGTTTATTTTTAATCTTGTTCCAGATTTATGATATCCATGAAGAACAGTATGAAGATTTTCGAGAACAGGGTCTGAAAAATGTAAAGGGGTTGTCGAAACTCCCAAAGAAGTCTAATCCTGGTTATATTCCAAAGAAAGCCAGCAATGGAATCCATGAAATGAACTACATTGAGGATGCATCCTCGGGGGGATTATTAGAGAGTACACCCCAAATCCAAGAGAAAGACATTGTCTATTTGGATGATATCAAAGAAAAGACATTGCCTCAGAGTTATTACGACTATGAAGCTGCTAATCTATCTCCAAATCTAAATGGTGTAGGAAAAAGAACAGTTCTTTGCTGTGACATAAATGCTTCTCAGCCACTTCCTCAGGAACCTTCAAAGAAGGAAAGCATCAAGCATAACCTGAAGAAGTCTGCGGGGGATGATAACAAATCAAGAGTACGAACTCAAGCATCGCTACACCAAAGCTATGATGGTAGGATGAAACAAGATATGCAGCAAAGCAAGAAAAGAACAATAAACGGTTTCTTGGAAAAGGAGGGAGGAGATGGAAACAACTTTTTATTAGGTTATGTCCATCCTAGGCTTCCTCACTATGAAGAGCTAGAAGCTAAGTTCAAGCACCAAGAAGCTGGAGTAGGAAAGGGTAGTAAAACTAATTAGCTCAAAAAGTGGTTTTCTTATTAATCTATGGCTTAATATATACTTCACTATATTCATTTCATCCAAGCAATGCTTTCTTAGCCTAGAATAGCATAAAGATAGCAAGGGGAAAAAAGTAGGGGGCGAGAAAACAGGACCATGTATATTCAAAAAAATTGCATTACAGGGGTATATAACCAAGTACATACAGAGATATTAACCCAAAGAATACAAGCCATAAACAAAATTATAAAAAAAATCAAGTTGAATAATGTACTGGATCAAGGAATGATATGCACACACTATAGCCTAAAGGACTTTAAATGGATAACTCACAGCTAGATATAATTCACATGCTCTTGAAACTAAGCAGCAGGCATCAAAAGTTGATTTGTGGAACTGGTGATCCTTGTGCCATATGTATATCGTAGTGGTTAAAATTTGTGCAGCAAGGGACCCTCGCTCCCTTCCGTTATTATCTGCAGTATAAAATGAGAGAACCATCAAAACCGATGTATAAAAATTCTGTGTTTTCTCTACAACTTATTGTGACGCTTTCAGTCTTTCTTTCGACCAAACATGAGAAGCTTCCTGAATCCTTTAGTAGATTTAGGAGAGTTTTCAGCACCATCCCATTTCTTCCTCTGGATGGGATCTATACTCACTTCATTAGTCGGTGGAGGAGTTGATTCTTCAATCTCAGAAATTTCTGTAAAGCCTAAATTAATCCCAGTTTTAGTAGTTTGGTCCTCATCGATCAACGCAGAACCCAGCTGTTTGGGAGGCGACTCTGGCAATGGGTGGATGCTCAATTCTGGACCAGATTTATAATGATCATCAGAAACTTTTTCCTCTTTCGGAAAAGATAGAGATTCTTTAAATATTTTATCATTTTTTTCCTCAAGTAAATCCAAATTTGTGGGATGATCTTCAACAAGGTTGCCTACCTTTTCATCTGAAGTATTGATCTGTTCTACTACATTAACATCCTTATTGATGATTGAAGATGTAACGTGCAGCTCTTTAATGTCTTTTGGATCCTCGGCCTGTACTCCTTGCATAGTTGGCAACTCCATTGTTGGCGTTGAAGCACCAACCTTTTTAGTACCCTTTTCCTCCTTATTGTCTGCAACTGATGAACTTACCCCATTTACATTTTTAATGACAGCTTTCTTCTCCGAAGGCTTGTTCTTTTCTGCATTCACTTTCTTGGCATCTACACTGGCAGTCTTCTGTGATCCAATGTTCACATTAGCACCTTTTACCTTAGCAGCTTCTTTCTTCGGTTGAGTACTTGGGGCTATTGGAGATGTCTTTGCAGCTGCGAGTCGTTCAATGGTAGAACTCCTGAGGATGGGCTTAGGTTTTGACTTATCAGAGCTAACGGTAGATGGAACTGCTTTACTTCCTGTTTGAGGTTTTCTAGATGTTGCAGGGTTACCACCACTTCTTTCAGCAATTCGTTTTTGCCTTCGAATAACTAATTCTTCCATTCTCTTTCTTCTTTCTTCATCCTGTCAAGAGTGATTGTAGAGAAAATAAATCAATGCAAATGGAAATGAATCAACGATGGAAATAAAACGACTTGACAGATAGCTTATACATATGTACCCTAGTTCTGCATTCCCACCCCCCCCCCCCCCACCCCCCCCAAAAAAAAAAAAAAAAAGAAAAAAAGTATCAGGTAGTAACAATGCTCTTTTTAGCAATCAAAGAAATTAGATATTAATATAATTTATAAAATTAAGCTGCCTACTATGAAAGCTCCTTTTAGAAATGATAAATACCTTCTCAAGTTGGGTTTTGGGAATAGATGTTTTACTTCCAAATGTTGACCTTTTAGGCCCTGGTGTAGTATCAGATTTAGTTTTCCTCAACGATCCACCCAAGGTTCTTGATCTAGGGTCCTTCGTGGAAGCTTTCCCACTCTTTTTGTTGTCAGGACCTTTCTCATTAGAAGTCAAGTTTGAGTCTACACACGCATCAACATCTGATTTCTTAGCAGGATCATTCACGGACATGTAATTTTCAAAATCAAGTTCAGGACTCCAAGATGGTTTTATTTGTTCCACCACGGCATCATGATCACGAACCATGTAAATAGCATCCGGTTCATAGAAATTATGTGTTTCAGACTTTTGCTGAGGAGCTGTTGTTCCATTTTTAAAGAGAGTAGTCTCAACAATATCAGAAACAAAGATAATATCAGTCTTCACTTGGGATTCACGGTGGTCATCAGTTAGTCGCCCCTGAATCATGAGAGAATCATCAATAACATCTTTATTTTTCTTCTCGTCCTGATCAGCTGAAGATCTCACATAATCTCCTTCAATAAACCTCGGATGGTTGTTTCCACCCTGATATGCTGCTTCATCTGATTGTTTCCCAACAAACCAATCATCACTAGTTTTGACTATGGAAGAATGGGAAAGATCATCAGACAGTGGCACTCGTGCATAACTTTCTGGGTTTTCACTTCTTTGCGAAAATAGGAATTCCTCAGGTGCGCTACCCCTTTTCATTATTGGGAGGGTACTCTCACTGGGGTCAAAGCCTTGAGCAGAGAATTTACCTGTGTCAGCATCATGTCCTGTACCCTTTCCAGTAACTAGAAAAGCATCAGTAGCAATTGGTTTCTGCTTTGATCTCTCTTCTGCTTCTGGCTTGAATGCAGATGAATTTAGCTCATGGGACCTCTCTGTGGTAAAATATTTCTCTTCAACCAACTCCGAATGTGGCTGAGGATCGTTAGAGTCTGACTCCTCCTCCCTCATTAACAGCTGCTGCAAAGCATCCCAATTTTCATTTCCTTTTTTCCCATTCTTCACTGAAACATCTTCATCTTCCTGGCCAGCGGAACCATTAACAGAGCTAAGGTGCTTGGAACCATTTCGTTTTTTGTGATGGCGAGAGGTTGACTTCTTATGCTTCTCAAAGGACCCAACTGCTTCCTCCAGCTGCTGCTTGAGGGAATCACCATTTATATATTCATCCTCATCAGATGAATTGGTCTCAGAAGATCCATCCTGTTCTCCATCTCTTTTGTTAGTAATATAATTAATATTGCGTATAACAACCTTTCTTGAACCTTTTTTCCCATGCTTTTTCCTATGAGAATGCTCTGACGAAGAGTCTGTCTCAGAACCAGATCCACTGGACTCGGAGTATTCCTCACGATCTTCCTTCTCTGATCCCCGTGCATTAGAGGCTTTTCCCTTCTTTCTGGATGATGATTTGCGATCACGGCGATCATATGATTCATGATTAGCTGAATTATTAACATCAGAAGGCCATGGCATATTTGCAGGGTAATATTGTGGGGGAACCTGCATGCCTGAGTAACCATAGCCTTGATAGGGGGGCATCTGCTGATACATGGGACCCTGAAAGTTACGAAGGTATGGCGGAAATTGTTGTGCCCATGGATGTGGAATTTGTGCTTTTGCATCAGTTGGTTGAGTCTGAGAATCTACATTGTATCATAAGAAAGAATTCAGGAAATAATCCAGAAGATGTTTACATTTTCACAGTGATAACTAAATATTGACGGATTTATCTATGGTCAACCCAATACAAAGGTATGGACCAAGGATAAAACCAAGTATGGAAGACTAATAAAAATGAAAACTGACATCTGACTTGGTATGGAAATCTTTCTAAAATGGCCTATGTGTCTAGCAACATGATTGGAATGGGGAATAAGCTATATATAACCAGTTTTTATATCCATAATATAATTTGCAGCATAAACCACATTAATTAAAATGGTACAGAAAGACCATAAAAAGGTAGTAGAAGAAAGATAAGTGAACCCGGAGATTGATGCAAGCAACAATTTATATGTTCTCATCCGTACTTTTGTCTGTGTTTGTGGAAATTTACTACGTTGGGTATGCAAGTATCAGGTGGGGTGCTATATATGCATATTAAACCGGAGAATATAACATGGAACGTTAGTAGGAGATCGGAAAGTATTTCATACGCACCTTGGTTTGCATCCAAACTTCCATGACTAGTCATAGAATCAGACAGTGACACATCTGTGCTTCCATTCTGCTTCCCCGCAGTCATGAGACCTTGGGAAGGATCATTTTCTTCACCAGCAAGAATAATTCCAGATGTTCCCAAGAATGCCAATTCGGGTTGCACCATAGCCTGCATTGCAGCAATCTCATCCACCCAAAGTCTATCTTCATTTTTCTTCTTACACAGATCCTTGAAATTTATGCAAGCTTCCCTAAATGTGATAACAATGCAGATGTCAGACTTCAGTAAAGCCAAATAGAATACCAAGTTTGTGAGACTAAAATTGAAGTCCGGCTTTTTAGAGGTACGGAAGTTGTGACATTATTTACAGTCCACAGTTTACTTGTAGGTACCTCAAACGTGAAGCTCCAAAAGCATCAGCAAACAAAATGAGGTCATGCAAATTATTTATTTCAAAGCCAGCCGCCAGAGCTCGAGCATAAACCATAGCTTGTTCTTTCCGGAGAACTGCTTTACGAGTTTCCACCACACGCTGCAAACGGGCCCTATAAATTGAAATGCAAAAACAACCAATGACTATCAATGAATTTGTTGACTTCATAAGTTTCATATGACAACACTTGACAATTCCTTACTTGGAATTTTCTTCCTGTCCAAGATCGCTGCTTTCATCCAATTCCCCTTTTGTCTGAAACAGCAATTAAACAAAGAAGCTATCAATAACATTGCAATGAAAATGACAAACAACAGATTAATCTTGCTTTAAGGAATTCCTACCTTAAACGAAGCACCTGAAGCAATAGCATTTCCTGCATGTCAAAATCCAGATTCAAACATTCATCAAACAACTAACAAATTTCTGGTCTTACATTTATAAGATTAAATCTGATATGCTTACGAAATAAAAATCAAGAATTTCAGTTTCCCGGTTTATAAGTTGATCAAAAGATCAAATCAAACATCGTACTTACCATTTCCAACATAATTAATTACAGACATCCGTAGTTGTTAAATATACAATATAAGTACATTACACCAAAGTAGACAAAAGCAAGAAAAGAAAAAGATCCCAAAAATATACAAATAGTACTATAACTACTATACTATTACCAAAAGAAGGAAATCATTACAATCAATCAAATACCATTAACAAAAAAATTAATGGTTTAATTGAAATGATGATTACTCTCCACTTTACCCACCTCACCCAATACATATAATAAAGTTCATTGCATCATAAATCTAGATTAACAAAATCCAGTCAAACTAATCTCCAACACAAATAATTACCAAATCAAAAAAACAATTCAATAATCCAACAAATCCAATCAAAGAACAAAACAATTCTCCCTCCATTACCATCATTATCAGTTACAACACCACCATCAACAACCGCATTCGACGCCTCGTATGATTTAATCGAATTCTCCAACTGCGAAATCTCTCTCTCAATCGTCACAAACCGTTCTAGAACCTCCGGCGTACTTACAAATCTCACAAACCTAATTTAACCAAATCAAATCAAATCATTACACATAATCATCAATTAAACAACTAAAAAATTACATAATATTCCTAAATTCAATAATTAAAAATAAAATCAAGTACCTGAGTACAGTTCCTTTAGTAAACCAGTGAGAATTGACTGAAGAAGAAGGCGGACGAAGTGTAACAGAATAACCACCTTTAGAAATCTGATCTTTAGCAGATCGTAAATGCGCAATGAACGGCGCTAGTAGTCCGTACGCTAGCTTTTCATTCGATTTCCCAGCAAAAATTACCAGTTCACACCTATGTCAAGTCAAATATGATTAAAATTCTCACATATTAACTACCTTTGTTTCAAACTATTCAAATTATTTGCAACGATTTGACATAAAGCGGAGTAGAAAATCAAATCGTTACAAATAATATGAAACGGAGGTAGTATAAATAGTTTGATTATGAATTTTTATTTTTTTTGTGTGTGTGCTGTGATTCAAACCTGGTACGAGTAGGAGTGAGCTGGAACAAGACGTAATCGAGACGAGTAGTAGACTCCATTGATGATGAACGAAGAAGTTAGAGGAAGTACAAGTAATTGTGATGAATAAAAGTATAGAGAAGAAGAAGGGTGGAGGTTGGTTAATGGTGTAACAGAGACATTCTTGAGAAAGTACAGAGAAGAGAGAAAAATAAATGCTAGTGTATAATGGTAAAATTTGTTGAATTTTGCTTGATTTTAATTTTTATTTGTTTATGTTCACATGGAGTGATCAGAGAAGGGGAGGAGAGAGAAAATGGACAGCAAGAGGTGATGAAGAAGAGCACATGGATTGAGGGGGAAGAAGGATGTATTCCAAAAAGATAGACATTTCTTTTTCAGGATTTTTTTATTTTTTATTTTTACGGGGAAAAATGTGGGGCCCGAGTTTTTTTTAGCTTGGTAAATTGGAAATAAATGCCGACAGCCGGCGGACGTCCCGGTAGTTAAGTGCCGTTGTTGTATCGAATTACTACGTACTTCGTATTACAATTTTACAGATGAGGTGAATTTACTGAATTGTATGACAGAGATTCGAGGAGGAACAAATTTAGTATGCAATATTTTCTTGTTTTTATTTGAAAAATAAATAAATATAAATAAATGGGTAGAATTTGTTTGGGAAATAATTATTTCTTGGGTAATCAACTCCATAAGCCTAATTCTTATGTTTAATTTCTTTTTTTTTTTTAATCCGTAGATAGATTATTTACTAGGTTAATATAATAAGCAACGTTTGGACTAGTGGTTAAAATCTTTGTGAAAGGCTTTGATCGGCAAAGTTGGATAATTTAACTGTTTACGTAGAGTCGTTATTTTGTTTGCCTGAAAGCATAATATCATTATGCTTTTGATTGGTTTTTTCATTGTACATTTATTATACTCACTTTGTATAGTTACACGTACTTAGTACATTATAGGTCCATATATGTTTCTTCTTTTTATGGATGATTTACAAAAATATAGCTTTTAAAAAACTTATTTACGATTTTGCGTTGGAATGAAACTTATTTACGAAAATACAGTCCACGTAGGCTCGGTAATACATTTGGAGTAATTTTTTCTTTAAAGACAAACCGCTACCTTAAGTAGCGGTTACAGACTGTAACCGCTACTTAAGGTAGCGGTTTGTCTTTAGTACTCCAAATAAAGATACGAAGTAGCAATTTATAAAGGGTAAAACCGCTACCTCAAGTAGCGATTTTAGTACATAAACCGCTACTTGAGATAGCGGTTTTACTCTGAAAAATAAAAAAATAAAAATAAAAAACTTATCCGAGCCTACGTGGACAGTAGTTCCGTAACTAATTTTCATTACGACGCAAAAGTGTAAATAAGTTTTAAAGTATATAGTCTTTCATTCTTTTAAGAGTATGATGTATATCATATTTTACGTATGCATAACTATAATCTTAATGAATGTTTTAAATAAGTTCGGGATTCTCGGGTATTTTTTGTGTGTATAAATTTGAGTTATAATTTGAAGGAAGCTTAATCATATGAATTTTAGGGAGGCCAAAAAAATGTGATTGGACAATAGCAATCCTAATTTAAATCGTTTTGGCAACTTGTACTTATTAATTTTGTCAAAGAGTCCATTCAACAGAAAGTTTAACCTGATGGTTGAACCCACGATCGATTTATATACTCTATCACGCCCCCTTAGATGAGAGTCCTTTAGGCTTAAAATGTAGATGCAACATGGGCCCTCGCATATGGTCATACCCAGCACGAAATATTGAAAGTGGAGGGTGGATGAGATTTGAACGCGCAACATTTGTGTCACATTGTACTGGCTCCTAGGGGTGTTTGCGACTTCGCGGTGCGGTTTGAATCCTAAACCGCAAAAAATTTGCGGTTTGTATTTTTTTCAAATCGCACCTCAAAATGCGGTTGGCGCGGTGCGGTTTACGGTTTAACCGTATTTTTAAAAAATTATAATTATTTTTTGTTAATTAAACAAAACTTTTATTTTATTTTGAGATTATTAATTTATAATTCAAATATTAAACTCTTATTTTAACCTTTAATTAGCTAATAGTCAAAGATTAGCTCATATATTTTACTTCTTTTATATATTTTTTTAATAAAAATATAGTATAAAAATTGCAAAATACATTAAAATGCGGTTTGCGGTGCGGTTTGGTCTAAATTATTTTAGAAACCGCACCGCAATTTTCAAACCGCAAAATTGTGGTTTGGTTTGTGGTGTAGTGCGGTCTAACCCGCACTCTGAACAGCCCTACTGGCTCCTAATATTGTGTAATGTTAAAGGATCAATTCAACCAAAAACTTAAGTTGATGTTAAATTTCAGGAATATGTTTTATACTTTATCACATCCCCTCACACGAGAGTCTGTTGGGCGTAAAACATGGATACATGGGCCCTCTTCATACCCAACGCTTAATATTCCACTTAAAAATGGAGGGTACGTGGATGAGATTTGAAGCCATGATAATTATGTTACGTTAGCTCCGATACTATGTTATAGGACCAATTTAACCAAAAGTTTAAGTTGTTGATTGAAGCCTAAGATCGATTTATATACTCTATCAAAATTTTCCGCTATAATAAGTAGTATTATAATTCCAATGCATTATGTGTCGATTTAAAGGAGTCGGTAACTAAAGTCTAGTTTACGGTATAATAGCAATTGGTATCTTACAATTCCAATGAAAATTTACAAAATTCAACAAATTTTAATGAGCGATCAGATGAAGTAGCTTTAGTCTTGATTTTTAAGTATTATTAAGTATTAATTTGTATGAGTATTATATACTAAGTACAATATTTTTTACACAATTTTATACTTAGGTCCCATTTGTTTTTGTAATATATTTTTATAAAAAATGATTTTCTCGTTTGTCTGTGGAAAACAATTTTTTGAATGGTGAGAAACATTTTTCTTTTTAGTTTCTTCTCATCCATGCTCATATTTTTACTCTTATTTTAAATTTCTTTATAACTTTTCTTGTAAGGAATCAAATAAAAGAAAACTGATTTGCAATTGTGGTTTCCTTGAAAATATGTTTTCCATGAAACTTAATTTTTCATTGAAAATGTTTTACATCAAAAACAAACGAGGTCTTAGCTTATACAAGTTTTTCTTGGATCACAAAAACTAATATATATACTTTATATAAATTTTTATTATTCGTAATTTTTTTTACTTAACTTATTGATTGTATGATATGCGGTATGACCATATGACAAAAGAATTAAATTTGTGGACCATCGGGAATAACATAATAAGATAAATTGAGTAGTGAGAATACACTAATAATGAAATTAAGTAAAGGATTAGGTGAGTTGAGAAGTCTTATCGATTTTAAGTAGCACCAATAATACTAATTACTAATTTAATCAAAATTAAAGGGAGGCTTATAGTTGAAGAGAATATGAAGAAAAAAAATGGAGGGTGGCCTTCTTTCCACTCTATCTTAGAATTCAGCTGGAGAGTGATGTTGTTGGGTGTGGGGTTTAGAGTGAGCAGAAGGGCAAAGAATATGACGCCTAAAAAAGGTGCCTTTAAAGTTGAATATATCTCACAATTTGACAATCTCTCACATTATTAGATACTTCTTAACATGTATATATAGTTTTTCTACTTTTTTTTTTATTTCCTTTTTCATATTATTATTATATGACCTTGTTGTTGTTTATAAGGAACTAGTACAATGATTGTTTAACAAACAACTCTTACTATTTGATTGTATTTAACTAATTGTTGGTGTTAGATGATTCAATTACTTGATTGTACTAACAAACTAAATTGTTTGTTTGGTTCGGGTTTTGAGTTCAATTGATTGAAGTTATATCTGATCAATTAAGGATATATATATCTCTTTTGTTTTTAATGTACGTAGTTTGGTTCATTCAAATTATTTCAAGTTTTTATTGTCAATTTTTATAATATCCTTTCAAAATTAATCATATTAGTTATTGACTCTATGCAATTATCAAATAATATTTAATTTATAGTTGACGAAATGGTTGGTCATTGAATGTTAAGCTAGAGAAATTCTCTATCTCTAGCTTGAGTTATTGATGACTCTAATTAATAATATTTGTTAGTGTTTTATTGTGCCTAGATGATATTATACTTAATATGTACTAACAAAGAATTCGATCAATTCTTACCAACAAAACGGTTGGTATTGATGAAGAAGTATATTAAAGAGAAATTTTTTATATTTTTAAATTATGAAATTAAAGATAGTGATAAGTAAACACAAATGATCTTTATCTAATCTAATACTAATTTCCTTAAAAAAAAAAGGAAATATAAGCTTAAAATAATTGAATTGAACAGTCTTAATCTTGCTAAAATAGTATTTACACTTTACATAGAGTAGTTACTTATATTAATTATTATTATTATTATTATTATTATTATTATTATTATTATTATTATTACTACTACTACTACTACTACTACTACTACTACCACCACCTCCGTTCCTGAAAGTTTGAGTCATTTACTATTCATCTGGTCAAAATAAAATAACTTTGACCACATATTATGATTTATACAATAGAAATAAATTAGTATGAGGGGTCTTATTAGATTCCCCTTATTATAAAATTTTCAAATATCAAATTTTTATAATTTTCACTAATACATAGCCGAAGATATTCATGGTAAAAAATGTTCATTGGAGACCGTACAAATGCAAAGTGAGTCGAACTTTCAGGAACGAAGGGAGTATTATTATTATTATTATTATTATTATTATTATTATTATTATTATTATTATTATTATTATTATATGAAACTTATGCTATGCACGGTTTGTTTGTATTTTTTTAAATAAATATTTTTTGTATTTACGTGATAAAATTTGTTAATTTATTTGTTGTATGTAGTATATCATTTAATATTTTTATTTTAAAATAAAGTGTGAATTTCTTCTCATTCGTTATATATTTAGATAAAATTCTTAATTTCAAAATATAATATTTTATATTTAATTAATTTAAACTTTAAAATTTTATTTGCCAATTTTGCTTATGTGGCATTTGAATTATTTAATTCTAAAGGAAATTACAAATCTCTTATATAATTAGTTATAACTAAATTTATTATCTTACACGGTGCGTTCAGAAATTTTAATTCTACGTTGATAAATTTTGGGTTTGGCTTGAATGTTAAATACGACCCATAATTCCTTTGATAATGCAGAATATTAAGACATATGATATCATATTGCTTATTTATATAATAGTGTGTTTTTTGTAATCCAGTTTTATTTGTAAATAAATATCTATA
Organism: Chenopodium quinoa; assembly: GCF_001683475.1. NCBI lineage: Eukaryota > Viridiplantae > Streptophyta > Magnoliopsida > Caryophyllales > Amaranthaceae > Chenopodium > Chenopodium quinoa. The sequence goes on along the minus strand of NW_018744143.1, from coordinate 1,986,050 downwards.
TTATTATTATTGACTTGGAATTCTTTTTATTGAATTTAAATTACTTTTACTGAACTGAAAGCATTTTTACCATTATTCACTATTATTTTTTAAAATAAATAAATAAATTAATTATATATATATATAAAGGGGAGTTTTTTCCCGAGATTTTAGAGCGCCACGTAGGATTTTAATTTTAAAAAAATTATTAGAGCGCTACATAGAATTAGTATTTTTAAAACGTTACAATAGAATTATGCCACGTAAGATAAGTTTTTTTTAAAAGCGCTACGTAGGATTTTAATAAAAAAAAGCGCCACGTAGGATTAATATTTTAAAACGCTACAATACGATTATGCCACGTAAGACAAGTTTTTTTTAAAACGCTACGTAGGATTATAATAATAAATTAAAAATTTATCAGAGCGACACATAAGATTATTATTATTATTAAAAAATTATCATGAATAAAATTAAATAATTTATTTGGGTGATTAGTGGAACCATTATGATAAAATTTTACAAAAATTAAATAAAGGAGAGTTTTTCAAGATATTTTAGAGCATCGCATAGAAATATATTATATTTTAACCAATGAAAAAAAATTGCAATTTATTTTAGATCTAAAATTTACATAAATCTAATATATAAAAATAAAGTAGGCATTTTTCGAGAGCATTCGGAGCGCCACGTAAGAAATATACTTATTTCGACCAATAAGAAGAAAGATTGTATTTTATTTTTGAATTAAAAAATTATGTCACCACCTAGATAAAAGTAACGAATTAGATTTGATATATCTAAAATTTTAATGCCACATAGATTATAATCCACGAATTAAATTATTTTAATGAAAAAAATAAAGTAAAAATATAGGAAAAGATAAATTTATTAATTCAATATTACGAGTATAAGAAATCCAAAAAAAAAATATACTAAGAAATATTTAAATGATAAACGCTTATAATAAAGTTTGATATCTATCATTATAAGATAAATTTTGATAGTATTTATGATTTGAAATACAAATTGTTCGTTAATTATAATTAAATTAAAATTTGTGATACCTACCATTATAAATTTGACACATCATACGACACGAACAAAATTTCGTATCATTAAAAAACCCCATCAAGCGAATTTTGTGTTAATAATTTTGTGTTAATTTTTGGTCATCAATGGCCGGGTAATTTTTAGCTTAATTTTTAAAATCCTATGTTTAAATTAGTATTTCTAATTATTACTTACATTGTATTAATTTGGGATACTCAACGATTATATGTTTATGTTTTATTTACTAAATGTTTTTTTACATGCAGAGCTACACACATCATACGATACAAATAAAATTTCGTATCAATACAAAACCCCATCAAGTTAATTTTGTGTTAGTAATTTTGTGTTAGTTTTAGGTTATTAATGTCTAGGTAATTTTTAAAATCTTATGTTTAAATTTATATTTGTAATTATTAGTTACATTGTATTTATTTAGGATACTTAACGTTTATTTGTTTATGTAATGGCATACAATTAGATGTTGTATAATTAATGTATGGATGGCTTTGGTTATTTTTGGAGATGATGAAAAAATTCCAATGCATAGATTTGATTTTATATCGCAACAATTTTTCATTTATTGGTAAATATATTGATTTATTTTATATAAATGTAAAGATTTAGTTTATATCAATTTCAGTTTGGCTAACATTTCACGGTTCAATTTATCCATTGATGTAGTGGGTTGGTCGTGGACGAGGTTGGGGATTCTATCGAAATAAAAGATATGGTAAAACAATGAATAATGATTTAGGATTTAAATTATTAAAAATTTATCATTTCACATTAAAGATTTTATATAACGGAAATAATATCATATTTACAATTTATTTATATTTAATAAATTCATTATAAATTATAGTAAAAAAAAAAATTAAACTTTTGTAATTTTGTCTGAAATTATTAAATACAATAAACCAAATAATTAAAAATCTTAGATGAAAAACCCGTGCATCGCACACGGGCTTCCATCTACTTATAACAATAAAATAAGCACATTTTCCGTGTGGCTGGTCATATCGTGTGGCCGGTTGAGATATACCAAAACATTAACCGGGTAACCCTTCACTATCCGAGTAACCCCTGATCAATTGAATATCCCTTGACCAACTGAGTAACCCCTGACCAAATAATCTTGAGCACACGATGTGACCAGGTACATATGAAACTTTGTGAAATAAAATAAAAAATTCAAGTATTATGAAAACGAATATCATAAAGTTTAGGAGATAAATATATATTTAGTAGAATATTTTATTTGAAAAAATTCAAACAAACCGTGCATCGCACGGGCTTCATCTAGTATCTTATAAATGGATCTTATTTTAAAAAAACTTTTTAAAACGAATTTTATGATGGAAAAAGAACCAAGTTATAGGATATTTATTAAAAGTTATGGTTAATTTTGTATACATGAAATATTAGAAGTATATCGACAATAAAACTCTATACAACAATTTTATCTTAAAAAATCTATCTAAAATTTGTTTACTTAGCATTATAATATGTGTCACAATAATACATATCGATATTAAACCTCTATACAACTTTTTTTTTTTTATCTTTTAATATATTTATCTAAACTTAATACCTATTTATCTCTTACGTGGCACGACACTTGGCGAAGAACTGAAATGTCAAGTGTTCAATATCTCGTAACGTGCCTGCGAGACCGGCTTTATATATTAGTGATATAATATAATATGATCAGGGGCAGACCCACCTTTAGTCATAGTGGGTCCGGTGACACAATATTTTTTTTTAAAAATAAAATATCAAAGAGACCCCTTATTATAGATAGGCGGTCTCTTTGATGCTGCTATTGGTAACAACAAACAACATCAAAGAGACCTCTTATTAAGGTAGGCGATCTCTTTAATGCTGCTATTGCTACTTAAATATTAAAGAGACCTGTTATTTATATAAGAGGTCTCTTTGATGCTGCTATTGCATTTCGCAATTTTTTTGCGCTACTTTCTTATTTCATTAAAGCGACCAGTTATATTTAATAACTGGTCTCTTAAGTTATCTCACTTTTTTTGTATAATTTTTTAATAATTTTTTTCCCTTTTTATATCTTATATTTGTACAACCGATTTTAATATTTCTCCATAAAGCTTATCAATTAACTAAAAAATCATAAAGTTAATTCAACATAATAATTTTATTATACCATTTGTTTATAACATGTTATTTGTAGTATTTTCGACTTGTAAAATTGAATTCTTAAGTATTGTATTTGGTTGTGGTATGTATTTTTGTGTCCTATTTTTGGATTGAAATCAATTTGGTGAAATATATATATATATATATATATATATATATATATATATATATATATATATATATATATATACATAAATATAATTTTTGGATTGAAATTAATTATGAACAAGACATGGAAAAAAAAAATTGTACTTTCACAAATGATCAATAATTGATGGTGACACACTATCTCGGAAATCTTGGATCCGCCACTAGGGGTGTACACCGGTCCAAAACTGGACCGGACCTGTTTGGACCGGGGACCTGAATTGGGTAATTATGAGGACCGGGGACCGGACCTGTTTGGTTCCGGGCCAGACCTGAAAAATCAGGTCCGGTCCGGGTTTGGACCTGAATGGACCTGTTTTGTGTCTTTTTCGTTTTTTTTTTAATACAAAACCTGTTGGACCTGCATATGGACCTGCATATGGACCTGTTTTGTGATTTTTAGACCTGTTGCATAATTTAATAATTACATACAAACCAAAATTATCAATTACAAAACTACATAAAGTCTATAAAGTCCCGATTCTCAAACACCAAAAATACAAATGAGTCCACCGAAAATACAAATAAGTCCACGAAAACTCAGTTTCAATTTTTCAGAGTTTGGTTTTCTTTTTTTTTTTTTTTTTTTTTTAATTACGATTTTCCCGGGTTTCAGGTCCGGACCTGAAAACCCCGGGTTTGGACCGGGTCCGGACCGGGACCGGGAACCTGGATTTTTAAGAACCGGGACCGGACCTGAATCAACAGGTCCGGGTCAGGTCCGGTCCGGTTCAGGTCGGTTCAGGTTCGGTTTCAGGTCCGGGCCAATTTTTGTACACCCCTATCCGCCACTGAATATGATGATTACTAACGTAGATTTAAACCAATGATCCAAAGAGTTTTACAACAAAAAGGGCGGATATTATCAAACTCTAAAAGTCCAACTTATGGTGGTAACCAGATTTTATCACAGATCACAATTACAATGGTTGACGAGCAATGTTTGATTGAGTCATTTTAGATTTATTTAAAAAAATACAAAAATAGAAAGAATATCCTAGGAATGTAAATCATTTTCCACCTTCAAACATGTGAGAATGTGGGACTATTAAATTAATATGTACCACATGGGTGCAGGAATTTATATGAGACGTTTTTGAGTAATTTTTAGCCTACTTCATACTCCTACTTTAAGATTCAATATTTGGATCGATCATTGGATGCATACCAACGAGGGTCCATATTCTTAATAGGGTGATTGTTTTAATTTTCTTCTAAACTTTATTAATTTTCCTTATTAGGTACTCCGGTAGTACGTATTAATTTCAAAACTTGGATGTAAGGATTTATTAAGGAATTAACTCAATGAAGCTATCAGAAGAGCATCATAACAATAATGTAGGAATTCTTCTATATCATCAGTAGAGATTATAAGATCACGACTGATCCTGTCAAAACAATTACTTACAAGACCAAGAACATCATAACAACGATGTAATCGAAGTGTCATTTTCCCGTACGCCTTTACTAAAGAGCCTAGAATTGGTTTCACCTCTTGAACTCTATGTAGAAATTTGACTTTTTTGAAATTATGGAAAAAATATTTCCATATATACTGTTCCCTCTGTTTTTAAATACTTGTTCTATTTCTCCATGCACGGAGTTTTAAGAGAAATTAGATAAAGTAATAAAATATGGAGGTAGTGGGGTTAGTGGAAGAATAAAAAATGGTAAAAAGCAAAAGTAGTTGAGATAATTGGAGGAGAGAGAATATAAAATGAATAAAATATGGTTGATGTTGGGTCCACTAGGTGAGAGAAATGAATTAAATATTATAAAAGCTTTCCAAATAAAGAAATGGAATAAGTATTTAAAACGGCCGAAAATAGAAAGTGAAGCAAGTATTTAAAAACGGAGGGAGTAGTATATAAATATTTCATGGTCAATTTTTTCTAATTATCTTACATTGCAAATGATACTGCATTCTCAAAATCCGATTAAAGGAATTGCAACACAGATTGAGTAATTATAATTAAAGAAGATTAACGTTGATCACAACACAGAATATAACATGTACGAAGTAGCACTCAATTAACAATGTTTACACTCATTGCTTTGTATTACATTATAATTTATAAATGGTACTAGCTTCGGGCTTTTCATAATTAATAAGAAAAACTAGGCATTAAATTTATTTGTATTTATATTTTCGACGTAAAAGAGTTGTGAATTCAGGGAGTAAAATAGTCGCAATAATTAAAAATTCAAATTAATATAATCGCAAATAAAGTCACCACTTGAAGTGTTTTCTCTTGGATGCTTACCCGATAGATATTGGAGTTAGGTTTAACTAAGCAATTACAATCACCACACTATTCCTCGTGATACCGTAGTGTACATATTTCTACTAGAAAATACTTTTTAGCACGAAAGTTTAAATCACTTGCTTGCCCCATAAGTTCATGATTCACATGATCTTGTTTAAGATAGCCCTAAAATATTCGACCTACTCTTTATCTGGCTTGGAAGTTGGAATCCATTATATATCTAATCATATAATATACCTGCCGTTTATCTTACTAACTTGGGAAAATACGCATGATTATTCCACTTTTTGCTTACAATTAGTACGTTTTAAGCTAGTAACGTTATCCTTTCGTTTGGTGGTTGTAGTGTATTAATGATTTGTGACTTTTTGATCAAATAGTTTTTAAAGCACAATCTTGAGGGACTGTGTTGTATATCGGGATGTTTAAGTTGTTAGTTTATAGTAGTATAATACAACTTGAATCGATCACTCAGTATGAATGACAATCTAAATCAAATCATACTCCGTATTTAAAATTCGGCTAAAAATGAAATCAACCTAACTAAAATCCAAATGATATTCGAAATAAGATGATGTGAACTAAACATGATCCAACCTAAACGAACTCAACTTAAAATTGATATAACTTGAATGCAAATTCAATAGATCGATAGGACTTGATCATCTTATGCGTATATATGTAACTGATCGAACTGAAAATCTCTTTACCTTATTAACATACATGATCATGACCTGACCTAAAATAACCAAAAGCCTCCTCACTTAAAGAAGACTCAATTTAACCCAAACCCAAACCAAAAATTTAAGTTACTTATAATAAATTTCATATACTAGGTCAAATTCAAATAAGTCCAATATTCTATGCACTACTTAGGATAAGAAATGCTAAAATTAAACTAAAGATCGCCATATTTGGTTTTGCATACTAGTTTCATTAAGAAGATATTGACGGCTGTAAAGCTTACAAATTAAAGTTACAATGAGATAGTGAAAAAACATCATTGAATCAGTTGAGTTGTTCCTTTAATATAATTTTGCATCATAATGATGTTTATTTAACGGATCACTGAACAAAGTACAACATACAAACTTTAGGTTGAAGAAGATCAACTTTCTCCATCTATCCTATTATAATTAAGCTTTCATTGATCCATTCTTTCAGCAACAGTAAGTCAGTAATCCCTATCAGACCATCCCCATCAAGAGTTAAGGTATGTAATTAATACGAGTATATGGATTATTATCAAGTTGCATTGTGTCACACAAAAGGATAATAGAAAATTATGTACTAAATCTATTCTTCCTGTTCTCTTATATTATATATACTTCCTCTGTCTTTATATTTTTGCCCCATGGTATATTTTTGTCTGGTCAGAACATTAAAAACTTAGACAATTAATCCTCTCTAATTTATTAGTAATAATATATCTTTTTGTTATATTAGATTCGTTTCAATGTCTAGTTTAATTTAAGATAGAATGTCAATTTATGTTAATATATTTACCCTTATATTTATACAATTAAAACTCTTTATGTTTTAAGATTTATCTTGCAGGTCATGCATACATAGTCAAATAATGGAGCAAAAAAAAATGAGATACAGAGATCAGAGTATGTATTCTCTTAGATTCAAATCTTGCCCTTTTAAACTAAGAGAGTGACTTTAAACTTCCATCATGATCGCTCTCTCAGTGTCGTGACATTAGCCTCGAAGGGCAATTAAATTTATTCTCTCTCTTTATCCTATATGAGGTTTAAAAGGGCAAGTTTTTCCGCTCTCTACAATTGAAATCAAATAATACTTGTAATTTTTTTCGCCCGAATAAATCAAACAAGACATTATTCTCCTTGTCCTATATAAATAAAACAACTTAGACGTGAAGAAATCTACCCATTGAATAGATGCAATTTTTTTTTCCAATAACGTAGTGGTCGTGTATCATTAGCATACCAACTTTTCCAAATTCAAAACCTTTCATGTTTCATCCAACAAATCAGTGATTTTCTTCTAAAAAAACTACATTATGCACGTGTTCTTAATAGTAATAAAACCTACAACAATAGAAAATTAATGAAAATTAAGTATCACCATACATATGAATTAAGATATATGTGGATCTACCATAATTATGTTTAGCTAGACAAGTATGTTTATTAGTAGTTGCATTAGCTGGATATCTATATGACTTGGTCTTCATATCAAACAGTATTAGCAAAATATAATTATAATTACTCCGTAGTACCTAGTCATCATGAAATGACCAAACAACCACCTTTGTGTCTTAGTAATATACAGCAACATTCCTGGCTCCACATATCTGCACTTAGCTGCACCTGAGATCTCTATACTACCTTTTTTCCACTCAAATATTAATAATTTATAATTAATCAATTTATTAATTAGGTGTAAATTAAATAGACATTTTACATATTTGTTTTCTATCTTTTGTCTTCACTTTATTATGGAGTATTCTTGATTAATTATTAAATTATTGATGATTTTATGATATAGAATAACAACCACCACCATCATCTCATTAGCAAAAGGCCAAATTATCTCTTTCACACAAATGTAAAAGTTATTAAAGTTGATATGGCTTATTGGTCCTTCTTTTAATTATTCTATGCATGAATAAAAGTGACCACATTATATTGCCTTTTGATTGCACTATTGAAGAAGTTTAGGATTTAACTTTCTTTATCTTTACCTATATAAAAAAAATCCTTTTTGTCCATACGATTTGTGTAAGCTTTTGTTTCACAAGTTATTCTCCTTCCATTACTTCCCTTTAATGGATCACACATAAAACACCATCATGCTACCTATTCTTACCTTTATTTTTTGTTCAAAGAATTAATAATAATTAAAATCATAAAGTGAAAGCATGAAAATTGGTCGATTAATAAACTTAAATTGTTAATTAGTGTGTGTAGATATCAGATACTAATGGTTCATTTGTTATACGATGGAACTTAATTAATTCTTATGATAGAGTTGATTAAGGTGTTGTACTGTTTTGGTTCAAATCTTGAATTCTTGGATCAACTTGGGTAGATAAAAATAAATCCTATTCACAACCTTACTTTAGCAAGAAAAAATATAAAATGTAACCACGCTAATGCACTAGATATATCAAGCTTGTAAAGTAATATAATGTGTTAATTTAATCTGAAAGGTCAATGGATTTTTTTATTTTTTTTAATAACAATTAGAGTATATGCAATTTGGGATGGATTAAAGATTTAAAGGGATTTGGTTAAAAGCTTGATATTAACATTACTAGCTAATTATCACCATGGAGTATAATGAATTCAACGAATAATCAAAACTAGTCATTTAAAACGACTAAAATCTAAGGTCGTCTAGGTAATGAAGCTAGGTTAAGGTTCAAGGTTCTCTTCGTTCAATTCGATAACAAATTAAGTAAGATCCAATGTTTTAATTTGAATTCATGTCGAGTCTATATATATATATATATATATATATATATATATATATATATATATATATATATATATATATATATATATATATTTATATATATATATGTTGGAGTTTAAATCAAGTCAAAAAGCTATTCACAAAAAAAAAAAAAAAAAAAAAAAATTCAAGTAAAAAAGAGGTCAAATTGAATTTGGGTCAGGCTAATCAAGAATATATGTCATTTTGTATTAGGCTTACATCAAATTCAAGTCTTTCTTTGATTATGCACTGGTTTAGTTTGGGTTCTAATTAACATCCTATATATGATCCGTTTGATTTGGGAGTTGTTTGGTATCATATCTTTGAAATCGAGTGTGGACGATTTCAGGTTGGTGAGATCAAGTCGATTTTAAATAGTTAAGTACAAAATAGTTACACATTAATGGACGTCTTTTTGAATGAATTGTCACTCTTAGAGTGAATACTACTTGTAGTATTTTGTATAATACAAAGTATTTATTTATTAATTTAATTTAAGCAAAATTGGCCTCAACAACCTAAATTATAGCTTGTGTGCATCCAACACCCCAAATGTTCACCAGTAATAGGCACACCACTGATTATTAATTAAGGTGCAACAATTGTCATATATACTTCTTAATTATAAAAAAATGTCTTAATTTGATTACCCAAAAATACTCAATAATTTAATAACATATATTAGACTTCAATCAATAGTTGGTGGTGTACCTGCTAGGCTGCTAGTACTCAAAGTTCGGGGTGTTGGGTGTAATTGAGCTATAGTTCGAGGTGGTGTACCTATTTATTCTATAGTAGTGCACTATAGCTCTGGTCCACCCAACACCCCGAACCTTGAAATAGAATCCTTGTGTCCTAATAAATTGGACTCTCAATCTTAATGATGCATAAAACAAGACAATTTGTGTTTATAAATGTATATATAATTAACATAATGAACAGAATTTGCCAATGACACCTTATAATCAAGTTATCATTTTCCTAGGTATGTGCAAGAAACAATAATAGGGTGCTAAAATGTACTAATAGTTGATGATTTTTCACCATTTGCAATGAAATCTTTAAACCACTCGGCGGAAAGTCTGGGCGTCCGTTTCATGGTGTTCCGATCCACATAAAAGAGCCCAAAGGTGATGTTATAACCTTGTATCCATTCAAAATTGTCCATAAAACTCCATGCAAAATACCCTTTTACTTTAGCTCCTTTCCTACCATTTTGTACCAACAAAAAGCGTGCTCAAATTAATACAATCACTCAAATTAGTACTATGAGAAAGTGGGGCATCCTTTTAAATCTGACAGATAATGATGTATTAGTAATTCAATCATTTGATAATATCAAAGAGAATGTTGAGTTCTGACCTCATAGCCTTGGACATAGCTGCGAGATATGTTTGATGGAATTTAATCCTTGTAAAATCTTGTAGCAACTCTGTTCCTTCTTGGTAATTTGGTGGGCAGTACCCTGAATATTACACCGGATAAAATGAAATTAAATTAATGCACTTTTTATTACAAACATTAGCAAAGAATTGTCAATATTAACCAATGTTAAAAGCCAATATATATGCCTTAAAATTTCAATACAGCTGTTGTAATACTTGTGAATCATAGCTAGCTTGGCTAACTAACTAGTATGGTTCGGAGTATGTATAACTAACTTGGCTCATTAGCATCGTTATTGAATCATATTAAATCAATGAGTATGTTTTCTTATAGATTGATTTTGCTTAATCTTTCTTGCATTTGTCATAACTATTCAAATATGCTACATTTATTATTGTCGAAGGCTTATGAAACAAAACATGGATATAAATTTTCTAAGGCTATGTTTGGTTCATCTAATTTTGTCTGAATTTCTTTTATATGAAATTATTTTATATATATACAAAAATGAATTTATACGGAGTATTATCAAGAATTATCTACAAAATATATTTATACTAGAATAAGATAAGATAAATACGGAGTAAGAATAAAACAAAACATAGACGCTAAGTTTAGTTAAATTTTAGAATGAAAATTTGATTATAAAAATTAGAGCACCTTTGATAAATCAAATAAATCAAAATTGATAAGGAAATTGATAATAATAGTGAATTACTTACCATTTTCCGTAATATAAATATTGGTATTTGGATATCTCAAACTCAAACGATTCAGAAGCTTCTCCATTCCATAAGGTACTATGCGAAACCCAAAAACGCCCATCTGATAACATATTTAAAGAGTATATTTAGTAGTGTTGATCTGAGTTGAATTCTATTATCACTAATTTATACAAAGTCTTAGAAGCGGATAATCTATTCGATGGGTAAACCAATTGTTTTCCCCATACTTAGCTTTTGTTGCCAAACATAACCAATCGAAAATGAATTGAATCTCAAAACAAACACCTTATTGTAGGCACCATTATTTTTTTCTCACAATATAATTAGACTGAATTCACTTAGATTATAATTTGTTTGACTTCTATCATCTAAGCTAATTTTAACTTAATTATATGAATTTATTAAAATGATTTTTAATTATATTGAAACTTGTTTTCTCTAAAATTATCTAAACCTATTTTATTTTAATCTATACTTCCTCCGTTCTAGTAATATTGCAACAATTGGACTTTTGCACTATTCATCATGCTTGTTTGACCACAAATTATGATTTATGCGTAAAGTAAAATATAGTCATGTGGGGATCTTGTTAGATTCGTCTCGTAAAATACTTTCACAATATCAACTTTTTATAATTTTTACTCTTATACAATTATAGATATTTAACATATAAAATGTGCTTTGGAATGCGTAATTTCATCCTTGTTGCAACATTTGTGGAATAGAGAAAGTATAAACTTAAATTTTTTGAAAACAAATTTTTTTAAAAAAAAGTATAATGGCAAGGGGTCTTAATTTCTCCTAAACAATGACAAAATAGCAGTAACACTTTGTTTGGATAAGAGAAAAATAAAGAGGAGGGATGGAAGTAATATATAGGAGGGAAAGGGAGGGGAATAATTTAATCGAAGTTCCTTTATTCAAACTTAGAGAGATTTGGAGGGAAAATAGAGCTTCAACCTCCCCTTTAGTTTTCTCTGAATTATTTCACTCTCCTTCCTCATCGTTCCCTCGGTCCCCTTCCTTTCTCTATTTTGTTATCCAAACAAACTGTAAAAGTTGGATTGTAAAGGAGAGGGTAAATATTACCTCGTCTCCAATCGGAATACCATTTCGAGCTATCGCCCTGCCAGCAAAACCCTTGATAGAGCGATTGTCCTCTGAGGTGCAATCGTTGGAATTGAGACAGTCAATTGCATAAAAGGTGGAGTAATGATTTATGCCTATGAAATCAACACTTCCTTTCAATAACTCTACTTCTTCTTTACTAAACTTTGGTAAGTCCTTTCCAAGATATTTGCGCATTAAGGCAGGATAATTTCCAAATATTAAGGGATCAAATATCCTGCAAATTAAATCAATGTGTAAAAAAGCATGGACGCATTTGATTAACAAATTAACGTTAATCAAGCTTATTAATTTCATATATATATCATCATACATACCAGTGGATATTGAAAGCATAAGATCTTTCTACAGCTTGGTAGCTAAAGTCATCATTCGTGTATGGTTCATAATGGAAGGCATTCGCCGTTAAACCGACGATTCCACCTTGCTTAGGCTACAAGAAGGAAGCCATGGCAAAATGACATTAGTTATGGTTTTAATTGAAAAACTAGTACATCATTTGGGTATGTGCAACTTTAGTAATTATTCTGTATGCCCGATAATAATTTACGTATCTAGAGGTCACAGCTGTACATTGACAAGTATGTCGATCAAAATGATACATTTGTTTTTAAGATTAGCATACCTGAAAATGGTCTCGGTATAGTTTAACGGCCTTAGCATGTGCAATCAACATATTGTGAGCAGCAATTAAAGGTTCGACGTCTGAATTACCAGCAGAACAGTTACCAAAAGGAAGTGAACAACGCCTTGGCGGAAATGTTCCTCTCATATAAGCGAATTGAGTGAATACATTAGGCTCATTTATAGTCATCCAATTCTTCACTCTATCACCGAACTTCTCAAAACATAACTTTGCAAAATAAACATAATCTTCCCTACACAACGTATGTCGTCAAAATTAAACTTATGTGTTACATTCTGCAAATGAAAGTAACAAATAGAAAAACATAGATCGGACTAAATTAGTCTCATCAAGAGAACTCAAAAAGGACGTGTAAATGCAAGTGTGTAAGTATTATATATGTGTCCCACATTGAAAGATATAAAGTAATAAAGTGAGGTTTTAGGGTGAAACCTCCTTATATTAATATTTATTGTGACTTACTGCATGTGAGGACTGAGCCAGCCTCCATATCTATTCTCAAGTTCTTGTGGCATATCGAAGTGGTGTATTGTCACAAATGGCTCGATTCCTGCACATATAATTACATATTACTGGCTAAGATACATTTAACCTAGAATTTAGCCGGCCAGGAACAAGTTTTGAATCAAAAAAGAAATTTTTGCGGTGTGAGAGGTTTAACTAAGATACATTTATTCGATCACAAAACTTAATATTGCAAATGATGTTGATGAAATTTGATCTTGTTGACAAAATGTGATCTTAAATCTTATTTACTACCCTCCAAGACTGATCAATTCATCTACTTGGAAACCATTGTTTGATATACTTCAAAAAACAGGGATTTGATCATGCGACCAAATTGCAAGAATGTCACTTTAAAATTGCTTAACCACTCACTATCTATCATATTCATGGCTTTATATGCACCTCCTAATTTACAGTGAATTATGGTGGTAGATAAGTCATTTCTATTCCCATGTTTCACGATTATATCAACTTCTTTTTTCAACCATTTCATGTTAACCAAACAACATGCCAAGCATGTAGTTCTTAAGAATTACTCCATATCACCTTTTCTTCTATTTGCCTCCAACTATGAATAAACATTTGGAAACGGAAAATAATTTAAGAATAACTAAAGATTGGATTAATTTGGAGTCTACAATAATGATAGTTCTCTTTGTGACACTTACACGGCCTGTTATAATATTGATTTAAGGTGCGTTCACTTCACTTAAATTTGACTTATCTTACTTATGTAGGTACGTTATTTGAACTACACTTAGTTTATCTCAACAAATTTGAACTTAATGTGTATATAGTAGTTGTATGTGAACTTACATACAGTAAAAATATATTAAGGTGAAGAGAACAAATTTTTAAAATATGGTCATATAGTTTAGATTATTATATAAAAGAGAGCTAATGATAGACTAAGTTAAAATATTTCTAATCTGATTCAATCTGGACCGACCTCTAGGTGTACCTAGCTTTCAGGCTTGGACAATAATTTTTGAACAGCCCTACATACCACATTGCCACCCCCTAAAGAAGCACAACTTGTACAAAAATATTCTAAGATAAGGTTTAATCAACAAATAGTCATACCTTTTAGCAGCAAATTGTCAATAATTTTGTTGTAGAATATGACCCCACTTGGATTGATCTCACCAAACCTTCCCCCTGTACTACGTGAAAAGTCGTCTTCAGATATAAGGATAATGGCAAAGTATTAAAAATATATACGTAATTTAAATTAGACAACTAATATATCATTCAACTAAATCAATAAATAAAATAAACTACTCATATGAATATGAAACATGATCATATCTATAAATCGTGTTACGTACTTGGTAGGATTCTGGTCCATGAGATTGATAGTCGATAAGCATGTACTCCAAGATACTCTAATTTATCAATATCTTCCTGTCAAAATGTGACATTTTGTAACATATTTAAGTATAATAAATTTTTTGCATTGAATCATATATAGTTATATACTCCCTTCAACTCTAAAAAAGTTCTTTAAATTTTAACAATAAAAAAAATAACCATGTAATGATGGTAATGATCATCGGCTATATCTCCGTTTTCTCCTCTCCCAGTGTTCCCTGCAAGATAGTATCTTTTTAATAAGTATTCATTTATATACATTATAACAAAAAAAAGTTCTAAAAATACATATTTATCAATATTATAAGATTTTACATAATGATATTTTTTTCTTATACTTAACATATTGTGGCAAGTATCTCAAGATGGAAGAAGCAAAAAGTTTAAAACCATTATCTATGCAGAGTAAGTATTACCTCCGTTTCATACTATGTGCAACATTTACTAAAACTAATTGTTACACATGAGCAACAAATATTTTATTTCATTTTTAGGTTGTCATTTCTCTCCATTTCTCTCCTCATCACATGCATCACTATTTTTCTCTCTCCATTTAACACTCACAAACATATTTTGATTACTGATATAAAATAGAGGGAGTATTTATCATTTCTGAGTCTGTTGTCAGGTGTTTGATCTCATGCATCAAGCATTTGAACGTAGTTTAAACTTCAATGTGCTCTCTACATCCTGAATTAATAACCATCCTATTTACTTTATTAGATCATTTCAATTAACCCGATTATTTAAATGGCCATTCTAACCCTTTTTTTTTTTTTTTTTTTTTACAACAAAATTAGCTTAAGTTATGGCATGCTTGAGTACGTGCAGCCAACAATACAACCTTACGTAGGCGCTGCCCACGCCATGAACTATAAGGTCAGGTGCATGAAATGACGCATAAATAGCGCTACAGATGCAATAATATACAAGACTATGTTCTCTAATCTATTTTGATACTTTGAAATTATACTAATATTAAGAAATCGACATTATAGCAAAAAAAGTAATGCTATTATGCTAAGGCTGCATATAAGTATAAAACTAGTGAGTAGCCGGGCGTTGCCCCAGGTTGCTACTGTTGTAGACGTGCAAACGATAAATTTTATTAAACGCTTTTCAAAATTGAAATTGTCGTTGTCAAATCAAAATTGAGTTATTATTTTAGTATTTTTTTTTAATATTTTTTTTTTTATAAATTGAATCTTGTAGTTTGCATTTATATAATTTTCTTACATATTAATAACATAATTGATAAATGGCTTAGATGGTTTAATAGTCATCTTTGTTATAAAAGGTTGAGGGTTCTAATGAAATGTTTAAAAGGTGACGTGAAGCAATACATAAAAAGGGGACTACGTGGCACATCGACGTTTTTAGAAACGCCTTTTAATATATTAGTATAGATGTTATAAATTTTAAGATATTATTACAGAAACAGTGTAAATTGGTATAATTAATACTATCTTTATCCTTTTTCTTTTTTTTTTTTTTTTTTTTTGCCATATTTGACTTTTTACAGTCTCCTAGGTGCATTTTAAAACGTACTACCTCCATTAATTATTATGTGCAACAAAGGATTATTTTATATCTCACAAATAATACCCCTTTGTTGAACATAATAGTTAACGGAGGTAGTATATAACTCCAATTTTATATGCGTAAAAATTATTAAAACATGATATTAATAAAATAGATAACGAGACGAATCCAACAAGACCCCACTTGACTATATTATCTCATATACATTAATGAGAATACACTGTCAAAGTTTTAAAAGTATGACTCAATTATTTGCAATGGGGCAAAAAAAATAGGGACATATTACTCCCTCTATTTCATAATAATCGCAACATTTTGACCGGGACATATGCCAATGCACAACTTTGACCATCAATATATGTAAGTGCATATTATTAAAAAGTATTAAAGGTTAATATTATGAAAATATACTTAAATACTAATCCAAAAATATTTTACAAGGCAATATTATTAATTTCGATTATGAGAGGTGAACTTTAAATTTACCTATAATATAAATAAAAAAAATATAAAAGTGCATAAAAAAATTCCTCAGTGTCTCCTCTATCAGATTTTTCCAGTTCCACCATTGCAGGTTGGACAAACGATCCTCCCAAAAGTTTTTCGAATTCAGCCTCAGCCTTAGCCTTTGAGCTTCTTCCTTGCTAAGTCACGTGCAAGAACAGCTGTGAGCATTTAACCAGCAATAGTGAAAATGAAAGAGCAACTGACAACAAGTCTGATATCCATGGAGCATAGCACCAGTGAGTTGTCTTGCTAGCAAAAGTTCCAAAAAGGGAGAACACAATTCACCATTGTTTTATATAGACCATGCTACAACAAAAGAAAACATGACAATTTCAAGATTAAGTCAGCTATACATTGTAGAGTAACAAACAATTCAGTAAATTTTAAGAACAACAGAGATGGTGAACAGGTGGAATTTTCTACTTCAATGGACATGGTGGACAGAGGTGGAGAAGAGAGGGAAAGTTGAAAAATGCTCAAGAGTTATAGCGACGCAGAGATGGAGAGGATAGAGAAAGCTCAACACTCATTACATCTGTACATGTGTGGAAGGACATAAATGTAAGAAATTACATATGAGGTAAGAACGTAAACAAACATTTTGAAGGGCATATAAGTCCGTACACTATTCATAAACGCAATCTCCTAATTATTATAAGGTAGGGAAACATAATTTAAAAGCAGCGAAATTGAGACTATCACAATAAATGATGTTTTGTTATACTCCCTCCATTTCATAATAATCGCAACACTTTCATTTTATGTATGTTTCATAATAATAGCAACACCTCCACATTTGGAAAAGATTCACTATTATTTTATAATTTCTCTCTCCCACTATTCTCATTATCACAAATACGAAGTACTTTATTATTTATTTCTCCAACCGAATCCACTTAAACACTTTTTTAATATTTCTCTTTCCTACTAAATTTGTGCATACCTTAGTGTTGCAATTATTACGAAACAGAGAAAATATTGTTTTTTTTTTTTTTAATTTCCATAAATATTGCAAGTACCGAGTATCCCATAGTAAGAGTGTAATGGTAATCCTATAGTATTGCAAAAGATTTTGACAAAATCATAATACTATTTCCTGAAATCATGGTAAATTTTAGCAATTATGCCAAAAAAAAATAAAAAAAAAACTAAAAATAAAAATTCAAATGGGTAATTTGTAAGCAAATTGGGCCAACCCAACATATACTTTTATCGTTGGTTGTACCCTAACACACAAACACACTCTCTCATCTCACAATCTCAGTTAGGCCTTTTGACTACTTTTCTCACCTACTCACTCCCAATACCTTTTTTTTTTTTTTTTTTTGAACAACACTCCCAATATTTGTTTAATGATAATTTGGTGCTTTTAATCAGCCTTTTGCATTTTCTCATCCCTTCATTAATATTGAGATACTATGGTAAGTTATCGCTAATTGATCAAGTATTTAGCTAATTACTTGAATTTTTATACTTGTTTTACTTCTAAATATTATTAAGCACTTCACACTATAAAGATTATCTAAGATATTGTGTTAAACTTTTTTTTTATTAACAAAACAATATATTTACAATATAATGATTTTGAAATAAATATACTCCTTTTATTCTTGGTATCATTTGGAATCTTGAGGAATTTTAATACGTTAGGTTAAAAGTAAATTGAACAAAAAAAACAAAGAGTACTCGGTATACATGCTTGTATTATGATATACGTATATACGTGAGAGCCTGTACACCTGGGTGTACCGTACACTCGGGGTTATTTGCTCATTAATTTTTACTCATTTAATAAATAAGCAAGTATTTTTGCTCAATTATTAAACGATCAAAAATTAATGAGTAAATAACCCCGAATGTACCGTATACCCGGGTATATATCACAACTTCTATATATACGTATCAGCTTTGTACTAAATGATTTAATCATATCCCTACGATTATGATACTATATTTCTATATCCTATATGATTTTAGGATTTGAAACTTTTTGGTTATATATACTCTATCAGCTTTCATGGGAAGAGTTTCTAATAAAACTACATTTACATTAGATTGTAAAAAAATTGACACACACTCGTACTAATAAGCCTAACACACCCATATGTGCAAATAAATTGACCTTATTATCCAGCCACACCAAACTGTATTCAATATTTATAGGGAAGTTAGACATTGAGTAAGAACACGAAATTTTGTTCTATTTTATAATTTTCTTATTAAAATACGAAGTATAAGTCGTTTTTTTTTAAAAAAAAAAAAAATTTAAAAGACTTTTTTTATTGCTTTTCAACTACAAAATTACAAAACTCTTTTTCCTTAATGATGTTGTTGTGTTGCCGACCCCTCATCTCATGGAATCAAAAGTTACACATATTAATTCAACACTTCTACCAGAATTGATAGGAGATATTTCCGGAGATTTCTAAACAACTTTATTTTTTAAAAAAAATTACTTTTGAATTTTAATCTTCTTTTAAAAAGAAAAAAGATAGAAAGGTGAGTACTTCTTTCATATACTGAATTTTATCTTTTTATATCTCTTATATTCCTCTTCATATATCTTGCATGTAAAGCTAAACAACTTATTAAATTGTAAAATTTAATAAGTTTGTTATATTGTTACACATAAATATACCCTAATTTTGATTATTTTATTAATATTTTAGTTATATAGGTTTAGATCTTAAAAGAACTTTAATGCGAGAAGAAAGATATATGGATGCGGAAGAAGTGCAAATGGAGGATTTAGAAGCTCAACAAAAGAAGACAATGGAATCTGATCGAACCAAAATTCAGAAAAAGGCTAAGCAACCCGTTACATTGAAGGTATTTTTTCTATTTATTTTGTTTATAGATCTTTATTCATTAATCTTTAATGTAATGTTGTTGCATGAAGTACCACTTTACATGTAGTTATACTCCATATCTTGGATTCAAGAATTTTATAGGACTTAGTCGGAGTATAATATATTCTTGGTGGAATTTATTGAATTTGTGAATGAATTAAACTCCTTGCTAGGTTTAAGATGCAATCTGCATGTATGTCGAATTTGAAGTTGAATGTGTATGAGAACAAAAAAAAAAAAAAAAAAAAAAAAAAAAAAAAAAAAAAAATCAACATCACAAACTGGAAAATCTTAATCTGATTTTTTAAGAAAATTTCCTAAGATGAATGTGATTTCTTAATTTTATTTATTTATTTTTCTTTTTTCTTTTGGTGTAGTGAATGTGATTTGATGCATAGTCAATTTTTCTTTATTAATGGTCTACGCACTTTTAGGTTTATTAAAGTGACGCATAATTAATACTCATAATCCTATAAAATGTGTGTTCGCAATTTTTAATAGAAAAAGGCCGTACTCCATGAATTAATACTCTAAAAATGATTTTTTTTTCATAATAAATAAACAAAAGTGTAATTAGTATAGTGTAAATTCTTACTCGTAGTATGTGTTGGATATAATTGAGTTATTTGACTCAGAATTTGGTGTATCCCTAATTTCGTTATTTTTCTTCTTACAATCTTAAGACATACAAGTACTTGTTTAAATAAAAATTTGCATAATCCCTTCTCATCAATCAACAACCAATTTACTATACGTCTATTGTCTATACCAACATAAACCATGGAATATAATTCGTAGGTACTAAGTAGAAAGTTATTTTTTTGTTCTTCTAGGGTAAGAAAGTGCAATAATTTTTGTCTATTATATAAAATTAATAGATTGAGTGAGCACTGGGGTGAAGTAAGTAAAAAGTAAACCTAAGGTTTCTGATAGAATAAGCACTTTAAATAATATATCGATTGAGGAACATAATAATTAAACGGATATAGTATACAAATAAATATTTTTTGATAAGGAAATACTATACAAATATTGCACACTTATATACGTCATATCTCATAAAGTGCGTATGTAAGCTCATGTAACTATGTATAACTAACACATGTATTTTCCATATTATGTGAATTCAATTAAAATTACTCGGAAACTAAGTCAATACCTTAAGCAAAACTCTCCTTGTCATTAACAATATAACTTGTAGTTTTGTTGCTGAAATTATCTGAAAATGAGGTTTTATTAACTTGTGAGTGAGGATTATCTTACTTAAAAGAAAAGTAAATGTCATTAATCATGCATTAAGAAAAATAGATGACCGAGCTAATATAATTAAACTTATATACTTCATCTTCTCTAATTTTAGTGAACTATAACCGATCAAGAGGATCCAAAAAAAACTTATAATGTCATCATCAAGTGATGTCATATTCAAATTTAGCTCATTTCTAGAGTCATCATGATATATGATGTTACTTTGTCTAAACAAGAACAAGACACATAATTAGATGCATGCATCTATGTCTTGTTGATGCTCCTTTGCATCTACAATGATTTATACGGCCAAGTGAAGTACATTTAAAGAATTGCATGATAAAAAATTTAGTTATCAATGTAGTGATACATTACTATTCATGATCACGTAACGTAACTTGTTTTAAAAGCGTACTTTTGTATTATATGTAAAATAAAAAATACATTTATCGTGAATTTGTATCATATGAAATGAACGATTTTATATATAAAAAAAAAATTCTCATTTGCAGTTTAAGGATGTGGTGTACAAGGTGAAATTTCAAATACCGAGCAATAAAAAGGTTAAAAACACTACAGATTCACCATTGCGAGAGCGGATCATACTAAATGGGATTTCGGGTGTGGTAAAGCCCGGCGAAATGCTAGCAATGCTCGGTCCTTCAGGAAGTGGTAAAACCACCCTTTTAACGGCCTTAGGTGGTCGACTAGGCGGCCACCTCAAAGGAACCATTACATACAACGGGAAGCCATTCTCGAACCAAATGAAACGAAACACCGGTTTTGTGACACAAGATGATGTGCTCTATGCTCATTTAACTGTCACGGAAACACTAGTATACACTGCACTATTAAGACTACCAAACACATTTACCAAAGAACAAAAGATTGGTGTAGCTGAGGATGTTATGCTCCAAATGGGCCTAACTAGGTGCAAGAATAGTATTATTGGGGGCCCGTTTATGAGGGGCATTTCTGGTGGTGAGAGGAAGAGGGTTAGTATTGGGCAAGAGATGTTGATTGACCCGAGCCTTTTGTTCCTCGACGAGCCTACATCGGGCTTGGATTCAACTACGGCCCAACGAATCGTGTCTACGTTGTGGGACCTAGCACAAGGAGGGAGGACAGTTGTGATGACTATACATCAACCTTCAAGTAGGTTGTTCTACATGTTTCATAAGGTCTTATTGTTGTCTGAAGGTAACTCTTTGTATTATGGTAGTGGTTCTGATGTTATGGACTACTTTCAAAGTGTTGGGTACGTCCCCAAAGTTCCGATGAATCCGGCTGATTTTCTCCTAGACCTCGCAAATGGTACGTTTCCAATGCTCGACTTATTTATAACACGTACATACGTACATAAAAGTTTATTTGTTTCCCTAGTGAAACTGTTAGGCAATTAGCGGGACTCTTTAAATTTAACCTTGGTGCGTGAATCACAGGGGTTTCACCGGATGAGTCAGAAGATCAAGTCATGGTAAAAGAAAGGCTAATTGTGGCATCCAAGAACCATATAGCAACCAAATTGAAAGCAGAATTGCAAGAAGAAGACGGTGTGGTTGCTGATCATAATAAGAATGAGTCTAATACGAACGTTGGGAAGTGGCCAACTACTTGGTGGCAACAATTCACCGTACTTCTTCAAAGGGGTATGAAAGAGCGAAAGCACGAATTTTTCGACGTCCTTAAGATCACACAAGTCATTGTTGTAGCTTTCCTAGTAGGACTTTTATGGTGGCAGTCCAAGATCACACACTTACAGGACCAGGTAACATGATTAATTACTTCGTATATATCTTCACTTATTGGTTCATGAACATAAATTATATGACAATGATATGGAATTTTATTTTACAGATTGGACTTCTATATTTCTCAACCGGATTTTGGGGGTTCTTCCCATTATTTCAAGCCATCTTCGCATTCCCACCAGAACGTATGGTACTCGCAAAGGAACGATCATCAGGAATGTACAGACTATCATCTTATTTCGTAGCACGAATGGTTAGTGATCTACCAATGGAGCTCATACTACCCACAATATACATCGCCATAACTTATTTTATGGGAGGACTCAAGTATAAGGCCACATGTTTCCTCTACTACTTGTTCTCTCTTCTCTTAAGCATCATGGTTTCGCAAGGCCTAGGCCTTGCGTTAGGAGCACTTGTCATGGACCTTAAGGCCGCGACCACTTTAGGGTCAGTGCTCATGCTTACATTTCTCCTAGCAGGCGGCTTCTACGTTCAACACATCCCTGCCTTTATTAAATGGATTAGGTACTTATCGATTATGAACTACAATTACAAGCTGCTGCTCGGGTCGCAGTATAAGCCAGGGGAGACTTATCCATGTGGTGAAGGTAAATTGTGCTTGGTGGAAGATTTTCCTTCTGTTAAATCAGTAGGACTTAGAGGGCAGCTTGTTTCGGCGGTTGTTTTGATCGTAATGTTTGTTGTGTATAGGGTCATTGCTTATGTTGCACTTATGCGTATTGGTGTAACGCGAAAGATTAAGAAAGCCTAAATATTGTATGCTTAGCATTCTATTAGTGATTTTGGTAGTATTTGGATCTATACTCTTCAACAATAATGTTTGCAAGATTTTATACAATGTATTATAGTAGCTCTTACTGAAAAACAAACATTTTGTTATATTGTTGTTGTCCTTGTTGATATTTAGACTAGTTTGATGAAGAACAAATAGTCTGACCTTTTTGTATATCGTAGTTTTATCCAAAAGAAATTGGGCTTTTCGTTGCGGTAATTGGGCTTTTTAGTTGCGTTAATTGGGCTTTGATTCGATACAAGCTCCCCAATTCCTATCATCCATAGCCCATGTCAGTCTTTTTTTTTTTTTAACCCCCTTGATAGACCTAAAAACAATTTGAAAAAGTTAGCCATGACCAACTCAAAATAATTGAGAATTCTCAAAGGTGTACATAACCGGATACCCAACCTGATGACAACTTTGAAAAGCCAGCCATGACTTAGGTCGAGTTGTAGGGTGTTGGATATTTTGCTCAAACTTGTTATTTAAACCATATAAAATCTTACATATATTCAGGTGTACCTAAGTATATCGTAAAATTTTAAATATTATGTTGGAGGACTTCTCAACCAAAAACTTAATTATACCGATGGTTGAAACCCAAAAATATGTTTTATACTCTATCAGGCCCCTTACTTAAGAGATCGTTGGTTTTGAAATGTGGATGCAACATGGACTCTCCTCATATCCAACACTTACTATTTCACTTGAACGTGGGGGTAGAGATGATATTTGAATACGTGACATTTGTATCACGCTGGTTCTGATATTATGTTAGAGGACCATATCAATTTGGTTGAGTTGGTTGGTTAACATATCAAACAAGCAACAAATTATTCTTGATATGACTTTTGAAATCAAGCGACAGGTTGAGATACTTTTACCTACATGCATAATAGATATGATCAAGAAAGCAGCAGAAACAGTATGCTGTAACTCTAAATTTTACGGTTGATCCTATGATAGTTTGTTAAATGGGTTGTTACCAACTTGCCACTCTTGCCGAAAATAATTATTCCATAACCATATTAAACGTGTTTAGTTGGCATCTACTCTACAGGGAACAAAGGAACAAGCTGTTACAAACATTTTGAGATCCAATAAATTAATAACAGATAATTATAAGAATCACACGCTTAAAAAAACAAGAAACTCACCAATTTCATATAAAATTAGCCTTTTACAAAAATGTAATACGGAAAGATAATTGTTCAAGAAAGTTAAACTATGAAAACAATGATCAAGGTATTATTTTAAGAATTAAATATTGTACGTAGTACATACTTGGTAAGTCATATATTGGAGCCACTAATGGATGTAAAAAGATACTCCTCTATTTTATAATGTTAGTCTCATATGAAATCAATCACATAAAATAAGAAAAGAAGAATATTTGAAATCTAACATTAAAGTATAAAATAATTCATAATTAATTTACCTTTTTTTTTTTCAAGTCATAATGCATAATTTAAGGTAGACATTTCTTTACTTAGAGTCATGTCATCAATCTACAACCATTTAATTCCAAAAAAATTAAGTTAAATAGTGGAATATATTCAATATGAGTAGATCTTTTTAAAACGCCCAATAAAGTAAATGGGACTAATATTATGAAACGAAGGGAGTAATGAAATCAACAACAAGAAAACAAATATTTTACGAAATTTTTTTATTGCACTTGAGTATAAGATTATTGGCTACTTTAAATAGCCAACATAACAATTACAACTACAATTACAAATATTTAGGCCCCGTTCACTTCACCTTATTTTTGCTAAATTTAAATTATTTTTATTGAACTGAAATTATTTTTGCTGAACTTAAATTATTTTTACAATTATAATAAACTGAAATTATTTTTGCTGAATTAAAATTATTTTTTTTACAGATTTTCTATTATATTTCTTCTTTATAGTTACTGAATTTTACTGAACTGAACTTATTTTTACTGAACTGAAATTATTTTTATTGAGCTAAACTTATTTTTATTAAACTGAAATTATTTTTTTTAATATTATTTTTTTAAGGTGAAGTGAACAGAGTCTAATACGGAATATCAAATTTTGAAATAAATTATGTATATAAGTTTATAACAATTATACTCTCCGTTCATAATAAGCACAATCGTTAAAGTTTTTCATTTATCTTATATTAAGTTGATCTCATATTTTTTATTTATTAAAAAGCAAGTGTTATCAAGTATAATAAAGTTGGATTACTTTCATTGTACTTCTTTCATTTTGCTGAGCTCTACTCAATTATTGTAGCAATAAAAATTTAGAAAAAGCGAAAATTGGGATCATGTATATGACTACTTTTGTTTTAAAGAGGATAGAGATATAGAGAGTTCGGAATTTATTTAATATAGTTGAGCCCTCCAAAGTGGGGTTGTAGTTGATAGAAAAAAATAAAATTGCTACGGAATATTAAAAAAAAACAAAAAAAAAGTAAAAGTAAGTAGAATTTAAAAAAACGGATGAAAACGGAAAGTGAGTAGAACTTTAGAATGGATGAATATATTTTTTTTTTTTTGAACAGGGAATGTACTTGGTATTTCAAGATTATGAAACCCTTTTTTTCTTAGATCCTTTATCTAACCACAAACTTTTGACACGCCATTAGTCGGCTATGACAAGAATTTATGGGTATAGATGCTATCCTCACACTTACATCTTGGTTTATTTGTACCAACTCATACGCCATCCTTAATAAGATTTTCAACTAAATTCTGAATTTCTAGTTTCATTTACTTCAAATTAGTAGTGTAATCACAATTTGTTTGCAATCTCTATAATCTCATGTTATGTCATTTCACATCTTGGACATTGGATTTGGATACCTAGCTTGATCTAATGTGTACATTATTTCTTTGACTAGGATCTGATCATCTCAAATTTAATTTCAAACTTGTTAATAAATTAAACTTGGGGTACTCAAAAAGTGAGCGAAAGATTAGTCTAAAATATTGCCGTTTACAACTTTTC
Source organism: Chenopodium quinoa (assembly GCF_001683475.1). Lineage (NCBI taxonomy): Eukaryota > Viridiplantae > Streptophyta > Magnoliopsida > Caryophyllales > Amaranthaceae > Chenopodium > Chenopodium quinoa. The sequence continues at coordinate 1,959,527 of NW_018744143.1, read as the reverse complement.
GTAATTATAATTAAGTTGTGACATTTTTTTAGTCAACATAAACGATTTGTAAGAAGAGTATAACTACATACAAGTAAACTTACGCTTTCATCCATCTTTAATTTCTATCTACATACAAACTCCGATAGGATATCATCCTAAATCGAAACATGTCCCTTATCCTTACCAAAGTGATGGATATCATATGTCATCGAAGCGTTTTATCTCTATCTCAAATAAGCCAATCTCCAATAATATAGATATGTATGTGATTACCAAAGATGTTGGGCAGATAATGGAAAACGGAAAGCCATCCTTAACCAACCAATTGAAAAAGGGGGATTAATTAGATAAGTGCTAACTAAAGTAAGTACTATTATTCCATACAAAGACCAACCAATAATGTCGGCTTTGTGAATTGAATCAATTCAAACTATATATAATACTCAAGTTTAAGTACTTCATAAATAATTTAATTAGGTAGAACTACTTTAATTAATCAATTAATTAACTAAGTCAAGAAAATGTTGATTTTGTGTACGTTAATTAAGCTAGTCTAGCTTTATTTTTCTTTAAGCATTTAAAAGGCATTGGTCATTTGCCTAAAATTTTCCACTTTTAAACTGTAAATCCGCGTGCAATTGTGTACTATGTTCATTCGCATATTATAGCCCACAACATGGATTGGGACCAATTATATTAATTAATTCAAAGATTATGTACAAGCAACCCATTTTATGAATGAATTCACACTTAGTGTTGGAAGTTTGCCTAGTCTAGTGGACTAGTGGAGTGACAAACTAAGCATAATTTTCAATTTAATATTATTAAATTTGCATTCATCTATAAAATTTATTCTATAATGTAGGAACTCAATAATTTATTTCCGTTATTTATTGAGAAAGAAACTTTAATTTCCAATAAAAAACTAGCAACAATAATAAAAGTTACAGAGTACAAAGATAGCACACACATGCGATAGATGGGATCAATTTTCCCATGTAGAAGAAATAAAGAAAATATGAAAGGTGTAAATTAAAATTACTGGGCTAATTATTGCCAATTGATTTTAAGATGAAATTTTATTTGACTTATAATACGTAAGTGATCAAACATTTAATGTTCCTCTCATCCTCTGACATGATCTTATATGTGAATTGTGAACCAATGAAGATTTTTCAAAATAAATATATATACCTTAAATATTACATAGAATTTCAGCTCAATGTGAAACTATTTGCTGAAATAGTTGGAAAAGGCATATAACTCTTAGATTGATTATTACTCGTACAAGTCGTCTCTTAATTAGTAAGACCAAAATATTTATTAATGATTGATTTGTTAGAAATAAACGACGTAGATTTTTAAGGAGAAAATCAATACTAAACAATGATTTATAAATCTGTAGGGTTGGTAATACTTTAGTTGTAATTATTCAATAACGAATAATCATATAACTTTTATGACAGTTTCTTTCTCAATTTATTGCATTTAAGACATTTTATCATGTATCTCTTAATCAGTCATGAATGTTGCCAACCTAATGATCGATAATTATGACAATAGTATCATACAATTGATACGCTACCAATTGGTTGATTAATTAGCTAAAAGAATTATAGGTATGCATGGTGTGTGCATTCATAATCCAGATGTATATATAACAACAATCTTTGAAGCTAGAAACAGTTGCAATTAGGCCACTTCTTTTAATATCGTTATTATCGTCCATCAGTATGTTTTTTTTCAAAAGATTTGGTGCATCTCCTGGCCTCGTCTATTTGAATGTAACTAGTGATGATATTTTTGGTCAACAACAAAACACTCGTGAATATCAATAGTTTTATTGCCGTCACATTTAAGAGCCCTTGCTTATTAGAACCCACATGCTATGCTGGCCTATATACAACGATGCAAACATTTTTGAAAATGATGCTAAACAATAATAATTTGTTATAATTATTGCTCTGTATTATTATTATTGATAGAATATGTAAATTAATCTAGGCTTTAACTATCAGGTTAACCTTTTGGTTGAGTTAATCCTCTAACATGATATTAAGAGGTAGCATAACACAAAAATCGTTTTCGATCACATGGAAGCATAGGTTATATGAAAAAGATCAAGTGATGAATTGAAGTGACAAATGTAGAGTATGATGTATAACAGGTACAATACTCGTAAAAAGCACGTGAAAGGGGTGTGTAACAGTCCAAGTTGTTAAAGTAGTGACAAAATAATGCAAGCTGGTAATTACTCAGAGTAACTTAATAATTAAGTGAAGTGGCCTGGAAAATATGAATCTGCATAAAGTGTCCGAAATTACAGTAAGCTAAAGCCGACCAAATCTCTTGAAAACTACGGAGTTATATTATTATTTCATTACAGTATAAATATGCACGAGGGCAAATAAGAAAATCAGAAAAGAAAAATCATACAGTATACTTCTTCATTCAAAGCTCAAGTGAGTCAAGTCATATATGTACAGTTGATTGATCCTTGAATTGGACTTTTTTTTTTTTTTTTTTTTTTTTTGAATTACGGCTGTCAAATGTCAATTTTCAGCCGGATTTTATATCCTATTTAATGTTTTATGCGATCGTTAATTACAGAGTACGAAATATTGAGTATGTGGTAATAAAAATAAAGTTTGATAGAAATTATGAATAATACAACCGTTTAATAGATAACACAAACTATTTTAATATTTAAGGTTTTGTTGAATTCATCACAATTTTATTTTTATAATTTATACTGAAAATTAGATAATACACCCGGGTGCACCATACTCATGGTGCACCCGGGTAAACAAAAAAAGGCGGAAAGAACATATAGTGTTTGATAAAGAACATACCTATGTTTGACAAAGAACATACCTTTAATATGTTATTTGAGTGTGATCAGTGTGTTCTTTGAGTAAAATTATATGTTCTTTACATTATAACTTATGTTATTTAACATATGTTGATAAACATATTTTTTTTGGGTTTAATAATAGAAAGTATGTTCTTTGAATTTGGCGTGTATGTTCTTTAAGGTCGTAGTGACGCCCAAATTCTATTTTTTATTATCATGTCATATTTAAATTACTTTTATTATCGCACATTCTTTGAGTTTGATTAGTGTGTTATTTAGGTATTAACTATATGTACTTTACAATATAAATTATGTTCTTTTTAACATTTGGTATTTTGAAATTTGATATTGAAATCTTAAATTATTTTTAATTGAAAATAATGTTAGAGTAAAAAAAACTAAATTATTATGGGAAGTTGAATTTTTTTTTGGAGAGATAGAAAACTATTTTTTGGGGAAATGATATCTTTGGTAAGGATTTTTTAAGAGGTGATCAACATTGGCATGACTCACATCCCGACCCGATCCGGCCCGAAATAGGGTGGGTTTGGGCAAACCTAAAAATGCATTTTTAGTTAAAACTCGATCCGGGTTCAAAAAAAAGCCCGAAAACCCGCTACTTTTCTACGGGTTTGAGCACGAGAAATTATGATATGGCCCGACCCTACTCGATTATTTATCACTTCTAAATTTTTCCCGTTAATAATGTGTAATTTTTCAGAAAATTTTATCAAGCTTTTATCTCGTTCTTTTTATTATATCTTTATGTTCTTTGGTAATGCATGTTTTTGTCAAATACAACCATGTTCTTTGTCAAATACATGTATGTTCTTTATGAAACACAGGATGTTCTTTCCGCCTTTTTTTTATTTATCCGGGTGTATGATGAGCACTGTACACCCGTGTGTATAAACCACAGATTAAATTTATACAAGTATTAACTTATTAATGCATAATACATTCCCCGCATCGATCGATCTCGAGCTAGGGGTGAGCAAAGACCCAGGGTACCCGGTACCGGACCCGGAACCGGTTAGGATCCGCCGGGTCCGGACCCGGAACTGGTCCCACCGGTTCCGGGACCGGGTCCAAAATGTCGGACCCGGTTGTAACCGGTTCCGGGACCGGGTCCTAAAATTTCGGACCCGGTACCCACTGGGTACCCGGTTTAAACCAATTCCAGTTCCGGGTACCCGGTCCCGGATCCAGACAATCCGGGTACCCGGAACCGGTACTGATTTAGTTATAAAAAATTATTTTTTTTTAAAAAACCCAACAATCCACAGTCCAATACAACATTAGGCCCATTTCATCCAACTCATTTCTGCTAGGGTTTCTGTCAGCCACTAAGCCTCCTCATTTCATTGAATTCATTTTTGCTAGGGTTTTGTTCTTCTCTGTTCATTCTCAATCTTCTCTGTTCTCCTCTGAAAATCTCATCTTGTCTTCTTTCGTTCTCATCAATTCACTGATTCTCGGTCTTCTTTCGTAAGTATTTTTCTCTTGGTACTCAAAATCTCATCCTCTCTTTCGTTCTCATCAAGCCACCGAACGACTGTCTCTTTCGTAAGTATTTTTCTCACTTTGTTTGCTTTTTGTTTCATCTTGCATATGTAGATCTCTGGTACTGTTTATTACTGCTTGCATTTTCTTTGGAGATAGTTAGAGTGTTTATGTTAATTTTAATTTTTATTTTCTTCAATTTCTGAGGGTGTTACGAGTGTTTAATATGCTGAAATCAATGAATTGGTACAAATTGACTGCACTTATAGTCTTTTTCTGCAATTTCTGGGTGTTTGAATAGATTCTTATTGAGTATTAATTGGTGGGTACCATTTTTAGTTGCTGTACATGTTTAGTTCAGTCATTGCTTTTATAGAAGTTGTTGTTTGGCTGTTAACATTGTGGTGTTGATCTCAGTAAATGAGGTGGGTACACTGGGGTTTCGTTTTAATGATGTTATGTTTGCTGCTTGCATTCTCCCTGATAGAGTTAAAAACATTGGAAGAAACAGAGTCAATAACTCAATGTTCTATCTTTTGGCTTTTACCACTTGCGATGGATTAGTGGAAAAATTTCTTTAGAGGAGATATTTCCCAAAGTTCAAAAATTTTTTGTTGAATTTTTTTCCTGACTGAATGATTAAATAAAAAAATCATACTACACTACACTACAATCCCATCTTCTGATCACATTCACCTTGCATCTTTGCAATAGTGTTTTTTTTTTTTTTTTTTTAATCTAGTTATCATGATATTGGTTTACCTTGTTTTTTTCAGATTTTCAGATCTATTTCTTGTTTTATTGAGCTGGTCTTTTCTGAAATTTGTAGTTGTGGAGAAAGATGTAGATGGTGATGCATGTGCAGGAACTACAGTTGGATTTCTATGTAGAATTCTGCTTGTTTAAAAGGTTTTTATAGAGGAGAAAGTGTTTCAACAACTAAAGGAACCTTCTTTTCATAAGATTAATTACCATTTTTTCTTTATTAAGTTCCAATTCCTTTTTGTATTCTTCATGAAGATGATGTACTAGGATCTGTGCATATTGTCTCTCCTTTCTTTCTTTGTGTTTATGTGAGTGAGACAATATCAGTTCTGACTGTTGTATGTATTTGTGTAATGCATATAATCACTCTCACTTTGTGTAATGTTTATGTCTTATTAAAGTTTAATTTGTTCCTATTTCAGAACTATGAGCAATACCGACAATTCGTCAGTCCCTATGGATGATGAAAGTGAGGTTGGAAACGAGAATGCAACAACCAAATCAACCAAGGTTGGTGACAAGAGGAAGTCTGAATACTGGAACCATTTTTGGGATTTTAGAGATCCAGTAACCAAAAAAATTGTTCAAGTCAAATGCAAATATTGTGAGAAAATGCTAACAGGTAATACTAATAATGGAACTTCTTCATTAAAGAAACACCTTGGTGCATGTTCAAAATACCCTCCAAATGTAGACAAAAAGCAAAAACTCATTTCTGTTTACAAGTCTCCTGAATCTGATGCTACTATAGTCTCTAATTGGAAATTTGATGAAACTGCTTGTAGACTTGGTTTGGCAAGAATGGTTATTGTTGATGAACAACCATTTTCTATTGTTGAGCGTGAAGGTTTTAGGTATTTTTGTAGTGTTGCTGTACCTCAATTTCATATACCTTCACGTTTTACAGTTGCAAGAGATGTGAAGAATATATTTGTTTGTGAAAGTGGAAAATTAAAGAAATTAATTGGGTGTTTGAAATCGAGAGTGTCACTAACAACTGATTGTTGGACCTCCATTCAAAATTTTAATTATCTTTGTTTGACTGCTCATTTTATTGATGATAATTGGAAGTTGCATAAAAGAATTTTAAATTTTCAATTAATGGATAGTCATAAAGGTAAGGAAATTGGAAAAGTTGTGGAGGCATGTATTCTTAAATGGGAGATTGAGGATCGATTGTTTTCTTTAACTGTTGATAATGCTAGTTCAAATGATGTGGCGGTTGGATATTTGAAAACACATTTTCATGATAAACTTGTTTTGGAGGGTTCATTTTTTCATATGAGATGTGCTTGTCATGTTCTAAATTTGATTGTGAAAGATGGTTTATCTAGTGTGAAGTCTTCGATTGCTCGAATTCGTGCTGCTGTTAGATATGTGAGGAGTTCACCTTCTAGAGCTAAATTGTTTGCACACTCTTCTATGTTGGTTAAAGTTTCTTGTAAAGGTTCAGTTTGTCTTGATGTGGCAACTAGATGGAATTCTACCTTTCTCATGCTTGAAACCGCATTGAAATTTGAAAAAGCTTTTAATAGGTTTGCGGAAGATGATCCTGATTTTAGTAGGGAACTCAAGGATGGAGTACCTACACAAGAAGATTGGGTAAATGCTAAAGTGTTGTCTTTGTGTTTGAAATTATTTTATGAGTCTACAAAGAAAATGTCGGGTAGTTTATATGTTACTACAAACTTGTATTTTCACGAGGTTTTGGAGGTGTTAAGTTGTTTGATAGAATGGGAAAACTCTACAAATATGGATATTCGTATTATGGGTAGACAAATGAGGGAAAAGTTTGATAAGTATTATGGGGATCTCGGTAAAACTAATATCATGATGTTAGTTGCGGTTGTTTTAGATCCTCGATATAAGCTTAGGTTTTTGAAGTATTCTTTTAAAAAACTTTATCCTAACGACTTTGCCAAAGTCGATGTTATTTGTGACAATTTGTATGACAATGTTCAGAAGTTATTTAACCATTATGATGCTATTATTGCTTCTTCCTCTTCCAAGAATAATCGTAATATTAATGTTGCCAATGTGGATAATGGTTCTGAAAACTTGAGCTCTTCAAATAGTGAGCAAATGAAAAAGTTTTATGATGATTTTGATGAGGAAGAAAGTGATTTTATTGTTGAAAAAAGTGAATTGGATTATTATCTTGAAGAAGCTCGGGAGAGAAGGGTTGAAGGGGAAATGTTTGATATTTTGGGTTGGTGGAAAGAAAAAAGTGACAAATACAAAGTATTGTCAACATTGGCTAAGGACATTTTGGCTATACCAATTTCTACGGTTTCTAGTGAATCCGCATTTAGTACATCGGGTCGCATACTTGATCAATTTCGTAGTAGTTTGGGGCCAAATATGGTGGAAGCTTTAGTTTGTACTCAAGATTGGTTAAGGGCGTCAAATGTATGCATTGATATTGAGCGCTTCCTTGAGGATGTTCAAAAATATGAAGAAGGTAATACACTAATACTTCTATTATTTTGTATATTTATCTATTTTATTTCTCTAAGTTTATTACTTATATTGTTTACTGTTTTTTTTAGAATTGGATGGTAGTGACACTGGCATCACACAAGTTAATGAATTTGTTGGAAATAATTGATGTGACAAAGGTTTGTATAATTGTATTCTTAATTATATTGTATGAAAAGATATCAAATGACAAATATTCTAAGGACATTTTGGCTTTTGTTTATAGGGAATTTGTGCTTCCTTGTTGGCTGCTGCCTCTTTGCTTTGTTGTCTGCTGTATGCTGTCTTTCTCCGTTGCTTAGATGGTTGCTGACTTGCTGCTGGTCTTGTTGCTGGCTGATGGTGTGCTCAGCTGCTGCCTGCTGATGGTGTGCTCAGCTGCTGCCTGTTGCTGCCCTTCCTTTTCTTCCCTTTTTTTTTCTGAACTTTTATTTAAGTAGTTGTTTTGGTTATGTTTGGATGTTTGGACTTTGCAGCATTGTTGAAGTTTGTTGTACTGATATTTTAGGTTGTTGAATTGGTACTTTTTGGCTTATTAGTTTGTAATATTTGTATTTTGAAATATTTGTATTTTGCTAGCCTCCAAAACTAATTTAGGGATATTATTATGTTAATATAACTAGCCTGCAAAATTCCATTATATATAATAATATATTATATAACAATTATAAAGAAAAAAACAGTATTTTACTACGTTGAATAATACCGGGTACCCGGTTTTGGAACCGGTTCCTACCGGGTCCGGGACCAGTTCCAAAAAATTTGGATCCGGTATTAACCGGTTCCGGGACCAGTTCCAATTCTTGGGACCCGGTTATAACCGGTTCCGGATCCGGGTATTACAAATATGACCGGGTACCCGGTCTTGCTCACCCCTATCTCGAGCTGTACCATTTTCATTTATAGTTGTTTTATTTAATTACGTTATTTCATAGTTTTGTTTTTTTTTTTAAAAAAAAAAAGAAAATTATATTTACCCCTGTAACCTTGATACTTTTATTGGTCTTTTATGACAACGTGGATTTTATTCGAGTAAATTTAAGTTTATAACATTGATAAACAAAGGAAGTTTATCAAGGGGTAAAATGGTACAATTATGTGTGCATTGAGGGGTATATGTGTAATTTAATTTAGACAATTTAACTAATGGCGTTAACTTTCCCTTCGATGTTAACAATGAGAAACCAGAAACCCACCTAGCTTTATCATCTCTCTTTGTTGGCCCATCCACCGACGGCGACAAGTCATTTGAGTCGTCACTCGAAGGAGCAGGTGGCAAGTTGATGGAGAAATCATCACTTGAAGTCTCGAAGGAGCAAACAACAAGTTACTCACTTCAAATCTTGAAGGAGCAAACAACAAGTTAATCTAGTGCGCACCATGCTAGGCTTGCGGCTGGTGCTTGCCTTGCGACAGCCCATGCTAGCCTAGCCCTCGCATGGCTAGGCCAATGCGAGGCTAGGGCTATGCACTTTGACTTATTTATTGTTGATTGACTTATTTGTACGTCTCGTTAATTCCTAAAATTTAACTCGACGTTTGACATTCGGCTTCGACGCTCTAAGCTCAGAATCCGACGTCGGAGCACATATCCTCTTGTACATAACAAGACCTTCGGCTTAATTTGTCGCCTTAGTTCGGTTGCACGCTTGGGTATGACCCGTTGGGTTCAGTTAAAAGGAAAGTTGTAAAATTAATATAATTAATCTCACTGATCGGAGATGTCCTCTAGCCCGACTTTCCGATCACTTAATTTCACTGAATAATTAACTCCGTAATTAATTCTGAACCTTGTATCGGAATAATACACTTGTTCGAAGGACACCATTACTTTCAAGAGGTATTGTACTAATTTATGTTGCACCTCCTTGCTTCAATGGAGAAAGCTCTTAACTCTGTCAATTTTCGTCCGTCATTGCCAATTGTCCAAGTGGGTTAGAATTTTTTTTTTATTGTACAGCGCAGAAACCAAGGCTTTTTATTTACAAAAATGTCATTTGATAAACATCTCATGTTTATCAATGTGATAAACCTGTGCTTCCTCATTTTATTCATTGATTGAAAAAAAATACACTTTATTCATCGTTTAATTTATTATCTTCTACTCCCTCCGTTCCTTTTTATTGGTTAAGTATTGACTTGCACATTTGTCAATACACTTGTTTGACCATTAATATCTTTCATTGCATATATGTAAAAATTATAGTGATTGAATAGTAATAAAGTACTCGCTAAGACAAATCAAACAATACCCTGTATGACTATATTATGTTATATATATTATAAACAAATTACGGGATTCTCTCATTTGATGAATAGTGTCAAAAATCAAAACTTAACTAATAATAAGGAACAGAGGGAGTACCTCACTTAATTAAACAATACACGAATATCTCATAATCTCTGTCAGTCTCCTCTTACATATTAAACAAAAGTACCACAAGATGGTCTGGGTGAACAGTACGTGAACTGCTGAACTCCCAATTAATTTCTCCTTTGCTTATGTTGATTGTTACAATAGTATAATTAAGTATGTACTCGTTTGATTGCCATGATAAATTACAAAATTTGGAAAATAAAGGATGTTGCTTACCTAGGTACTTTGTAAATGAAACTATATCCAATAATCTTCAACCAAACAACATTTCTCACTTCCTATGAATGAATATATACAATGTAAATTAATTAAATATTTCTTCATATTAAATTTTGCTTTCAATGTTCAACTAATTAAATTCATTCAACAAAGGCTGATAAGGATTTTAATTAAAAAGTTAAAGAAGTGCGTGCTTTAGAGATCCCACAAAAGTCAAGTGTGTAGACTATTAGGAATGGTGGGACACTCTTAATGCGATAGATTTTGAGTTTAATATTTTCATTTCTCATAACCTAATGATTTTGAGTTTGAGCTTTTAATTTCTTATAAGCATTAATGAATTAATAGATCGATTTTGAGTATGAACATATTTTCTTCTATAGATTAATTAATTTATTTTTCCATTAATTTCTTATAAACATTAATGAATTAATACATGCACTTTATTATTATCATTTTTATGAATGATCATGGGACTAACTTTATTGGCTTTCAACCCCTACTTTAAAATCATGACTCCTCTACTATATATAACTTGTTTAATTGTTTATATTATTATTATCTTAAGAAAACATTTGCTTAAAGGTTGTGGCATGATAATGTAAAAACTAACATGACAATGAAGAATCGCTATATTATTTTAACACAATGAAACCTTAGTCACCTTTTATGTTATCCAAATTATGCAGAAAAAATAGGTAAAATACACTTGTTATACATTCAATTATTAAATTAGATCGAGATTAGGTAGTCAAATCTTAGTATGTCTTTCTTTTCAGTCTAAGATCTACTATTATGTAACGTAAAGATGTCAATTAGCAGTGTGAGATAAGTCAGGAAAAAAAGAGTCATACAACATGTTAAGTTACGATCAACAAACTACAGGGTCAATATACTCTATTAGCTAATTTAGATGATCGAGCTTCAAATCACATAGTACTTTGCTAATAATATGAGTACGTGTGGATATAATTAAGTTTATGTATGGTACTAATAGTGGACACACACCAGCCTGCTCAACAACTCCATAGTTGAACATGCAAAAAGCTAATAAATGTGCGTAAGTATTTACGTCTGAAGTGACATCATAGTACAAATGCACACGAACGGAAAAAGATTAAAGGAGAGAGAAAAAAATGTAGATTTCTTATCTTAACTAAGAAATACAGCTATTGGATGAGAACAAGTTGATTTTGTCAATAAAAATAGTAAAGATTGAGGTTCGTTTAACTCATAATTTGACCAAAGAATAAATACTTCACCTACACATTTTACTTTCGTGCATAAATCCATAATATTCTTGGATTTTGACATATATAAGACATGGAACTCGGACTTTATTTTTTATAATAAGGTTTTCTACACTCAAGCTATGATTTCTTGCATATTATTGGTCCACTTAACAGCTCTTCATTATACCACACAAATGTTTTTTCTTACAGATGTTACTTTGACCCACCAAACTATTCCAATTATAGGTGTCCCTATAAATCTCTTGAATGTGAGTCCTCACATGTGGCTTTTCTTGATTAAGACATTCTATGTTTAAAACTAATCCGTTAAGCATTTTGAAGCCACTTATCACATAAAAAGTTAGTCGCAGATTCCTTTAATTCTAATCTAAACAGTAAATGTTAAAAAATGGAACAAACTTTATTAGGAAACGAAAGTAGTACTATTAATACATTGGAGTACCATGTAGTAAACACAAATTGAGGCTGATGATCATCATCACTAGTATCAAGATTATGTACCCATCACCTAAAATTAAGCCACGCCTGCAAAATACCGATATATATCTACTATTATAGATCAATCTATGTACACGAAGGTAGGAATCTAATACGGAGTACAATATAATATGTTGTACTGTAAAATCATATTACCAATGAATTTTATTTAAATATTTTCATAATAATATTGATGGTCGAAATAGGAAAAATGATATCAACGTGACCGTCCAAGAAATAAATGGGCGTAAAGATAGTCGTGTGATAGCATGTGAGTAAGGACCCTCCGCAAGATGCTATGCATGGCTGAATATTATTCAGTGCCTGCGTAGTCAAATCAAGAGACAGATTGGCGGCGAATAAAAATTGTGATTTTAGTGAACTTTTTCCGTGAGGTTGAGGTTGAGGTTGCATTGTGACTTGTGTGGAACTGCTCAAATGGATAAAGTTAGGGGGAGATAGATTAGGGAAATTCTCCAACCTAAAAGCTATTATGAATTCTTATGTCAAAAAAGATGAGTAATTCCCTCTTATTTTAGGTAGTAGTACATGCATTATTATGAAGTTCAAGTTAGGCTCGTCTATCTTGACTGGACGAGTTTAATTACCCCATTTCTCTCGCTTCTCTTGATAAATCAAGAAAACTTGAGTTAACAGTAATATATTGTTTATAAATAAGATATTTATCAAGTAAATAAGCATTCGAACGTAAGTTTGTTGAATTAATTCTAAGAACTTTTTATTGTGGAAAGTGAAAATCAAATAGGCAACAAAAAATGCTCTCTTAAAAGTTAAGTACATGCAATGCAAATATGCTACTAGTTCATTTCAAATTAATACAAAATTCTTTCCATTTTATAAAGTATAGAATATTACACTTTTAAAGTTGTAAAATTGATCATGTCATTATATGTGTACTAGGCTATCTATGAATAAGAAACCATAGGTAGGATCACAAGGTTGTAGGATCCAATTAAACTAAAAGCATATACCAATTATTATGCCTTAGTCGAGTGTAATGAATTGCATTTCATAATCACAAGGTTGTAGGATCGAATTTCACCAAGTTATGGGCTCTTTAGAAGTGAAACCAATCTCCTTAAATTTATTTAATGTACAAATTGTTTGTTAAATTAGTTTCCTAATTAATTTCTAAGGGGTTGTTTGATCAAATTGTATTTTACTAAAAAGTCGGTTGTGAATTCAAATTCCACAAATTCAATTTCTATTTTCTTTGATCCACCTTGTTATATTCCAATCTATTGTAAATAAGAAATTTTCTTAAATAAAACAAAGGAGTACTACATAATGACAATCTAAATCGATTTTACATCTCAATTCGGAAAAGTATGCATCTTATACTCTTCTCAGAGGAAAGGTTTACCAATATTTTTTCTCGATCTACACATAATTCATGTATTCCCTTGATTTGTTTCATGCTGATTAAATGCATCCATCATTTGACTTTAACATTGATCACATGTTTGAGCTCATTTTCACCGTAGCTTTTAATAACACATAAAAGTGAATGTATATAAGATGTTTAATACTTGTATTTACTTTAATGATATTTTCAACCTATCAACTTTTCATAATTTTCATCAGTACGTAGAGAATTATAGATTCGACTCATAGAATTTGTGGACAAATCTACCGATTTAAAGTGTTGCATTTAACCAAATACGTAAGTATTAGTAACGTCAAAAGTGCGAAGCAATTTCCATTATATTTCCTAAAATTGGAGTCAATAGTTTAAACAAAAATTCCACGAACAAGTGCAAAATAGGGAAGATCTGATACACGGTGGATCAGGTCCGCATGACAACAAAAAACGACAAAACAAGAACCGTCCAACCCATGTAAAAATCAATCCCTAGTTCGATATCTCAACACGTGGCATTACAATATTAAAAAGATAGCAATCATATAAACAACAAAACAAGGAAAATGACGCCCATATTTTGGATCATACTTCCTCTTTATAGTCTACACATACCACGTATATACATTGATATTTATATTAAAGTGACGTCTTCCCATCCTCAATCAACATAGAACTGTCCAGGCTTTGGACTTTTGACCTCATTTAACTTGTTTAAAAATAATATAATTAATAATATACGCCACCTTATGGGATACGTATATATACTCGTATTAGAAGTTAAGCTAACACATCGAGTATTATCTCTGTTTCTTTTTGAAATTATCGTGTCTAATTGTGACCATTTGTCAATGTACGTCATTGATTATCAATTTGTCTAGTTACGTATTAGCAAAGTTCATAAAAAATGTCGTGATAATTTCAATAGCAAGAACTCACAGGACCATTTTTCTTTTTGTAATATGAGAATAGGAACATAAACAAAAGAAACTTATATGCATTTGAAATTTCCATTTTGAAAAATATTTCCTAATGATCTGTCTTTTTCAATTTTTCCTACTTTTACAAGAAAAAATTTGTATAAAGCAAACATTTCAAGTATTAAAACGACATAATATTCTAATTAAACACATGTAATATTGTCAAATATTTAAAAATTAATAATATAAAAAAAATATTTAATATTTATATATAGCAAAAATCCGAAAAAGCACATTTATAAAATATCATAATAGAAAGGGCAAATATCGGTTTGATGCTACACTTGGATAGGTTGTACTCTCACCAGCTCAAAGAAGTTAAAGAGTGAAAGAAACCACTTACAAAAAAAAACGTTTCTCCTTTAAGTCTTTAACGAAAAAGCCAACTTCTTTTTTCTTCCATGCTTTCAATTTTTCTTCCCGGCCCTAACGTGTCCTCATCCATTCATCCTACTTTTTTCCACTATTACACTTGTACCATACGTCCATACCCATTTTTTTGGCACATAATTTTTATTTACTTATTTGATACACTTTTTTTTTTTTTTTTTTTTCTTTCTAAAATTTACGTTTAAGTTAACAATTCCTAGTGGTGTTATAATGTCTTATTAATGTCGTTACTGTTATATTTTGTTGATCAAAAACTAATTTTTTCACATTTGTAATGACAATTTAAGCTAGTAAGGATGTTTAAGCCCCAAAAAATGATAATAGAAAACAATAAATATCTAATAATATAAGTATTTTGTCGACAAAAGAAGAGGTGATGGTTAGGGAATCATTAAGATATTTTCAAATTCAATGTATGGTAGATATACTTTTAGAAAGTGAGAGTACAACGTAAATACCTTACCCAACTTTTTTGGGTTTGTTTGATGATTTGACCATAAATAATATGGAGTATTAATAATCCATTAACAAGAATTATTGAATTGTGATATTTTAATTTGAAAGTATGCTTAAATTAGCTTCTTTTCAAAAAAAAAAATAAAAATAAATTGAAAGTATACTTTGATTAATCTTATAATAATAAGATACTTCCTCATTTGTAGTCCTGTCCCAAATTAATTACAATATTTGATTTTATAAGGTGACTATTATTATATTTCATTTTGTATAGGGTATGACATATAATTTGTAAATATTTGACATGTTGAAAATAAATAAAAATACAAATTTGACAAAATTTCATTTGATGAGGTTTACATTATATACTTAGTATTAGTTTAGAATTACCGTTTAAGTTTACTAAATTTTAACTTTGAAATGTCCTTTGCTGCAATCATATTAAATTAGGATACTGATTTTTTCATTAAGTTAGTTAAAAATAAAATAATGAAATAAATAGTGTTTCATATCAATATGATAAATATACTATATTAGCTTTGTTCAGCAAAATGTATGTAGATGTATGAGTACCTATTAACCGTAGGATTAACTCTTAGCCGGAATAGTCAAGTAATGAAATATGTCAATTATTTTAAAACAGAAAAAAAGTAATGTTTTGACTTAGTCAAATCCTTAAAAACTACAACCATGCCCTTACTAAAATTAGCAACCTTTATAACTATCAAAAACCTATTAAAAAGAATACTCCCATAATTCACTTTAGCATTTACCGCATATACTACAACAAATGTGCGTCTAATCTCCTGAAATGACAGCAGTAATTAATCATTTCGCCTAATAATAACCGCAAATAACTCCAAAATTAACAACCTAACGCAGTCATTTAAAGCAGCACACGTGTAAGCACGTGTCCAAGTATTATTTCCCCTAAGTTTACCGACGTGGATTACTGCACACACACATGAAAAATACCCCGCCCACCTCTTCCCTAAATCCTTCTAGAACATCTCCCCATTTTTACCGACACGTGTCCTTCTTTTAATACTAGTGACTCAACTCTATTCTCTGCTACTTTTTTCGTGAAGCGAAGATAAGGTCGGCCATCTCCCCCGAATACATGATACGTGTCACTCTCTCACCGGTTCACCATTTTTACTCTTTTGTGACCCCACTTTAAGCGGTAAGACAAGGACATTCCGTACTTATCCCGAAAAAAATAATGTTACATATAATTCCCCTTTTATTTTTGTATAAATATGGACCTCCCTCCTTCTGTATCTCGAAAATTGGCAGTTGAAATATTCAAATATTATTCTACTCCCAAATAAACAAAAAAAAAAAAAAATTTGTAGAATTAACTAATTGCGAATTTGTGATAAGATTTGATTGATTATTTTATAAAATGGGAGTTCAAGAGAAAGATCCTTTGGCTCAATTGAGTTTACCACCGGGATTTCGGTTTTATCCTACTGATGAAGAACTTTTGGTTCAATATTTGTGTAGAAAGGTTGCTGGTCATCAATTTTCTCTTCAAATTATAGCCGAAATCGATCTGTATAAGTTCGATCCCTGGATTTTACCTAGTAAGTCTTCTACTGAGATCGTCGATAGTTCCCTTTGGTGTTACATTTTTTAATGTTGTTGTTTTGTACAAAATCGTCAAATTTTGTTTATTAACGTGATAATTTGTGATTTTTGTATAGGTAAGGCGATGTTTGGAGAAAAAGAATGGTATTTCTTTAGTCCAAGAGATCGGAAATACCCAAACGGGTCACGGCCCAATAGAGTAGCGGGTTCCGGGTATTGGAAGGCTACCGGAACCGATAAGATAATAACTACACAAGGGAGAAAGGTCGGAATTAAAAAGGCGCTCGTGTTTTATGTTGGTAAAGCCCCTAAGGGTACCAAGACCAATTGGATCATGCACGAGTATCGTCTTACCGAGAACACCCGTAAATCCGGCAGTTCTAAGGTTTGTTAGCGTGACTAAGTCCGTTGTATACAGTTCTAAGGTTATGATCGGTTTATTTAAAAGAAATTAATTTAGCTAACGCGTTTGATATTTTTGTTATCAGCTGGACGACTGGGTGTTATGTCGTATCTACAAGAAAAATTCGAGTGCGGCAAAGCCTACAATAAGCAAGGAAACAAGCACAACAGGTGAAACATCTTCATCGTCATCATCACATCTTGATGACGTACTAGAATCTTTACCGGAAATTGATGACCGTTCATTCGTTTTGCCACGTATGAACTCTTTGAAGAATAATAACAATGTTGCCCAACAACACCAGCACCAGCAGCAACAACAACAACAGCAAAATGACAAGTTTAACCTTCAGCAACTCGGGTCAGGTAGTTTTGATTGGGCCGTACTTGCCGGGTTAACCGCGGCACCTGAATTCGCCTTTACCGGGTCAGCCCAATCTCAATCGGGGCAGGTAAACAACATTAGTAATAATGGAAATGATGTGTTTGTCCCTTCGTTACCACCCTTGTCACAAGTGGAGTCACCCGTGGAGAACAAAATACGTACCTCCGGGTTAGTCGATGAGGAGGTCCAAAGTGGAATTACATCAAACCAAAGGTTCAGCACGGGGTATTTCAATCACAACATAAACTTGTTTAATCAAAACCACAACAACAACTCGGTCGATTTGTTCGGGTTGAGTCATTCAAGTCAGTTATCCGGATTCGGATACGGATACAGACAGTAAACTCGACATTAAAACATTTTTGTGTAGTGAAACAATTGGGGACAAAAGAAATTAGAGGGTTATTAGTTGTAAATATCTCTCATTCGTTGGGCTAATTTTTGGGGAGATAGAATCATAGAAGTGAAGGAAAAAGTAAAAGAATTTTAGTCTATGAATAAATTATTATTATTATTATTATTGTTATTATTATTATTTTGTTTTAGGGGGTGTAACGGAAAGGTAAAAGGATGATGGTTGAGTTTGTCAATTTTTTTGTCTAGTTTGGTAAAAGGGAAAGAAGGGTATAAGGTTCAATGCACAATGTGATGGAATGGAAAATGTAATGCCAAAATTGAGGCGCCGAACTTCTTTATCTAGTTCGAATAGTTGCACATAAGACATTGATTTATTTCGAATATGATAAAGAAATATTATTTTATTGGCTTATGTTATGTAGTGCAATGTATGGAATTATTAAAATACTTTAATTGTTCAAATTCATGGAAAAACTGATATGGCATTTTTGATGTTCGTTCCATGTTTTGTACTCTTTTGTATCTAATTATGTTACTCCCTCCGCCCACGGTTATCTGCAACAATTGCTCAAAATGGATGCTTCTATTATCTGCAATAATTTTTTTTCTTTCCTTTTTTGGTAATATTTAACTATTAATTACCCACTATTTGGTTAGTGATCCCCTCCACCACCTATTACTCACTACCTAAAACTCACTACAAATATTTGTGTTCACACTACAAATACCAAATATACCCTTATTTTTCAACACTTAAATGTTTAGTTTATATATATATCATCATATGGGTAATTTTATATTTTTACCTTTCTCTCTCATTAATTATAACCACCAAAACTCAATTAACACTCCCCTAAAAGTTTTTTCTAGGATTCCGAAAATATGTCCTTTGTTGCACATAACCGTGGGCGGAGGGAGTAGATGTTTTGTACTCTTTTGTATCTTATTATGTTAGAATAGAAAGTTTTAGATTACTTTAATTTATTAATTTGAATATAAGTAAATGTTACCTACGTTAAAATAGAAGGTTTATGGCTTCAAACTAAAGATCTTGATTCAAGTCATAACGCCCATCAATATTCTTATTAAAGTAAATAAAGAAAAAAAATTTCCTAAGAACCACATCCGAAGAATACATGATATATAAATGTACTTATGTGTGATTTATTACAGTCGTAATATAGGTAATAATATGCTTTCATATATGTCAATTCAAGGCCATTTTCAAGACATATTTGGATTGATGAATATGCACAACAGATTGTGGCACATTGGCAACTAAGGTTGACGGCTGAAAAGGATTTTGAATGTGCACTTGACTAGCTTCCAAGTGTCTTTTGAATTACTTTCACGTCTTATGTTAATGAATAACTACCTCAAAATTGTTACTTTGTATTGCTTAATGATTAAGTGTTTGAATCAAGCGGTCAGAGAGATTTTCAACTTGTAATTAATTAGAGTTATTGGGTTCAAGCATATATAGAAACTCAATAACATATGTTATGAGAGATTTCCTCCAATTGAGTCCTAAACTAACTCAAATTTAAATTAATCAGAATCTATAAAGTAAGCTTTGAACACCTAATTCCATGCGATGTAACCTCCAAATATATATAAACCGTCAAATCAATAGGCATACACGTACCACCATAATAATGAATTAAACCCTAATCTCTTATTTTAGTGTCTTAACTTATGGATCGGAAAATTGAATTTGCATTAAACTATCATACATTTATACCACTTGGAGACGTTGAAAACTCACAAATATGTGAGGTTTGGAATGAATGTAAGTGTCCCACCATAATTAGGATACATAATTAATATTACGAGTATATGAGTAATATAGAGTATTAAAAAGCACCGATACACGAATAACAATACTAACTTTACTTTTGTAGTCTTGTAGATTAATACTCGTTTCATAATGTTAGTCCTATTTACGTATATCGATGCAATTCTTTGATTGCAAATATCTTTAATCTCATACTAGCAAAAATTATAAACATTAGATATTAATAAAGTACTCATCGAGACGAATAAAACTAGATCTCATATGACTATATTTATTACTCCGTATTATATAGAGAGAAATTTAGAAGATTCCCTCTAATTTTTAAGAGTTAAAACATTCTAAATGAGACTAACATTATAAAACGGAGGGAGTACTTTTATTAGAAGATCACCAGAACAAAATTAATATCCACTCAAATAATGAACAGAGTACTAAGCTATTAGAAGATCAAGAAATAGTGCTTGTATATATATATATAAATAAATAAATAAATTATGCACCTAAAATCTTTCTCATCCTTCTCATTTTAAGGAACTTCTCATTTGACCGATATATATATATATCGGAAAGTGTCAAACATTGGGAACTACACGGGAAAGAGTTAAGAACAGGAACAAGGAAAAGTAAAAACCACTTAAATGGAAAAACCGATTGTTATGGTGAGAAGCGTGAGAAATTAAGGTACATTAAGCTCTTGTAGTAGGTACATCAAATTATAGTTATAGGTACATCAAGTTATAACATGATACAAAAAAAAAAAAACAAAAACTGAAATAATAAAAAAGGATACAAAAAAAAGGGAAAAAAAAAGAAAAAACAAAAAGCCATGATGAACATGACTTTTGTTCATCCCCTTTCCCAAACGCTAATCTCTGTAACATAAACAATAAAAATGGAGCACATCTTCTGCGTTGTTACTTCTGCCAAATATCATCATCAAATCCATATCTCTTTCCTCAACTCCAACCCAATCAAAAATTAATTAGCTATCATAAATAAATTCATAGAAAAAAATGCAAAATTGAAAAACAGAAATTTCAAGTTTAGATTTTCAGCAATCGGCACATTGTGCGATAATTGATTTCCATACAATTAATTTCTACTATTATTTTTCTCAAATGTGTACCCAGATTAATCCATATGTGGGCAGCTAGCGTGATTTTTCTCTCTCCTCTCAATGCGTGTAACAGCTTGAAAATGATCGGTGTTTGTGGCAATATTTGTCGGATTCGTCAGACAAATGTCTACCACGAGATTTATTTTCCTCTACTCAGTTTTCTTATTAAAAAAATTCTTATATTTACCTTTTTGCCATTAATGAGCTGTGTGCAACTGTAGCCACTAAATCTAATCAATCTAACGGTCTAAAATGTTTCATATGTTTATCACATAAACTTTCATATATATATATATATTTTGTATATCGTTTATTTATAATTTTTTGTGGAAATAGGATAAGAGGAAAGAAAGAGATACATCTAATCTAGACTGGCCTTTGTAAATTGTGATAGGCTGCATCTCAAAATTAAACATGGTGATAATGTGCGTGGGTGGAAATACTTCTTTGCCTAGCTCGTATAGTCATCATGACAACTTATTATACACTGCTCCCATTAGCAATAAATGTCACAAATTTGTATTTCATTATTTTAAAAATTTATCAAATATTTATATAGTAAGAGTGAGTTTATCCTCAGACCCAAACTCTGCCACATTAGCTTTCTACTAACTTTTAAATATTTTTTTGTTATTCAGATTTATATAAGACTTTCTTCAAATTCATACATTATCCCAAGACTCACTCTAGACTCACTTATCCTCTTCAAAATTGTAGGATAAAATTTTCTTAATGCGCCATGTAGGATTATAAATTTTTGTTATAACCAATCAAATAAGAAATTTGTAAATTCTTTTAGAATTAAATAATTCAAATGTCACATAAACAAAATTGGCAAATGAGATTTTAAATTTTAAATTAATTAAATATAATATATTATCTTTTGAGATTATGAATTTTATCTAAATATATAACGAATAGTTCACAATTTTCTTTATATAAAAATATTAAATGATATACTAAGTACAACGAACGAATAAAATAACAAATTTTATCACATAAACACAAAAAGTATTTGTTTTAAAAAATACAAACAAAAAAAGAGTTTAGGGTTGAGGTGGCTAATCTTTGAATTAACACAAATTTCCATATATATGTGGCTAGCCACACCGTATGGCCAACCATCATAGGGGTTACATAGCTAGTATATTTATATTTTTTTGTAAAATATCTTTAATTATTTTTTTTTAAAATTATGTAAACATTATTAATATTCATGTCTTATAAATTTATTTCGGATAAAAATACTCATTTATGATAATTAAGATAAATTTTCTTAAGTTAATATCGTAAAACTTGTTATGGACGACATAATACACAACGATAATTACTAAATTTATTTTATAATACATAACGATAATTTTATAATACTACGAAATTATTTAATTTTGCGAATATTTTTAATATAATACAATAGTAGTACTTCTAAAACACTTGAAATCAAAAGGTAAGTTATATTAAATAAATGTGACCATATCTCGTAATTACCCATATGTGAGTGTGATGAATTTTGAGATTGATTTTGTTGAGAAGAATTCATAATGGAATATAATTGAGGATTATATTTGTAATAAAGATAAAAGAGAATTCAAGTCGAAATTTTGATTTGGATCCATAATTTATTTATTTATTTAATTTTTTTTATTTTTTTTAGAGTTATTTTTTTTGGCACTAAATATACATATATCATATGTATATATACAAATTGATCAGGACTTAGCCGTTAATTTTTAGGTGTTGCAATAATATAGCAGTTGGAGCACATTCAAATTACATGCAAGTAAGAAAGATTAATCTCCTAATTATCAAATTAAAAACATAATTATAAAAAAGTCCCTTGCCTAGGGTTTAGTAGTCCTTGCCTAGGGTTCGTAGTTTTTTAGAATTCCAGTAGTGTAATCGTGCAATTCCTTGTCTTCATAATTAATCAATCAATTTTTCCTAGCTTTCTAGAATAATGGAGTTCGATTTAATAAAGGAATGGGAGAAATTTTGACTCACTAAGGAGGAGTAATTAGTGGTAGGCTGTGATGAGGGTGTCGATCAAGGGGTTACGTCAAATGATCAAATTCATCTTGCACTTGTTGGAAAGCTGTGTACAGTTAAGATGTTCAGTGTTGAGGCCATGAAGCGAACCCTATCATCTATATGGAGACTGAGTGATGAGATTGCCATTAATGCGGTCGATACAAATCTCTTTGTGTTTCAATGCTTCAAGAAGGAGGATAAAGAGAGAATTATGGAGGGAAGGCCATGGTTTTTTTATGGCAAACTATTGTTGTTGAAGGAGATACAAGGAGGGGAACAACCGTCGGAGATTGAATTCCATACTTCACCTATGAGGGTGCGGTTATATGATGTTCATTTTAATAAAAGGTGTTCCTCGTTTCTGTATGACATTGGAGAGTCGCTTGGGGGTTTTGTGGAACTGGATGAATCTAACCCCCTAGGATGGGGAGAGTTTGTGCGAATGAAATTTGAAATTGATGTTCGTAAGCCCCTCAGACGTGGAATCTTTGTTGCGGGAGGTGGTTCAAAATCGAAGTGGGTGGACATCATGTATGAAAGACTTGCTGATTTTAGCTTTTTTTGTGGGATATTGAATCATATCGACAAAGAATGCCAAGTTAGAGAGGTGGAGGGTGAAGAGGCGGGTGCGGTGGTTTATCAGTATGGTACGTGGTTAAGGGCTTCTCCAATGAAAGTGCCTTTAAAATCTTTTGCAGTGAGAGAAAATGAGAGAATTTGGGGTGAGAAGTTGGGTGCTATTCGTGGTGAAGGGAGTTTTAGCTCAAATTCTATTAAACAAATTAAACTTGCCCCGGTTGGTGTGGCTAGAAAACTTCATTTGCCGCACAAAAAGAGCAAGAGATTGCTTCCCAACCAAAACCACGTGAAGCTACTCTAGCATTGGTCTTTGATGCCCAGAGTAACAAAAATGTTCTTCGCCCAAAATGTGTTAATGAGGATAATATTGGTGATATTTTCCCTGTCAAGGAGATGGAGATGGTTGCGGGGGGAAGTAAGGGTGCGGTTGTTGATGGAGCAGTGGGCAAAAGGGGGAATGATAATACGGGTGGGTGGCTGAATGTAGTTGAGGGGGTGGAGGGATCACAAGAGAGTGAGGGTAGAATTATTAAGGGGGTTAGTAGTAGTATGGGGAGGAGGGGAGGTATTTCCTAAATAGTTTCCAGGGGGCGATAGTTAAATTTGGGGGAAGTGGAAGAGGGTGTCTAGGATGGATGAAGGTTATGCAACTAGTGGGATTGGGGTTGTGAAAGGGGTGATATTAAAAAAGGGGGAGGGAAATAAGAAGAGGGGAGTGACTGATATGGAGGTAGAAGAATTTTCAGAAAAAAGAAAGGAGGGTGGTTTTGGGTGTTACTGCTGGCAACAATATAAATCAAGTAGAGGGCAATGGTAGGGACCATTCCCTCGAAGAGCAATGAAACTTTTGAGTTGGAGCGTCCGAGGGATTGGCAACCCTTGGACAAAGAGGACCCTTCGGGACTTGTACTGGAGGGAGAGGTCGAATGTGATTTTTTTTTATGGAGACTAAAATTGATGGTGGTGTGTTGGAGAAAATAAAAAGGAGATGTGGTTTTGAGCATGGTATGTGTTTGAGTAGTACGGGTAGATCAGGTGGTATAGGGTTTTGGTGGAGAGAAGTCACTATAAATACGATAACATTTTCCTCCCGTCATTTTGCGGCGGATGTGTGTAATAGTGATGGTGATCTTATGTGGAGAGCTATTGGCATTTATGGTTGGCCGGAGGGATCTAACAAACATAAGACAGGAGAATTGATGAAAAATCTTGAAAATTCGTGTAGCATTCCATGTATTATGTTTGTTGACTTCAATGAAATTGTTGAGCATGTTGGAGAAGGAATGAGGGGTTGTTCGTCGTGAGAGGTTTGATGGGTGCTTTTTGAGATGCGATCGATGTTTGTGGATTGAGGGACTTGGGCTTTAAGGGTAATAAATTTATGTGGCAGTGGGGAAATGACAGGATCTAGTCGTATCACCTAATCAAAAGAAATTCCTAAGTCCTCTAACTAAAGCAGATAGGGAAGTAGGGTCGAATCCACAGGGAAACTAAGCAAATTAAACAAAGGAATAATCAATAATAAAAGCTCTTGGGTATAGGTTCACCAATAAATAATACTCCAGGGTAAAATATACGATCAATTATCAATGCATAAATTAACCAGATTATAAAGGGCTGTCGCTACGTATTATAATCACATAATTAATCTACTGGTATTAAATCTCATCTCTCGAATCTCGACCTAACCATTAATAGATTAACATGCCTATTGAAACTAAGCCTAAATATCAATTATCATCTCTCGAATCTCGAATCAATATTGCAAAACTCATACAATTAAACCTGCGCAAATCTAATTGCATAGCATTGAATCAATCAATAGGAAATTAATCAATCATTAACCATTAACAATAAACAATTACCCCTTCGTACTATTCATGGATCCCCACAACCCTAGAATTAAACTACTCACACATATTTAATATTAAACTAAGCAAGGCAATTAAAGAAAGCATAATTAAATCAAAGCAATTAAATTATTGAAAGTAAAGAGGGAAGAAATCGTTACCAAAATTAAAGGAAATAATGAATTGTATAAATCAAGAGTGTGTAGAGAGATAAAGTGTAGAGAGAGAATGTAAGAGGGAGAGAGAAAGGAAGAGAGAAAGAAAAGTCGTCCGTGTCAAAGACGCCCCCAAAACTCACTTAACAAAAGCGTATTTATAATAAACTAATAAACTAAATCAAAGAAAAAGATAAAAATAATTAAAAATCCTAATAAAAACACGCGCCCGGTCGGGCGAGACACCGCCCGGTCGGGCGCGCCTCCGGGCGAAGCTTCGCTCTTTAGTCTTCTCTCTCGCCCGGCCGGGCGCGCCTTCGGGCGAGCCTTTGCCCGGTCAGGCGGATGCTTGGGCAGGCCTTTTCTTCTTCTTTTCAATTGGGCTTCACACTTCTTGGCCCAAAACTAATCTTCTTCATAGGTCCAATTTTCCCGAGCTCCTATTCACTTCATCGAGCCCTTAATCACCGGATTGATTTCTCATATACGGTCTTGGGCTCCGGAATATGATCATAAATATGCGTCTCGTCTCCAATGCTCGTAGTGGCTCCAATAAATCTAGGAAAATGCTCCAAATTTGCAATTTCCTATAAAATAATACCAACTCTACAAAAACACTAGAAAACGCATATTAGTAATAAAAGTAGCTCCGTAGAGCTCAAGTAAACACAATTATGACCATTGGGACGGGGAATAAATAAATATATAAAATAGACTTATCAAACTCCCCCAAGCCAAACCTTTGCTTGTCCCTAAGCAAAGCAATGAATAAATAAACCAAAACTTCACCCCAAAAATAATTTAAATCAAGCACAATCGATTCAAGGCAAATCCAACAAATATGCATCAAAATCGACCAATCAAATCCATCCAACCACTCATCCTCCCTAACAATTGTCAAATAGAGCAAACCACAAGTGTATATGGAATTCAAGACTAGTGCTCACACACTCTTCACTCTTTTATGTGGCGAGTATAAGATGTACTCGATCGCTCTCCATCCAACCCCTTTAATGTGAACAATGCCCTCCCAACTCACGCACTCATGTGTTTAAAAGACATACACTCAACCTAGTAGTCGACTCGAAAATATGTCAAATCATTCTTTGCATTGATAAACAACTAATTTTACATTCACACAACTCTATGCACAAAGGTCGGAAGGTCTTCAAAGCTTGTAATGTAAGGCTTAGGTAAATGGTAGGAAATATTTGGGAAAATGTGAGGGTAAAGCCATGCTTAAGGGAGCCAAAATCCTAATGAATAAAACCAAGGTCAAAATTAAATAATCACCAAATCATCTCCAACACAACTCAACCCTACCAAAAATTCACCAAACATCCAATTCTTATTTCTTATTCCAACATACTTACAATTTCACTCAAATATATATATAACATCACTAACCTTGAGTGATAACAAACTTTGAATTCTTTTTTTTTCTATTGATATTTTTTTCTCTTTTTTTTTCTTTTCTGAAGAAACCTTTATTAGAACATTTGAACATCAAACAATTTTTTTTCCTTTTGCTCTTGTTTTTTTTTTCTTTTATCTCACATTGGAGTTTTTCACTTTGAACAAAAATTTCTCAATTTATTTCCAATCCACAAAAATAAGAACAAATAAATAGCTTCTCAAATCCACCCACATTGTGCAAATTATGTGCACACTACAACTCCCTCACCTCACTCACTAATAGCTCCCCCAAGCCAAGCTTGGGACTGGTAACCAATGGGGCAAAATAGGCTTGTAATGTGGCTAATAAACAATAAAAAGGCATAAACAACAACATGGGTAACAAGAAGGGAACAAATGTATCTAATAATTATGAAGGCCACCTAAAAGAACAATTGTCTTCGTCCTCCTCAATGTGCATAATAATGAGTCATACAAACATTACTCAAAGTTATAAACCAATACTCAAATTCATTGACATACCAGGAACTAACACACATTCCTAACCAAATCAACTAGTCAAGCACTATATTCACAGGTAGTTGGACAAAATTGACTCATGTTAAGACATCAAAGCAATCAAACATCAAATCATGGCTAACCTATCCACAATACTCATCATCATATACCACGAATTAAAACAATTTTCATGTATGGGGCACAGGGAAGCATGATTTATCATTCATTGGAACGTATTTTTTTTTTTGTATTTTTTTTTCAAAGCAATAAATCTAACCTAGAAAGAAATAAAACTAAACTAAACACACCAAAGAAAAAAAAGAGAAAGGGGAAGAAAGAGTACTTGTATATACAAGAAATTTCCCCCAAGCCAAACCAGACAATGTCCTCATTGGCTCAAAGGGAAGAAAGTAACCCAGGCGACTACCCCTCATCATCAAACTCATAACCTCCACCATCCCAAGCATTGCGATGCATCACCTTGTTACAATTCTGGACAAGAAAGAAACAAAATGTTAGTAAGAAAAGAAATAAAAACAAGTCAGCTTCACTATTTTGATTATAACATTTTTTATAAAAATGATAATTCAGTGATTCCAATTGCATTGGAAAGTATCCTTGAAGAGCTTTCCAATGACAGGTTACACGCAAAATTCTGTAAAGAAACGCAAAAGTTATGGCTTTTTGAAGTTGGCCGGTTTTGCTGACGCGATCTCGCGCCCGGTCGGGCGAGCTTAGCTTTTTTTTCGACGTTTGTTCTCGCGCCCGGTCGGGCGAATTTTGGGCAAAAATCCTCTTTTCTCTCGCGCCCGGTCGGGCGGGATCTCGCCTGGTCGGGTGAGTATGCTCGTATACGGACGTCCTCTCGCGCCCGGTCGGGCGAGAGGTCGCCCGGTCGGGCGAGAGGTCGCCCGGTCGGGCGAGAGGTCGCCCGGTCGGGCGTCCTACAGCACTTTGAGTCCGATTTTTCTCAATTTGTTCCTTTTTCTCCACTTGTTCCTCGTCAAACCCAAGCCCTACATAATTTAGAGCCCTTTCTATAGCATCCACTTCATCCTTCCATGTAGTAGCTTTTCCTGTGGAAGATGTAACACAAGATACTGCCTCCAAGGGATCTCTAACGAGAGCTTGGGACTTATTAGAAAAATTATATACATCAACCACATCAATACTATAGCACTTTTCTTCCAACATGGGGCTTTTGGGGGCATTATGTAAATTAAAAATAATGTTTTCATCCTCTACACATAACGTAAGTTTACCACTTTTCACATCTATTATAGCCCCTGCAGTATGAAGGAATGGTCTACCCAATATAATTGGAATTTGCAAATCTTCCTCCATATCAAGAACGACAAAATCAACAGGTATGTAAAATTTACCTACTCTAACAGGTACATCCTCTAAAACACCTAAAGGATATTTAAGAAAACGATCAGCCATTTGTAGAGTAATATTGGTAGCTTTTAATTTACCCATATTCAATTTAGAGCTCACAGATAATGGCATAACACTTACACTAGCACCCAAATCACATAAGGCCTTATCAATCATCAAATTTCCAATGTGACAAGGAATAGAAAAACTACCCGGATCTTTTAGCTTAGGTGGAGACTTATTCTGTAGTATAGCACTACATTCCTCAGTAAAAGCAACTGTCTCTACCTCACTAATAGATCTTTTTCTAGTCAAAATCTCTTTCATAAATTTAGAGTATGCAGGAACTTGAGTAATTAATTCTGTAAAAGGAACTGTTACCTGCAAATTCTTGACAACCTCCAGAAACTTACCAAAGCGCTTATCCAACTTATTCTTAAGATGTCTATTTGGGAATGGTAGTTTGATAACTGGTTTCTGTACATCCCCACTCTTGTCTTGATTTTTATCCTTCTTTGGAGTTACAACCTGCAATGTATCATCAGAAATGTTAGTTTTACTTTGGAGCCCTGCAGGGCTAGTAACAACAATATTTGGTGTAACGGAATCATGATTAACAATTTTTGTAATTATAGGTTCATCATCTTTGGGCATAGGAGGCCCATCGAAAGTTAAACCACTTCTCAGCGTAATTGCATTCACGTGATCTGTAGGTTGCACCGGCTGCGATGGTAGGGCTCCCTGCTGGCGAGTTTGTAGAGCTGAGGAAAGTTGCGCAATTTGATTGTCTACGATTTTATTATGTGCTAAAAGTGCATCAATTTGCGCATCCCTACTCTGCATGTGTTTTTGCATACTTGCTAACATAGTTCTAATTTCGGACAAGGCAGGGTTAGTGGGTGGAGGTGGATTTTGTGGTTGGCCCCTTTGGTTGGGAGGTTGATAATATTGTTGCTATGTTTGTTGTGGTGCTTGTTGCTGTGATTGTTGTGGAGGTGGAGGGTTTAGCACATTGGTACTCCGGTAGGAAATATTTGGATGGTCTCGGAAGCCAGGATTATAAGTGTTGGAGTATGGGTTATTTTGCCTATAGGTTTGGAAGGCATTAACTTGCTCCATGGAACTCCTACAATCTTGTTCCCAATGACCTGCAATTCCACAATTTTCACAAAAAGCATCATTAGGATTATTCACAGCAAAAACATTAGCTACGGGAGCAGGAATAATAGTACTAAGATTATCAAGTTTCTGACAAATAGAGGTTAATTGAGCCTGAACAAAGGATACCGAATCAACACTATGCTTCCCCTTGTTGGCAAAACCTCTAGGATTCCCATATTGGGAGTTGTGTATTGCCATCTCTTCAATAACCGTTCCTGCTAATGCTATATCTTCATTCAGATTCATAAATCTCCCATTAGCTGCCGAATCAAGGATTGATCTGGAAGAATTTCCAAGCCCGTTGTAGAAGGCTTGAATAAGGTGCCATTGTTGCATCCCATGGTGTGGGCACTCTCTCTGCAGATCCTTGAATCTTTCCCAAGCCTCATATAAACTTTCATCAACCTCTTGGGAAAAATTTGTGATTGAACTCCGTAGTAGAGCTGTTCTCTCTGTAGTGTAATATTTATTATAGAAATTCAAAGCAAGAGTATCCCAGTTAGTAATGCCAAGAGCAACTCTATTCAATCCATTATACCACAATTTTGCTTTACCACATAAAGAAAAGGGAAAAAGAATCTCCCTAATTTGGTCCTGTGTGACCCCATTTTGCCTAATAGTATTGCAATACTGGCAGAAATCTAAAATATGAAGATTTGGATCTTCACCCTTAGCTCCGCTAAACTGCTTCCTTTCAATCATTGTGATAAACTGGGGCTTGATTTCAAATTGTACTCCTTCGAGGGCTGGTGAAGGAGTAAGATGTGGGAAATCTGTCAGGGTCGGCTGCGAATAATCGCTGAGCTTGCGAGGTGGTTGGTGCGTCATCTCTGCTTCTAATTCTGAATGAACCTCTATATCACTAGAATCAGATGGTGGTTCCAAAGGTATAGTACCCTCGGAAGTAGCTCGCACCAGTCTAAAAAGATTCATTTGTCTATGAAAAGAACGTTCAATTTCAGGGTCAAACGGAGTGTAACCTGATCTAGAACTCCTGGGCATAAACACATAACTAAACAAACAGATATGAGAAACTGTCCCAAAGAACTTGCGTTCTGTGAGACGAAAGAAAATAATTTAGACTACAAAAATAATCAGAAATAAAAAAATAAAACCGTTTCCCCGGCAATGGCGCCAAATTTTGACAGGATCTAGTCGTATCACCTAATCAAAAGAAATTCCTAAGTCCTCTAACTAAAGCAGATAGGAAGTAGGGTCGAATCCACATGGAAACAGTGTTCTTTTATTCCTAATCAATAATTATAATCTAAATTATTAAGTAACCAAATTGTATTTGAAGGAATTAAACTAATAATTAAAGCTAAGCAAATTAAACAAAGGAATAATCAATAATAAAAGCTCTAGGGTATAGGTTCACCAATAAATAATACTCTAGGGTAAAATATACGATCAATTATCAATGCATAAATTAACCAGATTATAAAGGGTTGTCGCTACGTATTATAATCACATAATTAATCTACTGGTATTAAATCTCATCTCTCGAATCTCGACCTAACCATTAATAGATTAACATGCCTATTGAAACTAATCCTAAATATCAATTCTCATCTCTCGAATCTCGAATCAATATTGCAAAACTCATACAATTAAACCTGCGCAAATCTAATTGCATAGCATTGAATCAATCAATAGGAAATTAATCAATCATTAACCATTAACAATAAACAATTACCCCTTCGTACTATTTATGGATCCCCACAACCCTAGAATTAAACTACTCACACATATTTAATATTAAACTAAGCAAGGCAATTAAAGAAAACATAATTAAATCAAAGCAATTAAATTATTGAAAGTAAAGAGGGAAGAAATCGTTACCAAAATTAAAGGAAATAATGATTGTATAAATCAAGAGTGTGTAGAGAGATAAAGACGGTGACAAGAACACGGCGTACTTCCATAGAAAAGCTAGCCAGAGGAAGAAAAAAAAAACTGTATTGGCGGTTTATTTGACTCAAATAGGGTCTGGAGGGACGATGAGGATCAAATAGGGGTGTTGTTGCTGAGTATTTATCGACACTTTTTACCTCTGATGAGCCGACCGAATTTGATGCAGCTACTGCAGGGTTGGATAGGGTTGTAACGGACTCTATGAATACTATTCTAGAGGAGGAGCCGAGTGAGAGTGATATCAAGCAAGCCCTTTTTCAAATGCATCCTAATAAAGCTCCGAGGATGGATGGTATGCACGCTCTGTTTTATCAAAAATTCTGGCATATTCTTGGCTATGATATTATTAGATTGGTGAAAAATTGGTGGAAGGGTTTTGTTAATATTTCTAAAATTAATAAAACCTGTATTGTGCTTATTCCAAAATGCAATGAGCCAAAGTATATGACAGAGTTTAGGCCGATTAGTTGTTGTAATGTGATTTATAAAATAATATCAAAAACCATGGAAAATAAATTAAAACCATTCTTCAACGATATTATTTCTATAAATCAAAGTGCTTTTGTGCCGGGTCGTTTGATTACCGATAATGCTTTGATTTCTTTTGAAATTTTTCATGGTATGAAAAGGCGAGGGGAAGGGAGAAGTGGAACTGTGGCACTTAAGCTGGATATGAGTAAGGCCTATGACAGGGTGGAGTGGAGCTTTTTGGAGAGGGTGATGGTCAAAATGGGGTTTTGTGATAGTTGGATTCGTAGGGTGTTGGACTGTATTTCGAGCGTGTCTTTCTCTTTCAAGGTGAATGGTGATATTTCTGGGGCAGTGATTCCTTCTAGGGGCCTTCGGCAGGGGGACCCTATATCGCCTTATTTGTTTCTTTTATGTGCAGATGCTTTTTCCATTTTGATATCGAAAGCTGCTCATGGGAGAAGACTTAGGGGGGCAAAGATTTGCAGTTCCGCTCCAAGAATTTCATACCTCTTCTTTGCCGATGACAATATTCTGTTTGCTAGAGCAACTTTGCAGGTATGTTCAACAATTGCTGACATTATCAGTATTTATGAAAGAGCATCTGGTCAGAAATGGGGAAGACGGAAGTTGCTTTCAGTAAATGTGTTGCTGTGGATCAGAGGAATGCGATTATCAATACTCTTGGTGTTAGGGAGGTGGAGAAACACGAGAAGTACTTAGGGTTGCCTACGATGATAGGGAGATAAAAAAAAAGCCATCTTTAGTGTGTTGAAGGAGAGAATATTGAAAAATTTGAATGGGTGGAAGGAGAGGTTGCTTTCGAAGCCGGGGAAGGAAGTGTTGATCAAGGCGGTTGCCCAAGCTATTCTTACTTACATGATGAGCATTTTCAAGATTCCGGATGGTCTTATTGATGAGGTCCACTCCCTACTTTGTCGCTTTTGGTGGGGCTCTAGAGAGAATGCAAAGAAGCTCCATTGGCAAAATTGGGACAAATTGTGTCTTCCAAAGGTGAAAGGGGGTTTGGGGTTTCGAGATCTCAAATGCTTCAACCAAGCACTCTTGGCAAAACAAGTATGGCGACTTCATACGAATGAGTCGTCTTTTCTTCACAAAGTCCTTAAAGCAAAATACTTTAAAAACTCGATGGTGCTTGAGGCACTTAGAGGATATGATACGAGCTTCTCTTGGAGAAGTATGTGGGGGGCGAAAGGATTGCACAAGGATGGGTTGATGTGGAGAGTAGGTGATGGTAGAAACATTAGTGTGTGGAAAGACCCTTGGCTGGTAGTGGAGGGAAGGATCAGATTTCCGGATAGGCCTGCTGGGTGTGATGAAAACATGAAGGTCTACGAGCTTTTTCGAGATGGTTACCAAGATTGGAATGCAGATATGGTGGGATTCTTGTTTCAGCCGACTTTTAAGGTGAGTATATTGGCTATTCCTCTTTTAAATAGACAACGATCTGATTCTTTGTTCTAGCCTTATGACAAAAGGGGTATTTACTCTGTAAGATCAAGTTACTGGTTGGCAAAATTGGGAAGTGATGAACAACAACAGCAGGTAGACAATGATGCGATGTGGCGCTCTATATGATGTGTTAATGGCCTGCCTAAATTACATCACTTCATATGGAGTGCTGTCAAAGGGAATTTGGTTGTTAAAGACAGCTTAGCTTACAGACATATCACCCAAGATACTACTTGTCAAGTGTGTGGGGTAGAACAAGAAACAATAATCCATTCATTGCTTGAATGCTCGACTACTAGTCAAATCTGCGCGCACAGTGAGCTTGTTGGTAATCTGGTAGGGGCTCCACTCTCGTCATTTGTTGAGCTTTGGGTGTGGTTAAATAGAAAATTTAGTGAAGATGCTGTCAAGAAATGATTACTCTTATGTGGGCGAGTTGGAGGTGTAGAAATCTAGCGATTTTCGAGAATGAACATCCAAACCCGGTGATGGTTGCTGCAAGGTTTTTACAGATGGTTATGGACTAAAATTCCTATGCTCGTAAATTCTTTAGGCTTGCTGCTATGCCTACTGCTACTAGCGTGAGTAATGGCTGGACCTGTCCTCATAGTGGGTATGTAAAGGTGAATACCGACGCTCATGTTCCTGTTGTGGGAATGGCTGGTTTGGGGGTAGTATGTAGAGATGAATGGGAAGAATTATTGTTGTTGCTACTAGAAAGGTGCATACTACTTCTCCCCAATACGCTGAAGCTCTGGCAATTCGTTTTGCATTGCAATTTGCCAACAGACTTGGTTTCTCCAGAATTCTTGTGGAATCAGATGCGCTAAGTGTGGTGCAAGCTACGAAAGAAGATGATGGTGGTTTGTCTCCCGTTCATTTTATTTTTGATGATATCAGGAAAGATAGTTTATCCTTTGACATATGTACTTTTACTCATGTGAAACGCAAATTTAATACGGTTGCCCATCTTGTAGCAAGGTGGGATACCGGAGATAATGTAGAGTATGTATGCTTAAGTTCCTTTCCCCAAAGCTTAATTACTTTGGTGGAATTGGATCTCCTTTAATAAAATGGGCTACTATCTTTGTCTTAAAAAAAAATTACATGTAAGTAGTCATTGGGAATCTTGGGATTGAATTGCCATTAACTTTGTTAGGTGAGGTGGTAAATTTTGATTGGCTCATGACCAAATGTTGCAACACTTTGTTCCCCATGCAAAGTTTGGAGATGAGTTTTGATTTTTCAAACTCAATCCAAGACTCACATGAGTCTTTGATGATATTAACGGATGATTCTTGCATGAGACTCATCTCCACACTCTACTTCCAAACTAGCAATAAACTTACCTTAAGGTTTAGAATAGAATTCATTTGGAAAAAGGGGCTTATAATAATACAAGTATTAATTAATGTATGTTATGTATCTCTTTATATTTTGAAACAATTTCATTCATTTTTTCCCAGGGTAAGAGGACCCTTAACTAATCAAATTTTAACCCTCAAGGTTATTTTGAATTTTTTATCCACTAGGAAGTATTGAAGTAGGGGTTAAAGGTAAGAGAATAATCTATACTCAGAATAATTCTCAACTGACAAAATTCCAACTCCAAGTTCCTATTACTAGAGATAAGAATAAACAATTTCATTGATTTATCTTGATGTTATAATTGATAAAGATAGAATATACAATTGCAATAATTTTGGAAGTTCTTTTTCTAAATTCATTTAATATTATAAATGAGATTTCATTAAAATGTTACATCTATTTTTGGAATAGGTTCTTTTTCTTTCTCGATGATTCTTCATAATGATGATGATGTCATTTTTTATTTAAAATACTCACAAATTGGTCATATTCATGCTCTCTTGTTCTTGACATCAGGACATACACAATCACAATGAGAAATATGAACATCAATTTAATTTATATAATTTTATAATTAATCCTCATCTATTGTTACTAATTGCAAACTTATATTCAACATCACTTTTGTCAAAATCTTATTGGTTGGTAGCTATGTGCTTACAAAGTGGGCCCATTACTAAATTCGTAAGCAAGCTCAAGAGCTCTCCTAATTTGTACACGAAGGATCTACTTATGGAAAGTTAGGTGCGTATTATCAGCTTATGACATTAACATTATGTTAATTTAATCATTTAATTACTCATATTATAGTCATTGATATCATCTTAGGGAACAAATGTTCTTGTTCTTCATCTATTAGATTATTCAATATTTCAATTACCTTGACCCCATGGAAGAGGACAAATGTAGTAGCCTTAATGCACGTGAATTATGCACACGGGTGGGGTTGAAAAAAAAAAAAAATCTAGTAGGTAGGAAATATACAATTATTTGAATAAGTAGGAGAGACTGACCGTAATCAACAAATAAGCAAATTGTTCCAACTTGATCAACAACAAAATTCATTTCAAGTTTTAAAAATTTAATTAGTATTATTCTAATTTGTTAGGGAGTTTAGATCCCAAACGGCCAACATGATATGAATACTGATTAGTCAGAGTTTGATTAGATTTGAAGTGTGAAGTGATATTAGCTTATAAGTTTGAACTAATTATATAATAAATGTAAAATAAACTAATTTAAAGAAGACTAGTTTGCCAACCCCTGCTTTGTCTTTTAGTGCATATAAAGCTGGTAAGTGTTGTACTAATTGGGCAAGTTTGAAGCATTATTGATATAAAATATGTAGTTTAAATCATAGATGGCACCTTTTCTATGGACTAATAACATACTAATTTTTGTTAATTAATAATTATATATGTTACTTTCATTACTTTCTACGTGTAGTGGAAATGTAACAATAAGGTTATTGCATACCAATCACTTTGTGCGATTCTTACATTCTCTCTTTTCTACATCACCAAAGGAACAGAAAAGCTTATCCTGCAAAATTCTTTTTCTTCTAAGAATTACTCCCTCATCTATCCTAATTTGTTTGCTTAATTGCACTTTTGTGAGGCAAACTTTGATCACAAATTATCATAATCTTATACTTTGTAACAAATAATATATAGTCATATGAGATCTTATTGGATCCGTTTTAAGTTTTTAATACTTCGTATTTACTTTTAAAAACATCATATATTTATAATTTTTGCATAAACGAAATTGAAAATATTTACATATTAAGATGCACTTTGGAGATCGACCATGAAATTCAAATGGAGCAAACAAGAAAGACTGAGGGAGTAGTTTATTTTACCTTATGGTGAAGATTTGATAAATTATGTCTATGGTAACCAAAGCTGCTTTGAGATGGTTATTTATTTTAGGCCACTTTCATGTATTCAATTATACTCCCCTTGTTTCATAATAATTACAACACTTTGACTGGCACACATGTCAATGCACAACTTTGATTATTAATTAATATTTGTAATCAAATATTATAAAGAATTATAGAAGACTATATAATGAAAATTTACTTAATGACTAATCCAAAAATATTTTAAATGATAACATATGTTATTTTATATATTGATAAAAAATATAATCAAAGTAAATATATGAATAGTGCAAAGTTAAAGTATTGTGATTATTACGAAACTTAAGGAAAATTACTTCTGATTTACTAATGGTAACTACATATTACAATGAGGAATGAATGGGTACGATTAACGAACAATGACTATATGCCAAATTTAGTAATACAAGTTATTAATATAAAGTCATCTTATACAATTAAATTATTAAAGTTTTCACAAGAAGTCTCGTTAGTAATTGTAGATGACCTAATCTTTCTAGTTTCTACTTAGAATACTTTGATCAATCTCTAATGATCACAGCTTCTTTGTCTCGGCCTTGTCTGCAAATTGTGGCAGCTGCTCTGCCTACAGAGCTGAATACGAGGCCTGGAACTTGCACGTAATTTACACCTTAGTAAACTTCAAGTCCAACTCGATAATCAAGCATGTGTTCAAGCTCTTACATCACAGACACAAGGAAGCGGTGAGTGTGCTCACTTGATTAACCATTGCTGATCGTTATTGGCTAAGAATGATTGGGAAGTTAGGGTGATTCTTGTCTTCCGGGAAGGAAACCGTGCTGCAGACTGACTTGCTAACCGTGGAGTGGCTCAATCAATTGGACTTATTATTCTGGGTAGTGTTCCGTTGGAACTTTGTAGGATTTTAGATGAGGATGTCCAAGGCATGGCTTTCCCACGCTTTGTTCCTCCTTGCTAGTCTTCTTGATTGTATTTTTTTTTCAGCCTTTTCTTTTATCTTTGGTTTATACCTCATTTGCGTATAAAAAAAAAATAAAAAAAAAAAATAAAAAAAAAACAGCTTCTAGTTCTAGCTCTGAACAAGTAATGGCAAACGAGTATGCTAAAAATGTGTTGACGATTTAGAGTTTTTTTTTTTTATGTTTGTGTTTTTTTTTAACTTAAAAAAATGGCATTTGTGTTTCGAATTGGGCTGGGCTTCTTGTTCGTTTTCTTTTTAAAGAATATCATTCTTAGAATAAAGGGCTTAATAAAGTGGCCCGTTATGTCTAGCCCAAATTAGTTATTACTTTTGACCTAGGTCCAATTCCAGAAGTGCATGGCAGTACAAGTAGCACCTCGATTATTTTCCCTAGTGTTTGAAGCTAAGTACCCATTACTATGAATTATATTAGAGGTGATCAATGGCTGGGCCGGGCCGAGGTCAAAAAATGAGCCAATTCTTCAGGCCATGCCGGGCCAAGCTTTGGGTCAGAATATATGAGCCCAAGCCCACCCAAACTAGCTGGGGCCGGGTAAAAAAAAATAACTAAAATTGCATACTACCATTATTTCATATTTTTGCAACTTTGGGATATTATTTGTGAAATATAAAATATTTAAAATTTGCAAAAAAAATGAAACGGAGGTAGTAAAATTGATTTCCCAAGCCCGCCCAATTTTTTTTTAAAAATCGGGTCGGGCTGGCCTTGACCCGATTTCGGGCCAGAAAAACTGCCCAAACCCGCCCAAAATCATGTCGGGTCGGGCCCAACTTGATCAGATCTAAATTATATTTGTAAAATCTTATGAAATAGAAGTATGATGTATGAACATAACTCGGTGTTTGAAGAAAAAATCTACTCCATCCATTTCTATAGGTTGCTTACATTTTTTTTTGGCATAGTTTTCAACGCACCAATGCGTGTGATTAATTACATCATGGAAATTAAAAAACAAAATAACCTCTATAATACTGATCAAGTAATCCATGTAATGCCGACCGAGTAATCCCTATAACACTAACGAAATAACCCCTATGATGACTGGACACATATAAAAATTGGTGTCAACCCATATATACTTGGGGAATAATATCTTTATCTAAGTATTATAAAAAATTTATGACAACCAATAAAATGAACAAAAAAGTCAACTATAAACTTTTAATATATTCATATATACTGGAAAAGTGGAAATCATGGAAATTGGCCCCAAGAAATTGATAAAAGGAAGTACATCAAATTATATAAAAGTAATATGAAAAGGAGAAATTAAAATATACATAAAAATAGATAAAGGCCATGTAATGAATACAAAGTATAATAAGCATGATGTGGTAATAGAAAATTTTAACAACAATAAAGACTAGGGTATGAGATAGGAGGTTAGATTAGTTGGCTAGTTCTCCGACTTTTAGGCGTAAGGCCAGGGGTCGAATCTCACCAAGCACATTTTAGGAGGGATTTTCCTTACATTC
Organism: Chenopodium quinoa; assembly: GCF_001683475.1. Lineage (NCBI taxonomy): Eukaryota > Viridiplantae > Streptophyta > Magnoliopsida > Caryophyllales > Amaranthaceae > Chenopodium > Chenopodium quinoa. The sequence goes on along the minus strand of NW_018744143.1, from coordinate 1,920,136 downwards.
CCCCCTTCTAGGATGGGCCTTTTCATTACCATTTAAAAAAAAAAAAGGACTAGGGTATTATATGTCCTAAAATGGTACAACAATAGTATAGGAATTTATGAGAAAATAACGCTTGAATATATGTTATATGATTAATTAATAATTAACATATATCATTAAAATAGCTTGTATGCTACCTTTAGACCAATGTCATCATTCTCAAAAACATACAAAGTAGAAAAAGATATCATAGGTATTAGGGTACCATATAAAAGGATAATAACGAAGAAGGCCTAAAACTGCATGCAACCCTCATGCATATTTAAATACAATACTAATAACTTGACCATTATAATGTAACTTTTGTAGCTCCTAGCTTAGCTTATTCATTATAAAATTTACAACATAAAATCCTAGGGTTTGTACTGTGCACATGAAATTCATTATGCAATACGGATTAGCACATGATTTCGAGTCTCTCGTACCATGCATATCATTAAATTGTATATATTTGCGAAAATAATATAGAATTTGAATGCCATATATTTTTCGTCAATGAAGCCACCAACTCAATCCATTGTGATTATAAATATTACTGAATGTCTTTACATTTAAACATGTGAGCGAAAACAAGAAAATACTCCATCTAACAAGGAAAGACATATAAGCCCAAGATATTCACATAATTTGTGAAGGTGTATGTGTATGCCAACCAACTTAATCCGTAAATAAGATGTTAATAGTCTCTTTAGAACCGAATCTTTTTATATATATACAGAGTAACTATCAAATACGTATGATTATTTATACGTAGTACATCAAAAACAAATCGAGTACTATAGGGAACATAATTAGCGTGGTCCTCGAAAATGTTCGGTCCTTTAAGTTATTTATCATCGCAACAACGCATGCAATGTATTAGCTTGACATATTAAAGCCCAAATCAGGCAGATGTGAGTCATTCGTGATCACACAAATGAAAAGTATTTGTCTTCATCAAGCCCCTGAAATTATCAAAGAAAACAGCTGATGATGAAAGTAACCCTTCACTCTAATGGATCTAATCTTACTTCAAATGGCAAAACAATGCCATGCTCTTAGGTCCCCATTTATTGGATTTGTCAAGTTTTACCAATTTGATGTTTTTCGAAAGTGAAATATATAGGTTGTTACACACCCCGTGTACCTGGCTCTTAAACACACAACAAGATCGACAATCACTAGGAATTTATTAGGAGAAGCCATATTCTCTTATGATCATATCTAGTAACAAGTACAAGTATGTTTCAATTGCTTGATAGATATTTTGATGATTTCAATGAAAACTTTACCAACTAAACTAACTCGTCCATTCACGCAAAAATTTTAAACTCTTGTGTTATAGAAATCTTGTTCAATATCAGCTTTCAAACAGCAAAGCTATATGCCATGCAAACTGCGACTCGTCCAAAGCAGTTATAACAATAAGGAAGTATGCCTTTCATCTCGCATGATTTTTGAATTAACCATTTTTAATGTCTCTCGTTATTATTTATCTCATTTTCGTTTGCTATTATTTTAGTTGAAAAACTCACTACATTAAAGGCTAAGGCTACCGTAACCTAGGGACTACTGCATGAAGTCAAACCTAATAGACCACATCAAAAATATTTGTACATAACAAATTATAACTTTGACAAATTTGTATAATTATGGAAGTATTAGTTGATTAATATTAGGAAATTATTTGTACTGTATATCGCTTGTAATGGTTGTTGAAGGGCACAAGTTTTCCTACCAACATATGAACATAAAATTAAACTACTAAATTTATTTAACCATAGACTTTAAATTACACTCTTTATTTAATGAAAGCAAAAACGTTACATTATATATATATATATATATATATATATATATATATATATATATATATATATATATATATATATATATATATATATATATATATATATATATATATATATATATATATATATATATATATTTAATATAGATATGTAAAGTTAGGTGACCATAAATTAATAAATTGTTGTGAAGTACTAATCTTACATAATTAAACACCCAACTTTAATTACTATTAAAAGTGGACTATACCCATCTCACGAAGTAGATTGGGATACAATAGGCTTAGGTTAGGAGTAAAACATCACTTTCGGATATTATTATTGGTCACAAAATCAGAATAATGACAGGTAGCAATATATTATATTGGATCCCTTCAAAATGTGATCCTCGATCTATCTTGCCTAAACCCATTTGTAACACAATTTAAATGTTCAAGTGATATGATACGTTTAAGCTAGAAATCTTTATTTTTGTTTACTATCTAAGCCAATCTCAACCTACAAAATCACTCCATTAACCCGAAGAATTTAAGGTTACAACCCAAATCCCAACTCGTCACCTACCTTAAAACTAATGCAACCATGAAAACTAATAAGCATATTCATGGGTCTTAACTATCAGCTTGATTGAGAAGGTCCATTAACATGGTATCAAAGCCAGATTGACATAAAGGTCACAAGTTCAAATCTCATCCACCCCCCACTTTTAAGTTGAATATTTCGCGTTGGGTAAGAGGAGGGCATATGTTGTATCCACACTTCAAGCCCAACGGGCTCTCATGTGAAAGGGCGTGATAGAGTATAAAATATATTCCTGAGCCTTAACCATCAGTTTAAGTTTTTTGTTGAGATGGTCCATAAACAAAAACCCGTCCCCATAGAATTTGATTCAAATTTACGCCTAATTTTATATTGACATGCTATTAATCCGACTAAACCGAGTAACGATTAATAGAGATCAATTGAACTTTATTTTGTCTCAAGCAATGATTGACCCGATTAACGCTTACTTGACACAAAGTTTATGGTTCGAGCTAAGTAAGTCGACTATTGTTTAATTGACATGATGGCAAACTGATTATGAGTTCCGAACTCAAAATCTCCCTTAGCTCCCTAATTAACAATTTAATAGAAAATATAGTAGTATAATAGTATATGACTATTGATTGCATGACATTCTAATCAATACGGAAATAATATACTCAGCATTTCGCATGTATGTATAAACTATAAAGCCCCCGAAACATTCTTTATCAAGCAAGAAACTTGAAAGAGGAGGATAATTCTTACTTCAAAAAGGTGAAGTCGTTCTTGTTGGGGCTAAGTATGACAGAGGGCTAAAACTTATGTGCTTTTGTCTGCTAAGAAATGAAGATGATTGTGTCTTCCTATGGAACCTTGCCATATCCCTTGAGTTAAACCTTGCAGCTTGTGCCCTGAAAGTCCGTGATCCCGAACAAACTTAGTAGCTCGGCTCATTAGTCAGTATTCTTGATGGTAACAATACTAAATCCCTTTTACAGAAGGGCTCTAGCCAAAATCAAGCTTTATCAACTCGAAGAGGCCCATGAAGATCTTGGCAAAGCAGCTAAGACTGAGCCTAATAATCAGGACATCCTTCGCAAAATGGAGAAGGTGGAGGGGTTGAAAAGAAAAGCTAGCAAGATCAAGGGAAAGAGGGGCACTAAGGAGTCCGACTTATCCCACACCATCCTCAACAAAAAAAAGGGAAGATCAGTAATCCCTCTGTCAATCTAGACTATATTGGGTTGCCTAGTAGCGATGCTCAGAGTGAAATTATGGCCTTACCCACCATGGACGCTGCTAATGAGATGATGGTAGAGAGCCTTATCACTACATTCACTGTTCTTATCCTTTTGAAGAAGGAGGAGGAGGATGATGTTGCTAGCTCTCCAAACAACCAGGATTCTGGACGGGCTAAGGACAAGGGACTGTAGACGCCTAAAAATGTCTCCCCAAAACCAAACCCGATGATGAACAACCTTTTACCGCCATTATTGGTCGGGTCGAGTATTTAATCTCGGGAGTGCTTAAAATCCATATTCAGTCTACAAATCAGTCCAAGTATTTAGTCAAAGCATAGTCTAACCCTCATTTAAGCCCAAACCATTTTAATCCATTTCATTTATTTATTAATTGAGCCCGATTAATAAATATTAAACCCTAACCCTAGAATGAGTCCTGAATAGTTGAAACGTCGCCTAATTATCATGTACTTAATGTAAAATAAAAGATAAAAATGAATTTAGAAGGAATTCCAGAAACAAAATTGTCGTGCCACAGCAAATTCGGCCGCACCACGATAATTTCTGCCGCGCCACGACAATCTCTGCCGTGCCACGGAAATTTCTTTGACCTGGTTTTATCTTTTTACGCGGTTTTGACTTTGAAACAGATAGAATTTCGTACCGTGCCTTTTCTGCATTACCGTGCCACGGCAATTTTGTCGTGACACGCCAATTTATTCCTCTGCGACGCCTCATTTTTAGGGTTCTGGACCTCACCCCTCACATTTCCCCTATAAATACAAGGCTAATTGCACAGTTTCAGGGCACCAACAACAATCCTCATTTCCTCTCTCTCACATTCTAAGTCTTAAACCTATTCTACCAACCAGCATCAAATAATTCTCTCTTTCTCTCTTATGCTCTAGCCTAAATACTTTCCTTCCTTATTCTTTCATCATACATCCCCTAAGTACTCCCCAAAATCTGTACTTTACCCAAAATTCTATACTTAAACCAAGGCGTGAAAGGTAGAACTGTTTGAGGGTTTGGCCCCAAATCAATTTTACTTTCATTTGAATTAATTTTCATTTTATTATTATTTCCTTGAAGTTACTAACGTGTTTGTTGTTTTATAGTTGCAAGCAAACGCAATCAAAGTAAGGAATCATGTTCCTTTTTTCATGTTATATTTCTAACGATTTTTTGTTATGTTTGTCATATATTGGGTTGTTAGATTTATGGTTAAATTGCCTCCAAAGTTATTGTTATTCTATTGCTATTTTTTATCACCATATTACATGTTAAAGGGAATATGTAATTGAATATAACGCCTAACAAGATAATTTGGACAGCTGGTTTAGGATCCTTTTTAATCTTGTTGTTAATCAAAGAGATCACGATAATTAGAACTATATGTTGCATTAACATTCAAATAATTTAGCTTAATATTAGTTTGGAGAAAATTGAATCTTTGTTTGTGTGCCTTTGAGATCGCAGGAATACTTTTCGCAATAAAAATCGAGTAGAGGTCAATACGGGCGAATGTGACTCCAGGACTCACTTCATACCATCATCTCCTTTCGTGGTTCCGAATCTTATAGAGTTAGTAATCACATGGATTATGAATGGGGTGTAACCTTGACGGGTCAATTGTTGTTGCCTATTGTTGTAATACTCCGTATTTTTATAATATTTTCATGTATATAAATTATTTATTTTATTTATTTTATAAATTAAAATGATTCATTTCATTTTAAAAGAAATTAATTATTTAAATATTATGTAAATGTGTATAAATTAATATGAGTCATTAATTAAGACAATAAAAGTATTTTGAATTGGGTCATCCTTATTTAAATAGTTGGATCAACTTGTTGGGAAATTGAGGACACTTAAAAGCCCAACAAGTTGGCCCCAAAGGAAGTAATTAAGGTGGAGTAGGATTTAGTAATGACATTCTTGTAATTATGAGTTTTTGTTTTAAAAATTGGAGTATAAATACTTTAAAACCCCAAGGCTTTCACTCAAAAATCATAATTGTAAGGTTTCACAAAAACCCCAATTGTTTTCCTTCTATTTTCTCTTTTCTTTTTCCTTTCTATTTTCTCTCTTTTCCCACGCATCTCTCTCCCTCTTCTCCTCGCCTCATGGCCGACAGCCACCGGCGCCACCATTGACCACCGCCGACCACCCTCCTTCTTTCCCTTTTGTTTTTGGTTCGGTATTATATATATATATATATATACGGGGAGGTTTTCCGCTAAAAACAAAGCTTATGGTGAAAACTAAAAACAAGCAATCTTAGCCTATCACTCAAGTAGCTCCACCTCCAGCCGCACAACTAGCTACCGTCGGACCATCCTGTAACCAGCAGCTCGCCACCGCACAAAATCTCGTCCGCGGCACCGCTCACCAAACACCAATCCGAGCAGATGCAACTCCCGAACCACACCACGAGCAGCCGCCTAAGCAAACACCATCAATCGTAGCAATAAATAGCAAAAGAATATCAAAATTCTAATTGCAAAACCAAGAAATCAAATCTGATGCATAAATAGCAAAATTATAACTATTTTAATGCAAATTAAGTGTTAGCACTGAACCCACATACCAACAATGATATACAAATTTTAATGCAAGGAAAGTTGTAATTTTTCAATAACTTATTTTGATGTCCTGCGTAAAACAATAACTATTTTACACAACTATACCAATTTATTTTACCGTCTAGCAATGATCCAGCTGATCAATTTTGTAGTTTGAGCATCAATTATATACCAAGCATCATTGAATAAAACTTTGAAAGAGTATTATGACAACATTGGACTTCAACACATTAGTTGTTCTTAGTTTCCTCATATAATCAGTAATACAATATCTAGCAACTAATCTCATCAGTAAAATTATTCAACCCACACAGAAATAATAATATGCTCAGTTTGTCTATTTATTACTGCCTAAAGTAACAGGACATCATAATAGCTATGTTTTAACAGTACATAATCTACCAAACCTAGGTCTATTAATCACTCTCCTCCTATACTCTATGCAATATAAAGATTTCGAGGAATTTTTGGTGCTCTAATATCACTAATTGATAATACTATCCAATTTTACTCAAATCAAGCTAAAATCAAACAAAAATCAAGCTAAAATCACACATAAAAATCCAATTTAAACAAATTAAAAAAAAATATACAAATGAATACCAAATAATACCATACAAAAAAATTAAGTTGAATTTGAACATAATTTCCCAAACCTAGGCCTGCTAATCTTTCTCCTCCTCCTATACTCAACAGAACACAAAACCATATGCAAAATACTAGTGTTCACAAACACTTTGATACAACATATAAATCCAATTATAAACATGATATCAATTCAAAACAAGCTAGAAACATAATCATATGAGAGAGAAAATCAGATTAACACTCACACTTGAATTCGAAATCAGAATAAAATCGAGTAACATAATCGGTTAACAACTAAAACCTGATAAATATTATCTTAAATCGATTAGAATTTTAAAAACCAGCAATTATCCAAGTTCTTAAATCAAATATGCAAAATAAAGCTAAAAATCAAAACCCTAAGTGAGCAAAAATCAAAGTAACAATAATTAACTGCAGTTTACGAAAGCAAGAGAGAAAAATGCTCTAAAAAACATATTTTACAAGCTTGTATCAGCGTTCTTCAATAAAATCATCAGATTCGTACAAATTCTAAGATACAAAATATACACAAATGTAGATCAAAGAATGCCATATAAAGAAATTAAGTCAAATTTTGACATAATTTACACTCTTATGAAACGCAAATAAGCATGAAAAAGCTCAAATAAAGTGTAATTACTGCTACATACAACTCACAATTGAATTCGTGACAAAAGAAAATCGACCCAAAATTACACAAAAAAACCTAATCTACTAAAATCAAGCAAAATCACACAATTGCAAATCACAACTACATCCTCTTGAGAAGAAAAACTATGGCAGTAGAAGAGCTTGAGAAATCAATGGCGGCAACTGAGATTGAAGACCAGAGAAAAGACGATGATGATTTAGAGGAAGTTGAGATTATCGACGACAACTCAAACGCCGAAAAACCTAGCAAATCAATTGCAACAACTCATCCTCTTGAGAATGATTGGACTTTTTGGTTCGATAATCTTACTTCTAAATCAAAACAAGCTGCTTGGGGTAGCTCAATTCGACCCATTTATACTTTCTGTATTGTTGAAGAATTCTGGAGGTTTCTCTTTTTATCTTTGTTTTTCAATTTTATTAATTTGATTGTGAATTTATTGAATTTGGTTGTTTGAATCTTTTTGTGACGTGGGTGATTGATTGATTATGTTCTTGATGTTGTATGCAAAGAAGCTGAGAATTGTGACTAATTACAAGGTATTCGACGAAATGCCTCACTGAAATTTTTTTTCAGTTTTCTTTTTTTTTTTGTTTTTTGTGTTTTTGTTTGGTGTTGGATCTGAATGTGAATATTTTAGAGCTCCAAATCTGAGTATAATTGCAAGAAATTGATTGAGGCTATAATTTTGTTGCTTAAGCTTGCTGTGTAGATGATCTGAACTTCTGAAGTGTGTATATAGTTCAAATTGGGGGATGTAGAGAGTAGTTGTATTCTTTTGTGATTTGAAAACAATTAAGATATGGGATTTTGTTTAAATTGGGGGGGGGGGACTTTTATGTCAACTATTACTTTAAGGAGGCACAACGAAGTTAAGGGAATTCGAAGAAGTAATTTTCTTCTTACTCTTGGACTTAAATTTTTGCTCTTTCGCTACACATTCCTTTGTGGATTTTTCAGTTTCTTTTTCTCAATTCTCCCCCCTCCTCTCTTCTATTTTTGCACGTCTAAGCATAAGTTTCAGAAGATAGTATGTAATGAATTGAATTTTGCATTTTTGTTAATGCTTTTGGCCCTTGTTATAATTTTTGCTGTGACCTTAGATTTCTTCATGAGCACAGTAATAGAATACTAGTCTGAACTTGAGTTTTCGTGTTCACGTCCATGTTCACCATAGCTTGATTTCGTAGTTATAAACATTGTTTCAACTTTTGATATACAAGTAATATTTGACTTAACTTGTTTTGGGACCGCTCACTTCTCTTATTTATGTAATGTTCGCACTTGTCATTTTCTGCTCTTTTTTATTTTCAGGTCATACTAAATGATCCGTGGCCTGGAAAATGAGTTGAAGAAGGCAATTATATTACAATTCCACTAAGGGATGAGTTTCTTGAAAATGCCCGTGTTTTTATTTGTGAAACCTATTATTAGCGCATTGACATGGGGTATGTTTATGTTATATGACTTTGTGTACTTTGTTTCGGTGAATAAAGAGAATCTTATGGCAATAACTGTTTGATTTGGACCTTGTAGTCTATTTTAGTTAACCAACTATGATATCTCTCACTTGCTTGTCTCCCCTGTAAATCTTCCTTCAAGTGGTGTAGATTTTGGTATTCTTGGTGAACTTGCAGTCATATATTGCTGTAATACATGGTGAACTAGTGTGATTTAGATGTGTTGTGCAATTATCAAGTAATAATTTGAAGTTCTTGCTGAAGACTTTTGTTCAGTTATTCCTTTTTGCTTGTGTGATCTGAAGTATATGGACTACAATAGATCTTGTAAAATTAGTCGGTAACAACTTGAGCGAGGTTAGGCACAACCAGATAGGTAGTTTCAACAAGGGAGCTGCTATGGGTCTTTGTACTTTTACGTTTCTGTTGTGATCCTTGATTTTTTCAGGTCAAAAGTTCATTTAGATCTTATAAAGTTTATTGCATTCATTCTTTGTATTAGCAACACCTGCTTAAACTAGGAGAATCCAAAATTTTGGCAGGAAAGGTGGGGCTGGTTTGTTAATCTTGATCTCTCATGGTCAATGTAAAATGTTCACTACAGTTTATGTAAGCTATCCTATTTCGTGTCAGGTGGGCTTCTACGGTCTACTTATATATTTTGCTACGTCTATGGGTTCACATGTAGTGGCTGCTCATCAGGTGGGCTTCTAACTATTTGCTTATTTCCCAAATGATCAAAGAAATGTTTGCTTATTTTCCAAATGAGTAACTAATTATTTGCTCATTTGACAAATGAGCAAATTAATGTTTTCTCATTTCACAAATGAGCAAAGAAATGCTTGCTGATTTAATGAATGATTAAAGAAATGTTTGCTCATTTGACAAATGAGCAACAAACTATTTGCTCATTTTTCAAATGAGCAAAAATGTGCAAATAATTGTTTGCTCATTTATCAAATGAGCAAATACTTTTTTTCTCATTTATCAAATGAGCAAATAATTTTTTGCTCATTTATCAAATGAGAAAACAATTATTTGCTATTTGCTCATTTGATAAATGAACAAATAAAGTAGACGAGTACCCAAGTATTTTTTTTACTGATGAGTGTATTTTCATGTTTGGAAATGTATCTATTTGTTTTTAGGACTTTGTGTTGTAATTAGAATCTGCAAATGTTTTAGTTTGACTCTAGGACCTTTTCTTACGTGTTACCATTAGAATTTGGACATGTATCCATCTTATTCTAGGACTTTCTCTGCTTTGAAAGTTGATACAAGTTGCTTTTGTCCTCTTGCATCCTGACTCCTTATTGAGTCTCTGAAAAGAGATGAAAATCATTCTCTTAGCTGGTATAATAGTAAGAGCAAACACAACATACTACTGTATCACAACATATCATATACTACTCACAAAGTTACAAGCAAATATCATTTGTTTCAACTGCCTAAGATCGAGTTTCATTTGCATCAGCACAAACTAAACAATTTTGATCATCAGAGCCTATCTAGCTTCATCAGAGCATTAATTTGTCAAATGAGCAAAAAAATTCAATGCTCCTTTATCAAAATAGCAAACTATTTAATGCTTATTTGTCAAATGAGCAAATAATTCTTGCTCATATTGTCAAAAATTAATGCTCATTTGTGAGTGTGTTTGAATGTTTTAAATACATTAGCCTACTAGCTCAAGGGTAGAGCATTGTGCAAATGCACAAAAGATATGGGTTCAAATCCCACATAAGTTCATTTATATAATGTGGAGACACAAGTTTGTATGAGAGTTTAATTGTAACAAAGTTTTTATAGTTATAAATCATTTCAAACCATTTTTTTGCTTATATAATTTAGTACAAATTTGATTTTTTTTTTTAATTAACTTTGTTTATAAAGATAACCTATGTAAGAATTGAACCTACATCCCCTATAAATTTGCATAGTGCTCTACCAATTGAGCTAATAGGTTTTATCATAGGTTTTAAATCATTTTCTATGTTCTAAATTTTATTCTTATACTGTGAGCTTTCTTTATGTTCTAAATTTTATTCTTATACTTTGAGCTTTCCTAAAGTTAGGAGGCAAGGCAATAAGCCTGAAATTCAAACCAAAGCCGACACCCCAACACCTCATGGCACCACAAGCTCTCACAAGATCTTGGACGAAACTCTTAACCCAATGTTCTAATTTTTTATTCTCATGTTCTAAACTTTCTTCCTATGTTCTAATCTTCAGCTAATTCACTTTTACTTTTTACTTGTTCTTTTCATTTTGGTTAATATAAATTACTAAATCATATCTTATAGTTATGTCGATTGTTTTATGTATGCAACACACAACTTTACAAATTAGGCAACTCATCAAACAGGCGCAACAACCAGCCACCTATTTTGCACTTAACACACTCATGTAACACTCTACAACCCTCCTATAGCATCTGCACTCGCTGCCCAAAGTGCATCCACATTAGAGCAAACTTCTTGCAGCCTCCCACGCATACCAAAACAGCCCAATAGCCGCAACATCTACACGATACACACACAGCACATGAACGCACTTGACCCTTATTGTCCTAGACTCAGACTCTCTTGCAAGCCCCTAAATATACACATGTAACACAGCACATTTTTTATGAGCAAATTTTTTTATCATTTGTCAAATGAGCAAATATTTTTTTGCTCATTTGTCAAATGAGCAAATAATTTTTTGCTCATTTGTCAAATGAGTAAATAATTTTTTGCTCATTTGTCAAATGTGCAAATAATTTTTATTTTTTTTAATGTAGCTCCAAAACCAAGTGAAAAAAAGTTCTTTGGATCAGCTTTCAAGTAAGAAATAATTGAGCAAAATGCCAAAGATAGCACAGGAAATACAAGCAGAAAATTTGGTAGCTGCTTATATTGGAAATACTGCAAAAGGCCAACACCCTTGAAACAAGGAACGATTCAAGACAATTAAGGTGGGAAAGATAAACTACATGCCTATGACCTTATTAAACTTCTACCATATATGCAATGACTATAATTGTCAAAGGTAGTCAATCCATGAATCAGTCCCATACTTCCAGTCCTCTCAGATCACATTTTTATAAATATGAGCACTTTTCGGAAATTTTGAAGCTTGAGGTGAATCGTTAGGCAAAACATAACATGGGTAACCCGCCAAAGAAAGTCTGTAATATATCTCCATATGCCATGGCATCAATATAGTTGTTTAGTGGATCACACATACTGATGATGACCCCATAATAATAAACAATGTGGAATACAAAAAATCATCCAAGATCCAACACAATGGAACAACAAAGCATAGGTTGACTGCACCATCAGTGAAAATTGTTGGCAAAGAGAGATTGCATACCGTAATGACTCTGGATAAAACCATATAACAAAGGAATCTTTTCTTTGCACCAAGGCCTCATTTCATCTGGATTGTGTCCATGACAGACATTATAATAGTCATAAGCTTGAAATGCAAGGAAGGGAATGAAGATGCATATACACAGCAATGCTCCTGCTAAAAGAACTTGTGGAACCAACTGAATCCCATGTAAATAAAAGGTTATCAGGGCAACCTATCCCCCCCTTGCAACTAGCCACTCCCACCAAGGATCTCAAAACACTAGAGCCAGCCATGCCCATCCCTGAAACAACCCGTCCCCATCACCTCCACCACCGAATCACAAAACCCCAGCCACGCCCACCCCTAAAACAGCTTATCCCAGCCACCCGCACCGTCGAAACACCCCACCCTAACCTATCCTCACCCCAAATCGATTCATTTCAGCCTTCCCACACCTCGAAACGCCTAACCCTAACCTTGCCTAACCCCTTAAAAACGCCACCCCAGCCCTCCTCACCATGAAAATAAGAGCATTCAAATTCGAAATTTTCTAGAACACCAAAATTTGATAATTAGAACATCAAATTCGAAAATTATGATGAAAATACTAAATTGAGATAATTCAATTCAAAAATTATAATGAAAAACCAAAATTAAGGGCATGATATTCGAAAATTACTTACCAAAATTATATATATATATAAACTCTTTTCTCTTCATAATTTTATTCTAGCTGTTTTATTAATTTAAAGCATGATTTTGATTATGTTTTGGTACTGATTTTGGGTATTTGATGTTGTTAAATTATTTATATAAATTTCAGATTTTTATTTAATCAAAAACCCTAATTTATAAACCCTAGAATTTGGGAATTTATTGTTTATGGTTAGGGTTTGATCCTAGCTAGGTTGTTGTGGTTGTTTAATTAATGGTTTAAACATGTTTTGATGAGTTTAAAGCTCTCAAATTAATGTTGGAATTTAATTATACACACTACTTTTTAATTATTTTTTTAGGGTTTGATTACCCATAAAAAGGGAAAAGGTTTTAATGATTTAAATATAATTTCCTAGTCTATTAGTGATGTTTTATATTACATAGGTGTGCTGGAATTTTATTTAAGTCATAAAAACTAAGTCTTTTTGAAAGGATTTAAAGTACCCACTTAAAGAAAAGGTTTTATGCCTTTTATTGGGTTAATTAGTAAGGTTTAAAGTGTATTATAGTTGCTGAAAAATTTGTGAGAATAGTGGATTAATTATAGTTATGTACTATTATTTGTAGGAAGCTTCAAGCTAGGTGATTTCTAGCGAGTGTGGCCGAGTTTAGGCATTATTCAAGGTGTGTATGTGCACAAGTTTGTGTATGCATAGTATCATGCTAGGATTGTAAAGTATGGTTTAAGTGATGAATTAGTAGCGCATGTTTGGTTGATTTTATGCTTGGAATTGATGTTGGTTGAGCATGAGTTGTTATGCAAGCATGTGAATATATTATTTGAGGCATGATACAAGTTGAATATGTATGAATCTTGGAAGTATGTTTTATTTTCAAATATCAAGAAAGCATGAATTTAATAAGCAAGGTTTATATATGTTTAAAAAAGCTAAGTTATATTTATTGAGCATGATTCATGATTTATATTCTCACCATATATTATTGGAGTTGAGTCAAGGAAGTTAGTTTATTTATTTACTTACTCACATAAGTTGAAATTGGGTCAATGAAGTTTATTTGTGCAATATATGCACCAAGGTAGTAATAGTGTAATTTTGTGCACAAAACTAGGCAAGGAACGTTAATTAAATAAATAGTATGTGCTCACTAGTTAATTCAAGAATGAATTGGAAGTATGTGTTGATTGTTGTCATATTTATTCTTGATTGATTGGTTGGAGTTATTACAAGTTAAATTGGTAAATCACGAAAAGTGTAAGAGGATATGCACCAAAACTCTTGGAACGTATATACCTGGAGTATGAACATATGGGGGGAGTTATGGGGTTTTATATTTAACCATAGCTTCTACAGGGGTACATGACGTTGTACTTTCTTTTATTATTAATGCGTTGGAATTCCGTCACAAGTGTGACATAGTAGGTGCCAGTTGGGGTAGCTCCCTAATTGGAAGCTCCCGGTTTAATGGGCTATTTTTAAAGGAAGGAAACCCGTTTGATGCGTAATCCAAAGCTATTATTTAATAATTAATATTGCTAGTTATGAGTCAAAGGTTCATTGACTTGTGATTGTATGACGAGCATGTTTTAATTATTTTATTTGATGCTAGGATATTCATGTTAGTGTGGTGCATATGTACTCAGCTTTTATTGATTCGTACTTTTGTGTTTGTGTTTGGCTTTCCTTTGGATTGGCCCTACTATGACCCATTTATATGGTGAGTAGAGGGGTTGAAATAAAGAAAAAGTAACAGGTACTTGAAGGATGAAGAGCATGATGGGAATAAGTGTAGAGAGTTACTTGTTATGTTTCTTAGTTTTGATATTTTGAATTATTGGTTATTGTTTATGGACTAACGTTATTGTGTTTATTTTTAATTGGTTTTTAAGAAGGGCCATGTTTGAATTGATTCAAACTCACTTTCGTTTTGAGGTTGTGAACTCAAGTTTTATTTTTATAGTTGGTTTTTATTTTAGACTTGCGCTGTGTGACTATGAAAATTAGCCTTAGCTATTATCACGGTGGCGGTAATATTTTGGTTATTTCCTAAAAAGGGTTAAATAACCAGTCCCTTAAGATTACCGATTTGTCTTATTCGGATCTCTGTCAAGGGAAAACCTTGAGTTTCTGCAAACATTTGTTGTATTATGGATGACTGTACGAGTGAAGGAAAAGACCACCTATGATGGGCTTTCAGAATCCCATAAGGCAAAGGAATCCAAAGCTCCTGAAAACTCACTCATGCCCACTAAGATGATGGGTCCAAAAAAGAGGTGTCGCAACAGAAAGGGCCAAAAGGAAAAGGTCAAGCGAACCCTAGACTCCGCCGTGGTCGGCCACGTTGTTGGACTTCCCAACGTGGACAAGTTAAATGATCATATACCTACTAGTCTAACTTCTAGCAATAATGAGAGTTCGAATATCTAGGAGGGGAACGAGTAACTTGTAACAGATTTAACTACCACTGATTTCGATGAATTGGAATCTGTAGGTTCTAACACCGAAGACCCCATGACTGTTGAACCCGACCATGTGTAGTCCTTTTCACCACTCACCACCTTCATGTTCTCTGCCACGTCAAGAAAAAATGGAAGGCCAATCAGGTCAAGGGTGAAGAACAAGAAAGGTAAAAGGTATTCTATTCGTTTTTGCAGGATCAAGAAACGCTAGGGAAAAAGTTTGGAGCAGCTTAGGGCTAGTTATGGCGATAGATATTCTCAACCCCCTTATTTGTATTGCCAAGCAGTACATAGCGTTTGTAACTCCAATCCTCTTTTTAGTTTTTGTATTAGTTTGGTTAAAAGGTTTAAATTTTCTCTTTGCTGACTTGAGTCAGTTGCGAGCTAGACTCCTTTTTGGATAGTTAAAAAACAAAAACTATAAAGCCAATTAAATATTATTTTTAAAATATTTAAGATCATATATAGATTGATGATCAGTGAGGCTACAAATTATAATAAAGTAGATAAAACAAATCTTCCCATGATTTTGATAAATATTAGGTTATAAATCCCAAATGTTACATTATATACTTTTTTGGGGTGAAAATGTTACTATATATTCTTGCATGAAAGGAGGGATTAGCTAGTAAGGGTATTAAGGGAAAAGGATTAAAAAATTAATTACCTCCGATGATAATTTTAGAACGCGATTTTGCTAATTAGTGACTAATCAATCTTACAAGTTTTCCATATATGTTAACGTGGAAATTACACGGCTTCTACTTTGACTTTTTTCAAGGAAAGTTCATTTTGACAAGCAACGAAACAAATTCATTCAAGATTCCATATTGTTCTAGTGATCTAGTCTAGACCACCTTCAATAAGCCTACCTTTTGTTTTAGATTCAAAAGTGATCCTATACACTGCCCGCTATTAGGGGTAAACATGGGATCTCTGAATTAGTGTGTATCGGATACTCTCTCTCTCTCTCTCCTCTCTCTCTCTCTCTCTCTCTCTCTCTCTCTCTCTCTCTCTCTTCTTTTTTTTTTTTTTTCTTTTTATATATTTATATATATATATATATATAACACTAAAAATGATAATATCCCTAAACTGAATCAATAATTTTGGATATCTGAATATTTGAATTTGCTATTAAATACCCAATATGATATCTAAATTCGTAAAGTTAGAATTTAATTTATAATTAGTTATTATATAAGATCTTTCAGCATTAATTAATTACCAATTAACATTATCACATTATTTTAGCTACATTATTAATACATATATTGTACACTCAAATAATATAGTAATTAGTAAGCATCTTATAATATAAGTTTATGTTTCCTAGAACAACAAAGTTTAACTTGATTATTAAAAAAACAAAAACAAAAACAAAAAAAAAACTAGTAGAATAGGTCTATATGTGAGAACCCTATTATATATGACAATAAATCTCAACCATTGGATACCTCATGATCTAAGTGTTGAGATTGCTCACATAGTAATGTCAAAAATGTAATTTGCATTTTTTTTTTGGCTCATTTTGAGCAATAATTTTTTTGTTCATTTATCAAATAAGCAATGCAACAATTTTTTGTTCATTTATCAAATGAGCAAAAAAAAAATTTAATTTATCAAATGAGCAACATTTATTTGTTCATTTATCAAATGAGCAAATAATTATTGTTCATTTGATAAATGAGCAAATAATATTTGTTCATTTATCAAATGAGCAAATAATTATTGTTCATTTGATAAATGAGCAAATAATATTTGCTCATTTGATAAATGAGCTATAATTCTTTGTTCATTTATTAAATGAGCAAACAATATTTCTTTATTTTGTTTGCTCATTATCAAATGAGCAACTATTTTTTGTTCATTTATCAAATGAGCAACAATTCTATAACATTCAAACTAATATGAAACCTTGAACTTACTTACTATATATATCTGAAAATGTAAACAATTGTTGGACCATAAGAAACCACCATATACTAGATTATATTATGCACTTCATTTTCTACCTATTTTTGAAGTAGATAGTTCACAAGGTTAATTTAATACATGTTGTTTTGCTCATATCCTTGACAAATGAGCAAATTGAAATTAAAATGAGCAAACTTAATTAAAATGAGCAATACAATAAAAATGCATAAATGAAAATGAACAAACATATATTAGAATCTTAAAAAATTGTTCCATACTATCATCATATAATACAAACTCATTAAACTCATTTTCGATCGCCGAAATCTTTCAATTTCATCGAAACGCGCGACCATAATCGTCGTTGAGTGGAGCTCGAAAATGACGTAATTGGTCTGAATTTTGAGCTTATTTCTTTGTTATTGATGTTGCAAAGTTAATAACAATGATATTAATGGTGATATTGTTGATGGTGATTCGTCGATTGAAGCTCGAAGACGCAATTATCGACCTAAATTCGAGCTTAATTTCCTTCTTTTTAATGGTGTGAAGACGATGGTGATATGAGCACTGTACAAAAACGTCATGGTTGATTAGAAGTTGAGCTTAATTTCTTTGAAATTAATGGCGTGAAGTTAATGATGTATACAGAACAATAGGTGAGAGGAGAGAGAAAGCAAAGGTGAGGAAAGAGAAAGAAAGAAATGTGGAGGTGAAAGAGAGAAACAAGGGGGTTGGTTTAAAAATACTCTTTTGGTTTTAATTTTTTAGGGAATAATCATAACCCTTAGATTAAAAAATTCAAAGGTCTAGATTTATTTTCACATAAGTTTGAGTTCTCACGAGATGTGTTCTCACATGATCCTATATATATATATATATATATATATATATATATATATATATAATATTATATATATATAAAAGCTTATTGGATTAGTGTTATTTAAAATAGAACCTATCATCATACTTGACTGCCAGATTTTCAAATTGGTTATTAAATCCGATAGCCATATCAACTTTTCTTTGATACATACACTATCTTTCAAATCGAATATCTGATCGGATTTTTGGATTTTTAAATAAGTTTGCTCAGTCTTGCTTAACTGCTATCAACTCATTGGCTAGCATTGGATCCGGCGTGAAATAAAAGCAAAAGGAAATCAAATAAGGTAAATATAAGAATGTGAAAGTGTTATAGTAGTATGTTTAGTGTGAAAATCATGAGGTGAGAATACGACATAGCCAGTT
The DNA here is from genome assembly GCF_001683475.1 of Chenopodium quinoa. NCBI lineage: Eukaryota > Viridiplantae > Streptophyta > Magnoliopsida > Caryophyllales > Amaranthaceae > Chenopodium > Chenopodium quinoa. The sequence goes on along the minus strand of NW_018744143.1, from coordinate 1,901,592 downwards.
TTAGGATAAGAGTGTTGACATTCACATGTAAAATTACTTGTTTCTCACTTAGAGAAAGTAAAGAGCAAATTAGGTTTACTATGAGAAGGGAAATTGATTGATACCAGAACATCCCATGATATATTTATCAAAAAAATTCAACTAATTAAATGCTTATGTAATCCACATGTTTTTATAACGGATTCACGTTCCTAGGTAGTAAACGCTTATTTCCTTTACACATTTAGGGTTTACTTTTCTATGAAATTCATGATTATATACATAATAATAGTCTAGTAATTTTCAAAAGATTTAAATTAAATCTCATGCACGTACAAATTAATAAGCTACATCATCACCCCAACTTCAAAGTTGTTAATGATGATAGCTACCCTATATGACTCCGTTCCATTTCATTCATGATTTCTAATTTCATTGAATCTAATTTTGAATTGAAGAGTTATGAGGTACGGAGTACATTGTTAGAAGATCAGAAGAGAGTGTACGTACACAAGGAGAGTTAAGAAAAAGGTCACATTCGATCATGCTCAATACTTCCTCCAAAACCATGAATTTTATGTGCTACATGGGTCTTGGAAACTTTAATTTCTAATTATGGAGTTTTATTCTTACAATTTCTAAGATTTTATAGATAGTATATATACATTGTATGAGTAAAATGTCAAATGAAATTTCATTAGATTTGTATTAATGTGTTTTTATCAAATATGTAATTTTTTTTTTTCAGTCGGGATTTGTATTATTTAAAATAGAATTTTAATCAAGCATTCCCTGCTTGATTTATACTCAACTCAATGTGAAAACTGAAAAGTGTGTAAATTTGCAAGTATGGACTGCTGAAATTGCGATTGAGTTGCATGGTTGTGAACTTGTGATATGTTTTTCTTGGTAAATTTGTGGGAATTTATGAGTATATGTATGATAGATTTATGTAAAGCATTCATGTTGTTCACCTGTAGTATCTAATAATGCGCTTGATTTAAAATTTGGTGATGCATGTATGCATTGATTTATGAGAGCAATAAATTAATTATTCAAACTGCCTTGTATGAGTTTTTTTTTAGTATTTTTTTTTTTTTTTTGAAACACTGCCTTTTATGAGTTTATTTCTTATAATGCATACATATCTTGAATTGATTTGGGTTGATATTGAAAAAAATTATGCATATATAAGGGAATAACAAGAAAGATATACTAAAAGCTTTTGGAAAGGATTGATGAAGAATTAAACGAAAGCTCTAAAGATTAAAGCTTGAAAGATGTAATTGAAAAGCTTAAAGATTAAACTAAACTAGGATAGCAATTAAACTAGGGTATAAAGGAAGTAATTATAAGGCTAGGGTGGGGGGAAGTCTCCAAAAACCCAAACCGTCCAAAATAAGTTAAATAACAAGCAAGTTTTCAAAATGCTCCAATCCACCCATCTCACGGTCGAAGAGCAGGCAATGATAGGGCTGGCAAACAGGTCGGGTCGGGTCGGGTTCAGGTCGACCTGTTTACATAAACGGGTCAGGACCCCCCAACCTGAACCCGACCTGTTTACTTAAACAGGTCAAAAAAACCAACCTGAACCCGACCTGATTATAAACGGGTCGACCTGAACCCGACCCGCCTAAACCTGATTTTTTTTAATTAAAAAAAATAAAATAAAAACCTGTAATTTACTAATTTCTTTATACTGTAATTTTTTTAACCTGTAATTTGACTAATTTCTTTAACCTGTAAGATTCAAGTATTCAAGACTTCAAATTCAACACATAATTCAAGCAAACATAACTTAACAACATAATTCAAGAGTTACATGTCCAAAATACTTCCAAGTAGGCAAATAAAAGTTCAACTAGAAAACCAAATACATGTCCAAAATAACAGTAACAGTTTCATCAACTAATTTTAGAAGAAATTAACAACATAATCAGGTTTGACTCTCCATGACAGCAGGACTTTCTGGTGCACTTTGTGGAGGGCTGGGGCTGGGAGTATCCCCCACATCATCGTTGACTTTCATGGCCATGATTTTTCCACATAAATCTTGCAATTGCGGATCCATATTAGCTACAACCAAAAGAATACATACAAAAGTTAATTTCAGCCTTAAGCATAAATAAAATAGTACAAAAAAGAAACAAAAAAAATTGTAATTTTAAATACATAAACTATTTTCATACCTTCACCAAAAGTCCAATCTTTGAGGCAAATGATAGCTTCTGCTGTGTTTGGTTTCAAAGAGCTTCTATAGCAGTCCAAAACTCGACCACCAGTACTGAAGGCAGATTCTGAAGCTACTGTTGAAATAGGGATTGCAAGGATGTCCCTTGCCATCTTTGAAAGAATTGGATACCTCACAACATTTGTTTTCCAATGATATAGAATATTAATGTTGGTTGCACGAGGAATCAATGGCTCTTCCAAGTAGATTTGCAAGTCAGATTTAGCAGCAACATATGATTTGCTAGAAGAGAAGTTATCAAAGTCCTAAAAGATGTTTAAACAAAAATTACAATAAAGCATACAAAAAACAGAATTTAAAGCTGATTATCAAACAAAAAGCAAGTGTTCACAGTTACCATCATAAAAGAATCAGAAGCAACATCAACTTGCTCTTCATTAGGCTGTCTAGAAGAACGACGCCTTGTTCGTGGTGTTGTTGTGGAAGCCTCAGTCACATAAACACCATATAAATAATCCAACCTTTCCTTGAACTTCACCAACTCATTAGTACCCTCTATTTCCCCATACACCTTCTTAAAAGCCCACTCCACAAACTCATACTTAAATCGAGGGTCTAAAACAACAGCCACAGCCATGATTATGCTAAAGTTGGTCCAATATTTAGCAAATTTCTCATTCATTCTTGCTGCCATCTTATGCATGAAGTTATCAGAATTTTCAAGCTCCTCTTTCAAGAGTAAACGGATTTTCAACACATTTGGGAAGTATACATTAGCGGTAGGATAATTAGTACCCGAAAAAACATTTGTCACATCAAAAAAGACCTTCAAAAATCTAAATAACTTCTCTATTCTCCCCCACTCCTCATTTGTTGGACAATGAATGTAATTGGCATCAACCTTTTGAAAATGAAGAAAAGCTTTTTTGTAGTACAAAACATTCTCTAACATCAAATAAGTTGAATTCCATCTAGTAGGGACATCTTGTCTCAATCCTCTACTTGAGTCTAGTTCAACATGTGCCACACAAGTCAAAAAACGTTGCTTTCTAGCCTGAGACCCTTTACAATACTTCACAGTTTCTCTCACCTTAACAACAGCCTCATTAATTTCTTTTAACCCATCTTGCACAATTAAATTTAGGATATGTGCACAACACCTCACATGGAAATAATCCCCCCCACATACCAAATCAAGTTCATTTTTAATTACATCAGCAAACACATCATTAGAGGAAGCATTATCAAGAGTAATACACATGATTTTCTTTTGGATACCCCACTCTTTAAGAAAATCATAGACATGGTCAGACATATGGACACCGGTATGAGGTGGAGGCAAAAAACGAAAGTTCAGAATTTTTTTTTGCAAATTCCATTGATTATCAACAAAATGGGCAGTCAAAGACATGTAACCATCAGTAGTAATTGAAGTCCAACAATCAGATGTAAGAGAAATCCTACCCTTAACTACACTCAACTCCTCCTTAAGTTTATCTTTTTCCCTCTTAAACATTTTCAGAACATCAGCCTTCAAAGTATTTCGAGACACAAGTTTAACATCAGGATTTATGTAATTAATCAACTTCCTAACAGCACTATATTCAGCAAACTGAAAAGGCAAATCATGTTTCACCACAGCAATAGACAACATCTCACGAACAATATCATAATCAATTGTAGGAACCCTATTCATCATAGAACCAGAACTGCTTGAATCAATAATCATCTGACCCACATCTTTAAAGGTCCTTTTTTTACATTTCTTAATGTGGCGTTTTAAATTACCAGTTCCTTGCCTACTTTCAGCATTATATTTCTGCCCACATTTTTTACACATGCAAATGATGTTACCTTGTTCGTCAGGTTTATCAAGGAATTCAAAATTTGCCCACACATCTGAAGTGAGCTTTCGTTGGCGCTTGAAATGAATTCCAGGCTTATTCAGCGAGGTGACATTAGAGGTTTTCTTCTTTGATTCCGTTTGATGAGAATCAGAAACTTCATCATCTGAATCAGAATCCGGAAGATCAATGGGTTCATCAGGATTAGGGCTATTAGCCATCTGTGAATAAATTAAAGAAAGAATTACACTCATATCCGAAGTATAAACATGAAAAACAGAAGTATAAACTCATGAGTCATGACATAAAGAATCAAACTCATGAAATTGCAGAGTAAGAAAATCAAATCAGGGCAAAAAATCGCATAAACAAATCGCAAATAATCGCAAAATAAGTAAATAACAAATCAAATCTTCGAAAGAAATTGCAGAGTAAGAAAATAACAAACGAACAACATTAAATGATTAAATCACATAAACAAAGCATACATAAACCATAATAGCAAAAAATCGCTTAAAAAATCAAAGAAATCTGAAAATTGCATAACCAAATCAAGGAAATTGCATAAACAAATGACTCATGAGCAAACAAACTCATAAAAAATCGAATAATAGGATTATTACCTTCAGAATGTTTGAGATGAAGCTTCAATCTTCAAGGTTCAAGAATTTTTATTTCAATCTTCAAGAGTTAGAGAGAGAAAAGAGAGGAGAGAAGAGAGAGAAACTGAGAAGAAAGAGAGTTTGAGTGAAAGTCTGAAAGAAAGCGGCGAGTGAAAGAGGAAAAGCTTAGGGTTAGATAATTTGGGCTTGGCCCATATTTTTAAATTAGTGTTTTAAGTTAAGCGGGTTGGGTTCGGGTTGACCCGACCTGAAACCGACCCAATTAAATAAACGGGTTTATGCGGGTTGGTTTCGGGTTGGGATTTTCAACCTGAACCCGACCCGTTTAACTTCAGGTCGGGTTCGGGTTGACCCAATTACATAAACGGGTTGAAAATCTCTATCAAAACCCATTTATTTCGGGTTGGGTTCGGGTCGGGTTGTCGGGTCGGGTCAGCTTTTGCCAGCCCTACTTCAGCCTTGCATTTCCCATAAATTTCCTACTCCGCATATATTTTCCTATCCTCTTTCCTTTTTTTTTTTTTTTTTTTTTTTTTTTTTTTTTTTGTATGAAAATATACAGTGTCGGATCTAGAAAAAAATATTTAGCGGTGGATAGTTATATAATCCTTCGTATGATATAATTTTTTAAAAAAATATTAACTAGCTCAACCCGCGAGTAACCACCTTTTAGTAGATTACTTCGTATATTTTATTACATATTGGTTTTACCAAAGAATAATATGGCTTAACAGTACAAGATACTCTGTATAATTCTACGTAATAATATAACGCAAAATAGTTCAAGTAATGCAAGTAATATGAGATAAAAAAAAAAAACAATTATTAATTTTTGAAAAAATTGATTTCGAAGGTTGAAAAAATACCAATTTTAGATCCTTATTTTATATAAAATAATTCAGTATACTTTTGCCAAACTAGAAAGTTATTTTTCCAGAAAAATAAAAAATAAAAATAAAAAAAGAAAGTTACTTTTCCAAATTTTATGAAATTTATCTTCTTTGATTTCTTCTGAGTCAATGGAAAATACAATCAAGTCAAGTTGAAATAATTATACACAATCAAGTCAAAAATGATACAAAGTACATACTATGTACTTGTATGTGATTGCATACCCTAATGAGAATTGTTTATCTTTATCAGTTGTTGTGAGGAATAATCCAAAATCAATCATCAAATTGTAATAAAAAACATAAACAAATAGCAAAAACCTTATATTATTAACAATTCAACTAGACATAATTAGAATAAATAGAGATTGATTAATTCAATTTCTTTATTACAAAGAGATATAATACCAAATTGAGACAAATACAAATTATAAATTATACTACTATAATAATTGAAAAACCCTTATGCAGTTTATATACGGAGTAATAAATACTAACATAAAATGAAATAGGTAAAAAAATAAGCCCAATAACAAAAAATCGTAGCTCACATAGTCACATAACATATAACGAGACCCTATAATAGCCATTTAAAAAAGCAAACATATTCAAGGCATATTCTAAAGTTTGGAACAAAAAACACATAAAAATTTGCAAGTTGTGATCTAGGCCAACAAAATCATTTAGTTCTACCTAGCTCTTAAGGATATAACATACTTTTTTTCCCCAAACATAATGAGAAGCTAATCTTTGTTGAGGTCCAAATTAAGGGGGCGTTTGGTTGGAAAATGGAAATGGAGTGGAAAGGAAACAAATAAGAGGGGGGAAATGAATCATTTAGCTATTACCTTTTCATTTGTTTGGTTTAACCATGGAAAGAGTATTTGTTAAGAGGAGGGTAAGAGTATTTGTTACCCCAAGTTTTTGAGAGGTAACAAATGAGAGGTAACCATTACCCTTAGGTAATGGTAATTGTTATCATGCCTTCAAACCAAACACACGGTAATGGTATCGGTTTAATCGAATCCGTTTTCAATCCAAAAGATACACTAACCAAACGTCTCCTAAAGGATATATCGAAGCACCCCTTTTTATTTAAATCATCTCATGCAATAGGGACAATTACATTAATCACTAGGATAAGATTTCTGCATTTCACTAATTGTAAAAAGCCAGACATTAAACGCAAAACGGAACCATGATAGAGTATAAAATATATTATTGGGCCTCAACCATTAGTTTAAGCTTTAGGTTGAGTTGGTCCTTTAACATAGTATCAAGAACCAACGTGATACAAAGGTCACATGGTATGAGGAGGCCCCATACTACATCCACTCTTCAAGCCCAACTGGCTCTTGTATGAGGGGGCGTGATAGAGTATAAAACATATTCTTGGACCTCAACCACCAACTTAAGCTTTTGATTGAGTTGGTTGTTTAACACAATGAACTAATGATAGTATGTCTAGTATGATGCCCTTCTCACCAATAAATGTCCAAATTTTACAAATCAACACTTACAATCCTATTCAATTTGTTTAATATCCTTTTCAATTTCTATCTATAATATAAGAAGTACGTAGTATTTTTTTTGAGAAAGAATTATGATATTTATTAGCATTAATGTGAATGAAGACTATGATGAAGTTGTGAAGTACTGTATGTACTGTATGACAAAAGTGTGAAAAAATAAACATAAGGACAAGACAGCGTGAATGAAGGCGAACGGTGCGATGTGATTTGGCTTAAACATGAATATAATGTTTTATTGTCTAATCTTTTAGTTAATTTCGGATCTCCCTTTCAAATTATGTTGTTAAGTATAATTTTTTTAAGTCAAACATGCATGTGGTACGTTAACTAGTCTATTATGCAGTCATCGTATTTGTTACGAGTAACAACTTTTGTTGGGACCCAATTCCTCTTTGGGAGTGGTTTAGCCTTTATAACACACTAATTTTTTTTCTTTTGTTTCTAACTCCTTGCTTCCGTCCTTTTTTATGTACCGATCGTCAATAGTTGGATAAAACTATAAAAATGTTTCAAGAGCAAACGTGACACAAAGATCACGAAGTCAATCTCATCCACCTTTTCTTTTAAAGCGTAATATTAAAAGCTGAGTATGGTGGACCCATACTACATCCACACTTCAACTCCAATGGGTTCTCATGTGAGGAGGTATAATAGAGTATATAATCCATGTAAAGGAGAATAATGACTAAATCATCATTATCATTATTAATTACTGTTTTTAGTTTATTGTGTAATCCCTTGATTTACTTATTTTGGTTGTTTGTCAAAGATTTCCCTATTTATTGTCTAATGTACCTAGACATATAATCTAATGTATCTAGTCATAGTATAATGTTTACTTTGTACTATAAATAGTCTTGTATACTCTTCAATATAATCAAGCTTTTCAACATTTTCTTTCTCATAACTCTATTAAACCGATTTTGGATTTCAACTATTACCTGTACCTAGACATATAATCTAATGTATCTAGTCATAGTATAATGTTTACTTATGTACTATAAATAGTCTTGTATACTCTTCAATATAATCAAGCTTTTCAACATTTTCTTTCTCATAACTCTATCAAACCGATTTTGGATTTCAACCATTACCTTAACCTTTTGGTTGAGTTGGTATAGGTATATCAAAAGTATATATTGTTAATTCCTCAATATTACTCTCATGATTATATTTTACACGGCCATATGAGTAAAAATAAAACTCTTCGATACACTTAAATTTAGTTTTGCATAAGACATGTAAGAATATTTGAAAACTCTTGCAAAAGGAGAGTAATCATATAACAAATGGAGGTTGTGGAGCTATTGAGGGGGTAGGATAGGAACAATGGATCGGATTCGGGTAGGGGGGAGCTTCCCCCGCATCCACCCGCTCCACCCGTTACCCACAAAACCCATCACCCGCATTCGATCCATCCGTCATCCGCGGATGAAACGAGTGGATCGGATGCTTAGCGGTGATTCCTATTCTAACTATTTAATACATTATATATTTATATTATAAAAAAATCTTTTAGCAAATTTTAAACTTGAATATTAAACCGTTAATTAGCTTCCAAAATCCCAAACTATAACAATAATCACAAAACCAATCATGAACTTGCGTGTTTCTTTAGCAAACTATAGCAATAATCTCAATTCAAAATCATGAATTACAACAATATTAGAATATAAAATCACGAACAAAACATGTTTCAATCCTCACATAAACCCTAACGTTTTTCTTTAGCCAACAAAACTTAGATCCTAACATTTTCCTTTTGTTAAATTAAAATAGAAAGAAAAACCCAAAAATTTGAACAAAGTTAAAGGTCTTCAGTGGAGTTTCAGTGAGGAAAGAGAGTGAGGGACTGAGTTTCAATGGTATTTTAGTGGAGTTTCAAATCTTTCAGTGGAGTTTTAGTGAGACAGTGAGGATAGAGAGAGCGAAAGGGGGTGGCGTAAAGATACAGAGGAACATTTGGGTTAGGGTTTGTGAAATTAGGGAGGCCTTTTATATTTTTTTTAAAAAAAATTTAATAATTTTTAGAAATAATTTGAAATATATAAACGTACTACTATAAGGTTAAAAAAAATCTGAAAAAAATAAATTATATGTATACATAAATGTATTCGGGTGGATGACGGGTCGGGTGATAAACGGATGACGGATGTAATGGAGCCCCACTCGAATCTGACCCGATCCGTCACCCGCCCTTCATCCGTTTAACGCGGATTTTTGTCCATTTATTTATATCGGGTGGATCGAATTTGCAGATATCCATTTAGAATCGCTATCCCTAAGGTGGGGATTAGAACTTGTAAAATCAAGAGAGTCAATCTATTGAAATCCTCTTGCAATCTATGCAAGAAAATAGCCAAAGTACAAATGATTTTTGGTATGTTAAAAAAAAAGAAAAAACATATATGGACAAGGGCTTGAGACATAGTTGGGCCAAACTTGGGTCCGATTACAATAATGTACGTGCATGCTAGATTAGAAGGAAATGAAGCAAACAATTCAAGAATGCATCGTTGATTCTGTTAAATATGGGTCTGGGTCGCACCTGCAAATCAAGAGAGAGTCCATTTCACAAGACCAAAAGAGGTTTTATCCCAAAACCATATGGCAATAGGAGGAGTAGTCCTTTAGCCTTATAAATTGTTTGACTCTCTCAACTTTTATCAATGCGGGACGCTTAGATGTGTTATTTGGTAGGATATATACTTTAACACCCCCCCCCCCCACACATATAAGGTCCCTTTAACTCAAGGATCACATGATTCAATTCATTTTGGCCCAGAATACTTAATGCATTAAAGGTTCCAAACCATGGGCCTGGCAATATACTCAAATCCATTAAAGGTCCCAAATCATGGGCCTGACTCTGATACCATGTTAAATACGGGTGTGGGCCGCATCCGCAAACCAAGAGAGAGTCCATTTCACAAGTTCAAAAGAGGTTCCATCCCAAAACCATAGTCTCTTAGCCTTATAAAGTGATTAACTTTCTCTTCTTCAATCAATGTAGGACATTTATATGTGGTGATATTTGAGAAGTCTATTTTTCAACAGATTCACTGATTCTTAAGCAAAATTATGCATTGTTGCTTGTGTATGTGGTTGGGCCACTAGGCTTTTTGGCAAGGTTAGATTTCCTTCTTGTTTGATTTGTCACTAAGAATTATAGAGTACTATGTTGTCTACTTGTCTATGTATATTGTATTCCTATATGTTACTCATATATGATTTGGCCATAAATATTGTACCATCATGACGATTGAGGTTAGTCAATTAAAGTCCTTCACTTACTAATTACTAATTTACTATACCCAGGGGCGATTCTGGGCCGGAGCGAGGTGGTCGACAGAACAGGGCACTCAAATTTGAGGGGCTCCAAAATCTAGATATATGTAATTAAGTTTGGTATAATATCGTGAAATTGCAGTTGGAGTAGTGTATACAAGATCTTGGGTTCGAGCCATGCATGATACAATTTTTTAATTTTTTTGGGAGCTGGACAGCTGGCATTGAATGTACCATTCCTCTAGAAACCTCCAAATACATTGAATGTACCCTCCCTCTAGAAACCTCCACCCAAACCAGCAAACCCATTCTAATTCCCAAAATTTTTTCCCAAAAATTCAGATATCTTTCTTCCCAAAATTTTTTCAATCTACCATTCTAATTCCCAAAAAAAAAACTCTATATCTTCCAAAACTCTATAATTTCTTATTTACTTTCTTTTATTATCTTCATTTTCTTCAATTATTCAATTAATTTTCAAATTTTTTCATCTCCCAAAATTATTTTTCCCATATTAATTCATAATTTCAACGGTTAAATCTTCAATTTTAAGATGAAATTAATTATTAAACCGTTGTTAATCTCCCAAATTTTCCTATATATGCATTTTATTCACTCTTTCAATTTTACAAATAAAAAAGAAATCTTTAAGATAATCTTAATTCCAAAATTCTTTGCAAGTATTGTGAGTATAGGCTATAGCTAGTAATCGGAAAAAATTTCATCACGAACCTCTTCGGATTCAACACCGGATACGACTTTTTGTTAAATTTTAATATTTGGGTATGTTGAATTATTTCCTGTTGTTTAATTTAAGTGTATTTTTCTGATTTTTATTAATTTTTTTTTGTTGAATTTTGTGGGTGGGAGTAGAAGTTGAACAATCGACGCTTTTGTCATTGGTGAAGACTTTTGATTCGACTCTTGCTGTGTACGAAGGCTTCCGCAATTTAAAACAGGTTAACAGTTTTAATTTTTTTGTTTTTATTTACTTTTTTTTTTCTTGGGAATTTTTAGTGCATTATTGTCGAATTTGAGGTTAATAATTCCATTGAATTTTGTTGAAGTTGAAATGGCTCGTGTAGTTTACTGTGGAATTTGTTGTTTATTTTTTCATTTGCTCATTTAATTTTATTTTATATTACTGATAGGTTTTTTTATTTTTTTTATTTTTTTTTACACAGATTACAGAGATTGATGATGGAATATTGGATTATACATAGCAATTAGCGATCTTGGATCTGTCGAATTCAATCGTTGGCTTATTATAAGCTATTTCTGGTGATATTTTTCCTCTCTATCAAATATTTTGTGCAATTGTATTTAATATGTTTCGAAAGTATCCATCTGGACATGAAAAACGGAATAAAAAAAAAGAAGGAAGATCAATTCATTCAATCACAAAAAGGTGCTTTAGATAAGGTTTTTTTTAAAGTGCCACAATCAAGTGAAAATCTTATTGACTCAGAGTTGTTAGATGAAAATAATGTTGGTGGTGATAATGTTAATGTTGATAATGATAATGTAGATGCGAATAATGCCAATGTTAATGTTGATGATAATAATATTAATGTTGAGCGAGAAGATGTGAATCTGAATAATGTAGATGATTTTGAACAAAATGTGGAAGAAAATTCAGACCATAATATTCACAATGTTGAAGAAAATGATTTTGTTTCTCATGATATATATGTTCCATCCAAGGATATGGGGAGCTCTTGATCAAAAATCGATTGATATTTTGGCTATCAATGGCCCTAAAAGAGACTTAACCATAGTGAAAGGCCCTAAAGACAAAGTATCTAGGAGATTTACTTCAAATTTGTATGTTAGATATTTGCCTAATGGTGAAACATATGATAGAGATTGGCTTGTTTATTTTAAGAAATTGACAAAGTATTTTGTTTTTGCTGTAAAATCTTCCAAAAGGGTCATGGAAAAGGCAATTTGGTTAATGAAGGATATAATGATTGGTCACATATTAGTCATAGACTTAAAGAACATGAAACAAGTGTTGATCACGTTTTTAACATGGCTGCTTGGTGTGAACTAAGAAATAGATTGAAAAATCATGAAACAATAGACAAAGTTGCCCAAGACCAATTTCAAAAAGAAAAAGAGTATTGGAAAAGTGTCATTATTAATTAGAATAATTGCTATTGTGAAGTTTCTTGGTAAAAATAACCTTGCATTTCGTGGGAAACACGAAAGGTTATATCAAAGTAGCAATGGAAATTTTTTAGGTCTGATTGAAATGTTGGCTGAGTTTGATCCTGTGATTATTGAGCATGTTCATCATATTGAGAATGGAATTATTCATCATCATTATCTTAGCCATGATATTCAGAATGAATAGGTATTCTTACTTGCTTCTAAAATCAATGATGCTATTATGAAAAAAATAAAAGAAGTTGATGTTGGATTATACACCTGATGCTAGTCATCAAGAACAAATGACATTAATTTTAAGGTGTGTTGATAAATGTTCAAATTCTTATAAAGTTAAAGAATTTTTCATTGAGTTATTACAAGTTAATGATACTACTGGTCTAGGATTGTTTAAAGTGTCTGAGAATGTGTTAGTAGCTCATGATCTTGACATAGATAATATCAGGGGACAAGGATATGATAATGGTTCTAACATGAAAGGTAAACATCAAGGTGTGCAAAAGAGACTATTGGATTTGAATCCTAGAACTTTTTATTCTCCATGTGGCTGTCATAGTCTTAATTTAGTTTTGTGTGACATTGCAAATGCTTCACCTAAAGCAAGGGAATTCTTTCGAATAGTCCAACACATTTATACTATATTTGTTAGTTCTACCAAGAGATGGAATATTTTAAAAGAAAATGTTAAAGGTTTAACTCTTAAATCATTATCTGCCACTCGATAAAAAGTCGTGTTGAAAGTATCAAAGCAATTAGATTTCAAATAATTGAGATACGTGAAGCATTACTTGAAGTAGCTGAAGTAGCTAATGCTGACAATTACCATAAACTTCAAAGTGAAGCTAGATCTTTAGCAAATAATGAGCTTGGTAGTTTTGAATTTTTGCTTGCTACAATCATTTGGTATGAAATTTTATGTGTTGTAAACTTTGTTAGTAAACAATTACAATCCCAGGATATGCTGATTGATATTGCCATTAGTGAGATTAAAGGATTGATTTCCTTTTTTAAAAAATATAGAGAGAATGGTTTTTCAAAGGCCATGGATATTGCAAAAAAAATTAGCTATTGAAATTGGAATCGATCCTATATTTCCTCAAAGACGTATAATACTTAGAAAAAGACAATTTGATGAAATAGATGGTGATGAAACACTATTATCTCCTAAGGAATCATTTAGAATCCAATATTTTATATACATTGTGGATCAAACTATTGCATCATTGGAAAAAAGGTTTGAACAATATGAATCGCATGAGAATATCTTTGGCTTTTTGTTCAATTCTGATAAATTGCATGCAATGGATGATGAGAAACTTTTATCTTGTTGTTTTAATTTTGAAAGTGCTCTTAAGAAAGGTGAGGTTTCTGATGTTGATGGAGAGGATTTATTTGTTGAGTTAACATGGTTTAGAGAGTTTTAACCCAAGGAGAAAATGAGAGCAATATTGATTTATTAAATTTTTTAAAACGATATACTTGCTTCCCAAATGCAACAACTGCATATAGGATATTATTAACAATTCCTGCAACTGTTGCTTCTGCAGAACGGAGTTTTCAAAGTTAAAGTTGCTGAAATCGTACTTAAGGAAGACCATGTCACAAGAAAGATTAAATGGACTCGTTTTGATGGCAATTGAATCTGATCTTTTAGATGAAGTCGATATAGAGAATGTCATCGATGATTTTGCTACAAAACATGCAAAAAGAGCTACTCTTTTTAAGTGATTTCTTGGATTTTAATTTAATTTTGACGAATTTTCTGATGTAATGAATTCTTTTATCAAATAAAAATTGGGTATTAAATTTATTGAGTAAAAGGCCCCATTTTGAAAAGTTGAACAGGATCCCATAAATAATTTGCAATTTTAGCCCCGGCACTGACTATACCTTTGACAACATGGTCATTTCATTCTTTTTTACTTGCATTATTTATACATTTATATAATCTACAAGTTCAATTTTGATCATATTGTAATTTAAAATATAGAATGAAATCAAAGTTACATAGGATCTTAAATATTGCTACATCACTAACTCCCTTGGTCCCTCCTTGACCAATCGCTAGGAGAGTTTATCATTAGATCCCTATATTTCACTCTTGATATTGTTTCAAGTTTCAACTCTCACATTTGACTTTATCAAGAGTTGTATTGAGAGAGCACATATTTTTGGAGATTAACATGTGGGATTAGCAACAAATTAGAGAGAAATTGTCAAAACCATATCAACGAAATTGAAATGGAGCAATATTAATATTCAAATGGACGAACAAAAAATAAAATTTGGGTATATCTTTCAAAGACACATAGAGTACCACAAAGCAATCATACTAGAAACACTACTCTGAAATAATAGAGGGAATTATAATACAAGTACTTATTTAGTGAAATTATTTTCTCTTGAAAATAAGCATTCTGTTGAAAATAAATGTACAACCCTTTTCTGGTAGTAGAAGTTATGATGGTTGTTGGCAATCCTTCCTAAAAGGAGAGGATTGTGTCATTTATTATGCTATAAAGGTAACTTAACAGTTTTGGTATGGATGCTAAATTTTGGAGTTTTAAGTATACTTTGTTCTGCACTATGAATTGCATCATGTTGTATACATTACTAGATATTTCATAAGCTCTAAATTAGGCTACATTAGAGGAGATAAAGAATTCATCCCTAGGATTTTTTTTATGAACATGAATTGTACTCTTCATATTTACTTAAAGCAGGTACTCACCACATGCGTGGCAGATTGGTAGTGGGTCGTTAGGACTATGCCATGGCCTCTAGGTTGTGGCATGATTCGTGAAGGTTGTATCGTGTTGTATTGTGTCATGACTTATGTCTTGCCAAGTGGATGTGCCATCCCTTAAGCTACTCTGTATTTTGTTCACCGGTTTTTTTTGTTTTTTTTTTTTAAAAAAAAAAAAATAGAGCGATTTTGACCTCTTTCCGAACCGTGCCTACATCTTACTACCGTGCTAGGTGGACCTGTGACTTTCCTCCGCCAACCTGGCTCGCTTACACAACTACACAAGTTCGCCTAGCTAATAATTTGTGCTTAGTACTTGCTGAAATTATATGCTATGTATAGATGAATACAAGTACCAAATTACGAAGCATACAAGTATATTCTTCGCCACTACAACTCTACAACAAATTGAATAATGCAAGTTTGATTTAATTTGTTGATATAAATGATATGCTCTTTGAACCGTACCCATGCAGAATATACTTCAATTCGTACATACATTTGAGTGACCTTTTGTTACGGGAATGGACGTCCTTAATCAATTGGCCACATCTCTCTTTTTAATCGACTATACTTCTCATTTTGATTTTACCACCCGGCCTATCCCTCCGGCCCCAACCAAAACAAAAAATGAGAACATTAAACGCTCAAAAAGAAGATAGAATATAAAATATTTCAAACACTTCAAATATCAATTTAAACTTTTAATTGAGTTGGTATATTCTCTATCAAGTTTATAACACAATACAACATTAACCACAATACCATATACAATCAATACGCTACTGCGCTACATATCCCATTTCGGCTATCTAAATTCATGATTTTATTTCTTCTCTACAACTAATACAAAGTAATATTTTGCAATTAACGTACAATTCACACTTAAAACTTCAAGATGAGGATTATTCTAAAATTACAAAGAGAACAAATACATTAGGATATATATTAAATTATACAAAAAATAAAAAGAAAAAAAACTACGTAACATTAATTAGTTAAAATGAAATGCATGAGAATATTACAAGTATTAATTTAAGTTAATTACCATAAGATTTAAGGGTGGCACCACAAAATGAGCAAATAATAGCTTTCCAATACTTGAAATAGAAAGGGACGAAACAAAATCGGGTGGCCGTCTTCATATCCGCCACTCTCGCCGCCGCACCACACCGCGAACACATCCCCGCAACCGGCCTTTGGCTTTGCATTTCCCTCTTTTGGTCCACTAAAAAACATGAAAACTCCATTTTTCTTATGACTTGTTAAATAAAGTACAAGTTCTTTTGCTACTCTCTTTTATCTTGTACTAGTATTTTGTTTTAGCTTATTAAACTACTGTAAATTTGGTTGTATATTTGGAGTGTCCTAGTAAAAAGCATTTGTTTATAGGAGTTATTATCACGTTACCTCCTTGGGGGTGGGGACGTGGGGTATAATGTATGATTTTTCTAGGTAAAAGTTTGTTTGATGAGATGTATGAACTATTCAAGATTAGTTTCCATTAGAATTTGTAAGCTTTATCTAGTTTTGAAGTTTGAGGAGATAAGAATGTATCAAGGAGGTATTGTAGTGTAGCTAGTGGTATAGATTGTGATAACTATGAGTCTATGATGACACCTTCTAGAAGGTCGATTTTAATCTCGACGTTTTATTTTTGCTGAATTTAACTTATTTTTGCTGAATTTAACTTATTAGCTCTGTTTAACTTATTTCCTTCTTAATTTGTTTTTATTTTTTTTGTACTTGAATATAAAAAAAAAATATTATTTTTACCGAAGGTAACTACAAAATACAATTACAAGGTTTAACCGTCAGCTTGAATCCTAATGTTAAAACAAGGGTAGAACGAATCCAAGGGTGTTTGATGATGTAATTGGGCCTCTTGGTGGTCCTTGAGAAAAGACAACCCAAAATAGGACATGTATATATAAAAAAGATGATCTAGAAAGTTTCCTTAACCTAGAGGAAGAATGAATTATGCAAATTTCCTCCTTATTATCATGAAAATGTAATTTCTTTGTTGTTGTAAACCAATTTAATTTTCACTTTTAATTATACTTGCCTCAAAGTACAAATTTCTAGTATATATGTTCATATGACCAATATTGTGCATGTATAATACAAATGACAAATACTTTTGTAGTGACCTATTTTAATTCGAATGACTTTATTTAACGATCATAAATCGTTAAACTTTCAGTATTTTCATGTGATTTTTGACAATAACTGATTAAGAATTGATCGATAAACAAGATAAGTTAATCCAAACTACATATGTCCCTATCCTATTTTGGATAGGTGGTAGCTATGGTAAGGTAGACAAAGGAATTGAAAGAGAGGAAGAAAGTAGAGGATAGGCAACAAAGCAAAATCACAAGGAGTAGAATATAGAGCAACTACGAATTTTCCTACTTCATTGTCTTGTAGGGAATCCAATAATTACATATTTACATTATATCGTGTTAACATTAGAAGGTGTGAATGTTATGGTCAAATCTTAATAACAACATAGTTTTAATAGGTCAATATGTGCAATTGTGCATCAAGACCTCCCATAAAACTCTTGATTTTGAACTACGATAAATTATTGTAATTCCGTCTCATATAATATATGATGAAATATTAAAAGAAGCTCATAAACCCATTGTACTTGAATGTTACATATAATCTTATTAGGATGACATAAAAAGAAAGATAATACGAGTACCACTCTAAAACAGCTAACTATGCTTCAAAGTTTGCATGAAAATAATTAATTTATTACAAAAAGAGAGTGAAATAATGAAATACTAGCCAAGTTGGCCATATCTTTTCATTAGTGAAATAATTAATGAAAGAAGGTCGATGCAACTGCACAAAACTTGTTGGCGGCAAATTCAGTTTGGGTTTGCAGTTAACAGTTTCCTCTCTCGGGAACTGGCACGTGACCTCAACACTTTGGAGCTCTATCTCTGTACTGTAGCTAGTTTATCGTACGACTCTCGGAAGGAAAAAAAAAAAAAAAACAGAAAAAAAAAAAAGAAAAGTTGAAGCATTACTGAAGCAATTAATACAACAACTTAGACATTAATTGAATGTCACCCTTTTAACTTACAACTGTATAAAGCTAGGTGGTATCGCGGTTTGTAACAATTGTATGAAAGTCTAGTCTTTTTCTCTAAGTTTTATCACGACTAAAACATATCTGTGCTATTGTGTTTATGCACAAGGACGACAAGGTATATTAATTTGGTACATTTTCGATTTTTATTATTAATAAAAATTTTCTAGTAGTGGAACTATGGAGGTTATTGAATACCAGAATATGTTTGAGAGTTAATAAAAGTTGATCGAGTATTAAAAGTTTGGAGGTCTTAGTTGAATTTGAAAAATTGACTCCTCGACATTCGATAAAAGATCACATAGTTATTATTATTATTTTTTTTTGAAGAAATCACGAAGTTATTAAAATTTAAATAAAGAATAAATTTTACGATTTTTTATTATTATTTTTTTTTATAGGTACAAAACAAAAGATGAGCAATAACCCATGGTTTAGTCGAGTATTTTTCCTTCCAAGATATATATATATTGAAAATCCTTATATATATGTGATAACATATATATTGAAAATCCTTGTTAATTCAAACTTAATTATGTCATTGTCGAAGATGACACGTACGTTTATTGTACAACCAATTAAGCAGGAACTAGAAATAGTTCCTAACATTCATAATAATTTATCGAATTGTAACATGTTATGTCATTAATTAACTTTGTACATAATGAATTAATACCTGAGGCGTATTTAAGAAACTGTAACCAGGACACAATATTACACTTTATGTTAAAACTTCACTTTCACCATTAAAAGAGCTTAGAACTCAGAAGAATTTGTACAAAGGTTTCGATGAAGAAGGAGGAAAAATCAAAGAGAATTAGTTGAGAGTAATTACAATGAATTTATTACAGCTTTGCATGACTTAAATAGTCAGCATTTAATAAAGAAAGCAAAGCAAGAAAATACAGCTGGAAATTATAATATAATAGAATTCTGTTAGGCTATTTTGGGTTGAAGACGAGCTGGACTTCCATGCTGTGAGCTGGGCTCATCACTATTCTCAACACCCCCCCCCCCCCCCCGCAAGCTGGACTGTGGAATGAACAGGCCAAGCTTGGACAACAACTCTGCAAACTGAGCTGAAGGAAGGATCTTTGTAAAAATATCAGCAAGCTGTGATTTTGTTGGCAAGTAAGTCAACTGAATTAGCCCTTCAAGAAATCTTTCCCTAGTAAAGTGACAATCAATGTCTATGTGCTTGGTGCGCTCATGGAAGACAGGGTTCTTGGCTATATGAACAGCAGACTAGTTGTCACAATGAAGTGTGACAGGTTGCAAATTAGAACACCAAGTTCAGACAGCAACCTAACTACCCAAGTAACTTCAGCAGCAGCAGAGGCCATTGCCCTATACTCTGATTCTGAGGATGATTTAGACATTGTTGGTTGTTTCTTGGACTTCCAACTGATGGGAGAAGAACCAAGTAGCAACACATAACCAGAAATACTTTTCCTGGAATCAGAGCATGATGCCCAATCAGAATCAATTAATGCCTGCAAAGTAAGAGCATCAGAACCTTTTAACAAAATCCCCTGTCCTGTAGTGTGAGCCACATATCTAAGAGTATGTTGAAGAGCTTCCATATGAGTTGTTCTTGGATTTTGCATGAACTGGCTCAAAGTCTGAACACTGTAAGAAAGATCTGGCCTGGTGTTTGTTAAGAAGTTTAGTTTTCCAACCAAACTTCTGTAAAGAGTAACATCAGAAAGCAACACTCCATCATCAGTTGCAAGTTTTTGATGTTGAGGCAAAGGAGTAACTGCACTTTTTCTCAAAGGAAAATTACACTCAGCAAAAGTTCTCGAGTAAACTTCTTTTGAGTTAAGGGAAAACCATCTGGCATATAACTGACCTCAATTCCCAGGAAAAAAACTTAGCTTGCCCAAGTCTTTAATGCTGAAAATCTTGTCTAAATGAAACTTGAGATCAGATATTGTATCAACACCATCCCCTGTCAAGATAATATCATCCATATATATGGCTGCAATTATGACCTTCCCAACAACTCTCTTTATAAACAATGATGCATCACTATGAGACTGAGAGAACCCAAGCTTTCTCAGTTCAACAACCAACCTAGCAAACCACTGTCTGGAAGCTTGTTTTAAGCCATATAAGGATTTCTTCAGCTTGCAGATCTTACTAGGAAGACCATTCATTTCTTCAGGAAGAGTCATGTATATTTCTTCATTGAGTTCTCCATGTAGAAAAGCATCATTTACATCTAATTGATGCATATCCCATTTCTTGCAAGCTGCCAAAGCTGTAACACATCTGATTGTAGTCATTTTGACTATAGGGGAAAAAGTCTCCTCATAACCAATACCAAACTTTTGTGTGTAGCCCTTTGCAACTAATCTGGCCTTGTATCTTTCTATTGATCCATCTGCCCTAAGCTTGATCTTGAAGACCCATTTGCAACCAATAGCCTTCTTACCAGGAGGTAGATCAACAATGTCCCATGTTTTATTCTTTTCCAAGGGCTTCTATCTCTTTTTTTGTAGCAGAAATCCACTCAGGATGTTTGGCAACAACTTTTTATGTAGTTGGCTCAGACAGAGAAGATGACTGAGCTATCAAGGGTTTATGAGAACAAGGTATGTCAGAGTAGAAAACCAAGTTACACCAATGAGAAGATGATTTGGTGGGAAGTTTACAAACATAATATTTCATCCACTTAGGAGGCTCTCTTGGTCTTGAAGATTGTCTTTGCTCCAAAATTGGCTCAGAGTGTAATGTGTCTAGAATGTCAGTAATCTCTGAATTTGGAATGATTGGATAAGGTAAAGAAGAAGAATTGGTGGTGTTGAAAGAATTAGACATTGAACTAGAGGGAAAATAATTAGAAAAATGAGAGGAAGTAGAAATATTTATAGGAGAATAATTAGGATTAGGATTGGGTGTGGATTGTCTGGAATTAATATTAGTTGTGGTTTTATGAACAGGATATCCTTCTGTACAGTCTACAAAAGGATCAATGAAAATATGATTGTTGTTTTCATTAGGTAGAAAAAATTAAAAAGGAGGTTTGTCTGTATTGAGAACATGAAAAAGGAAATGTTGTTCATAAAAATGAACATCTCTAGTAACTGAAATGTGTTTGTCACCTAAATAAAGAACTCTGTATCCTTTTGTGTAGGTGAGTATCCAATAAAAACACATGGATCTGCTCCTGGATCAAATTTTGTCCTGCCCACTTTGTTAGTAGAAACTAACATAGACAGCCAAAAGATCTAAAATGTGAAATATCAGGTGGCCTATCAAAAAGTTTCTGATAAGGAGAAAAATTATGTAAAACTGACAAAGGCATCCTATTAATGATATGAGCAGCAGTAAGAACACATTCACCCCAGTATTTTTGTGGTACTTTAGATTGAAAATACAAGGCTCTAGCTGTTTCTAAAAGATGCTTATGCTTTCTTTCTACAACCCTATTTTGCTGAGGTGTATCACTACAACTAGTCTGATGTAAAATCCCTTTAGCGTGATAAAACTCAGCTATTTTTCCTTCACACAATTCCTTGGCATTATCTGATCTAATGCATTTCACTTTGTAACCATGTTAATTCTCAGCAAAAACGACAATTAAAATCAATCAAAATCTTGACATAATCATTTTTAAAATTCAATAAGTGAATCCAAGTGTGTCTAGTAAAATCATCTACAATAGTAAAAAACATAGAGCAATTTTTGTGAGTTTTAAACCTAAGAGGTCCCCAAATATCCACATGTATGAGCTCAAAAGGAAAAGAAGTTTTTATTTGACTATGAGAGAAAGGTTTTCTACATTGTCTAGCTTGAGGACATATTTGACAAATGTTATCATCACAGTCTTTCACATTTATACTAGGTAAAACAAGACTTGTCTGTTTCAAAAGGTAAATATCCTAGCCTAAGATTCCAAAGCTTAGCATCATTATTCAAAGTACAACCAGAAGTTGAATTACTACTACTTACAGCAGAATCTAGGTGAAAACTATCCTAAAGAGATCTTGCAATGGGACTGCAATCTGCAAGATACAAGCCTGATTTCTGGTTACCAAGAACAAGTTCCCTGGTCAAGGTGGGACCTTGTATAATACAATAATCAGGTGTAAACTTAACAATGCATGGAAGGTCCTTACAGAGTTTATGGACAAATATTAGGTTAAATTGAAAATCAGGGGCAAATAGTACATCTTTCAACACTATGTCCTGTCTAACTGTAACAAAAACTATATGGAAAATAAACACTTTTCTTCCATCAGGTATAGTAATAGTGTCCTCATCAGATCCTAAGGCTCTATAACTATCAAACAAGGTTAAGTCTCTACAAATATGGTCTGTAGCCCCACTATCAACAATCTATCCAGTACCAAAAAACAGAAAGAAGACACAATTTACCTGCAAAATAAGCTGCTCTGAAGTTATTCTGCTCCTGAGTGATTGCAGCAACTGTTGCATCCTTAGGACTTTCCAAGAAGTTCATGTACTGAGTATACTGATCTCTAGACAAGGTTGCAATAACACTATCATCACCATTATCAACAAATTTTCTTGCATTATTTGCATGAGCCATGTTAGAAAATTTCTTCTGTCCATTATTCACCTTTGATTCACTAGGAAAACCATAAAGTTTGTAGCATCTATCAACCAAATGACCTGTCATCTTACAGAACTCACAAAAAAAAATTAGACTTGTTTCCTCTGAAATTGGTTGACATGTTTCTTCCTTGAAAGCTTCCTTGATTTCCCCGTAAATTTCCCTGATAACCACCTCTATTATTGTTGTACTGACTACCATTTTTGTTTCCATTGTTATGATTTCTATTATCATAAAATCTTCTTATATCTACTGCAAAAGCAAACCCTTCTGTAGGAGTAGTAGTATGCTCACTAATTTGCTTGTGTTTCTGTTCCTGTAACAACATCGTGCAGGCCATAGGTAGAGTTGGAAGAGGCTGCATCATCAAAATGTTACTCCTGACTAGCTTGTACTCATCTTTCAGCTTCATCAAGAACTGCAGCAGTCTGTAATCTTGTTGTATTTTGAGAAATTTTCTAGTAACATTACAAACACAACCACTACAAGTACACACTGGTATAGGATTGACATCATCCAACTGATCCAATAAAAATTTGATCTTAGCAAAGAATTCAGCTATCTCCTCATTTCCTTGATGAACTGTAGTAATTTCTTCTTAAATACCATATAGTTCAGTTAAAGAAACTTGACCATATCTTTCCTCTAAATTCTTTCAAATCTCTCCAGCAGTTTTATAAAAGAATACACTCTTCTTTGTTATTGGTCCCAAAACACCCAATATCCAACCAATAACCAGATCATTACATCTGACCCAAGCCTTATAAGAAGAATCAGCAGATGATGGAACACTCAAGCTTCCATCAACAAAACTCAGTTTATTTTTGGTAGATAAACCAATAACCATTGATATTTTCCAAGAGGTATAATTCTCACCATCAAAAACCTCAGAGATGAATTTGTGTATATTGTTATCAGATGGATGTATATAGTATACTGTACTAGGATCTTGAGTGAGATCCAAAGACCTATTCTGACTATCAAAACTTTGATCTTCATCCATATTCAATCAATTACTTCATCAAAAAATTTCCAATCAATCAAGAACTTCAACCAATTTATCTAATTTCAAGAAATCAATTCACCAAAACTTCAATCAACCAATCAATTTATCTAAGAAAATTGAAAACAATTACATGCAATAAATCTCAATCGAAGAATATCCAAACAATCTCCAAATAATTCCAGAAGGCAAAACTCAAAAAACACAGAACGCTTATCTCAGTCAATCAAATCGAATCCACCAAACCAAAAAAACTCCAAACTAATCAATCTCAAACAATTTGAATCAAAGAACCAAACCAAAACACTCAAAAATGGCGACGAAAGAAAACAAACCAATTGAAGAAAAATCACCAATGAAAGCTTCTTTGAACTCCGATCCAAAATCACCAACGAAGAACCGATCGAAATTCCTGCTCTGATACCATGTTAAAACTTCACTTTCGCCATTAAAAGAGCTTAAAACTCAGAATTTGTACAAAGGTTTCGAATGAAGAAGAAGAAAAAATCAGAGAGAATTAGTTGAGAGTAATTACAATGAATTTATTACAGCTTTGCATGACTTAAATAGTCAGCATTTAATAGAAAAAACAAAGCAGGAAAATACAACTGGAAATTATAATATAATAGAATTCTGTTAGGCTATTTGGGGCTGAAGACGAGCTGGACTTCCATGTTGTGAGCTAGGTTCATCACTATTCTCAACACCTTAGAAGGCAAATGACTAATTGAACAAGAGTATATATCGTTGATTGATGATGCATGCTCTAACATTTATATGAAAGAAAATAGGGTTAGTTTTTAATCAAAGGGCATGAAGAAAGAGGAAAAGGAATGATTAAATTACTATACAACTATATATACGATACAAGTAGTAAGAGTTACAAGTCTATCTATCATTAATGGTGTTCTAAGCTTAAATTGAACATTATAAGAATAAATATATAATATCTTTTTTTACAAAAATAGCTTAAAATAAGTTAGACAATGATAATTCAGTGATGTATAGTGCAAAGTGCAAAGTGCAATGTGATGGACTGATGGAGCCTACCAATATAAATGTCATAATATATAATGTATAGAATTAATGCAACAACAATTTACTACTACTTAGTTCTAATTGATAGAGATATCTAGAGAAAAAGTTGGACGAATGACAATTGACTATTGATGATGACTTTAGGCAAATGGTGCAAACTGAAATACAAGAAAGTATACAATGAAGTCTATCAATAAATGTTAATTTGTTTTGTCTGATTAAATTTTAAATGTAGGGTTTTTATTATTTTTCTTCGCTTAATTGATTTTAAAACAAAAATATACTCGTGCTAATAAGTGGATAGCAATGACATAACCTTTTAATAATGTTCAAATAGATGTATTGTATATATTTGCAAAAAAAAAATTATATAAGATATGAATATAAAATATGTTATAACAGATGTTAGCAATGGAATGATTTGGGAACCCACCCTCAAACACAATATATAATAAATAGCAAAATACGATAATAAAAGAGACAAGTATTTATGAAGAAATTTTGATTTCCTCCCCAATATTGTTTTATTAAGTTCCTACAAAATAAGACAATAACCCAAGGAAAATCATCATTGATGAACCATCTTAATTTTCTAGTTAGCCTAACCCCTCTTATATAGGCTAACTAAGAAACTCACATCAATTACGATATTTTACTTGCTCACCAAGGCTAAATAATCCTATATTGATTATACATACCTACAATCTATCTAGTTTCCTAATTTCAACCCACATCAAACTAGGAAAGTATAAAAGATAGAAATAAATAAAAAAATACATTATATCTTTTCCCAAAACAAATCTTGTTGGTATTTGGTAAGTTTAGTTTATTTCCTAACAAACCTTCCCTTAAACTCAACTTACTAAACGTCTAAACATCCACATGTACCAACGATCTTTTTCCTCTAGTTGTGCTTGTCATCCTAAGAAACCTCCCCTCAAACCCAACATGACTTCCAACTTGATCAACCCGCGATCGAATGCCTCCCCTTGAACTTGAACATCTTCTTCCATCCATGAAGTGATTTCCCTCGTTCATTTTTGGAGACTCCAACTAGTGATTTTATGCACCGGAAAAGTCACAAGAAAACCATCAACCAATCATTAGTTTTTTGAGGCCAAAACAATAAACCTTCCACCATGTAATTTTTTAAAGGACAAAACTATAAACCCTCCTACATGTAATTTTTTAAAGGACAAAACTACAAACCCTCCAACTTGTAATGTTTTTTATGGACAAAACTACAAAACCTCCAACTATGTCTTCACCCATTGTCTCGACCACAAATCTCGATACCTTTACCGTACTTTGCCATAACGAAAAAAATTCGTCTTCCCATTAAATAATTCTACTTTGTATTTATTCCCAAAATCCCCATGCATCAACCTAGCTCTTGATACCAATTTGTTATAACAGATGTTGGCAATGGAACAAATTAGGAACTCACCCTTTAACACAAAATAAAATAAATAGCAAAATCTAATCTAATAATAAAGTAGACATTTTTGGAGAGCATTCGACGCGCCACATAAGTAAAGTTATATTTTCGACCAATTAAAAATTAGATTTCTATTTTATTTTGGAATTAAAAAATTCGTTTGCCACCGAAACAAAAGTGACGAATGAGATTTAAAATTTTTTCCACGTAAGTAAAAACAACGAATTTTGATTTATTAGGATTTAATTTATTTAAAAAACTAAAAATTATCTTTTAAAATAATCATCTTTAGATATAGGATTTATATACCTACTATTATAAGATAAATTATGATAGTGTTTATGATAAGAAATAAAAATTATTCCTTAATTATAATTAAATTAAAATTTGTGATATTTATCATTATAAATTGACGCATCATATGACACCAACAAAATTTCGTATCAATACAAAACTAAACCAAGCAAATTTTGTGTCATTAATTTGGTGTCAGTTTTATTAGGTCATCAATGGCTGGGTAATTCTTAGCCTAATTTTTAAAACCCATGTTTAAATGTATATTTGTGATTATTGCTTAGATTGTGTTTATTTGGGATTAATGATTATATGTTTATGTTTTCTTTACTGAATTTTGTTTTTACATGCAGATCTAATTTAATCAAAGAATTATATTCGAGCAAAAATCTTTGGAATATCAAAGTACGAGTTTCTCGCCTGATGATCCTATTGGATGAGGAGGTATTATATCTTTATAAATCGTTTACATTTATTAAATCTTTTAATGAACTTTTTAGTTTTTATCAATTAATTTATGATTAAAACAATTTTTTTGTGATTTAGGTAGCTTAATTAAGTCATAAAATTAACTTAATTTTTTATTTTTAATTACAGGGTAATTACGTTCATGCCTCAATTAAATTAAACTTTGTTCTTCAATTTTGTTCAAAATTGATTGAAGGAAAAGTTTACTCAATTAGATACTTTTCAGTCGTTACAAATAAGAAGCAATATCGCACGCATTGTCAGCAACAACAAAATAATGATTTAATTTTCCAAAATTCTATTGTTTGGGTGATTGGGGACGATGAAAAAATTCCAATGCATAGATTTAATTTTGTATAATTACAATTTTTAGATTAATTTCACAATAATTATTCACTTTCTGGTAAATATTTTAATTTATTTTATAAAACTATAAAGATTAATTTTATATAAATTTTATTTTTGCTAACATGTTCTGTTTATCCACTTTTATTAGATGGAAGAGATATGGGTGTGAACAAAGTTGGTGATCCTATCGAAATTTTTTTTTTATACAAATTTTTTTACATCGAAATATTACAAATAATAACTATTATTTTTAATGTTCATATCAAAATATTTATTAGGGAAATAAATTACATAAAATTAATAAAAATTATCCTTAACAAAGAATAGCAAAGTAATAAAAAATATTATGAGTATGATCTAATTACAAAAATTATTTTTATGAGATTTTATGTATAAAAAACCGTAGGATATTAGGATTTAAATTATTAAAAAAATAAAATTTATCTTATGAAATTAATGGTTTTATCTAAATACTCGATTAATAAGATGTTTTTTGCATAAAAAAAATTTAAAACTTATAACGCAATAAAAAACTTTACCTTCTTTATACATTTTATGTCTAAGGAATTGAAAAGACAAATAATTTGTTAGAGATCAAGAGATCGCAAGAAATATACAAAATGATATATAGATTTGAGAGTTTAATTTCAAGTGTAAAAAGCAACGAATAATGATTTAGGATTTAAATTATTTGAAAAATAAAAAATTATTATCTTTTCACATTAAAAATTTTATCCTAATATGTAATCAATGAAATATCATATTTACAATTTTTTTTTTTTAAAGATATCATATTATTGTCATATAACTAACAACAACGAATAAAATACAAAACAACAATAAATTGAGTCTGATTATAAATTATATTAAAATAAATTATACTTTTGTAATTGGAAATATCATTTTAATTAAATTATTATTTGTTTTTGTTTTTTTTTTTTTTGTCTGAAATTATTATATTGTAAAATAAATCAAATAATTATAAAAAAAAAACTTAGAGTATATAGGAAAATATCTTTTCTTGAGATATATGTATGAAATTGTATCATTTTTATCAAGTTGATTTTATATTGTGGACGAGGTTGGTGACTATTTCGAAATAAAAGATATGGTAAAACAATGAATAGTGATTTAGGATTTAAATTATTAAAAATTTATCATTTCACATTAAAGAACTTATATAACGGAAAAAATATCATATTTAAAATTTATTTATATTTAATAAATTCATTATAAATTATAGTAATAAAAAAATATCAAACTTTTGTAATTTTGTCTGAAATTATTAGATACAATAAATCAAATAATTAAAAATCTTAGATGAAAAAACCGTGCATCTCGAACAAAATATTGGTTTATTAAGATTTAAATTATTATTATTATTTATAAATCAAATAATAAAAGAGACAAGTGTTTATGAGGAAATTTAGATTTCCTCCCCTCAAACAAAATATTGTTTTATTAAGTTTCTACAAAATAAGACAGTAACCCGTTTGATGATTTTCCTTCTCAATAAATCATCATTGATGAATCATCTTAATTTTCAAGTAAGCCTAACCCCTCTTATTTTACTTGTTCTCCAAGCTTAAATAATCCTACATTGATTATACATACCTAAAATCTATCTAGTTTCCTAATTACAACCCTCATCAAACTAGGAAAGCGTAAAAGATAGAAATAAATAAAAGATACATTATACCTTTTTCTTTTCCCAAAACAAATCTTGTTGGTATTTGGTAAGTTTAGTTTATTTCCTAACAAAATAAGACAATAATGTAATTGGATTTAATATTTTTTAATCATATTTTTATTTTCATTTGAATTTTCATATTGCATTCTTAATTCCTTATGAGATCAAAGTCCAATTCGAAATTTCAAATATTTCGATTACCATACATAATATTGTATGATCCATAAAGGGAAGACGACCTACAAAGGTTGACATACATTCTTGATCCTTTTTTAGAAAAAATCCTCCTTGGCGTGCTTGATATTACATTCTTTGACCTCCTTGGAAGAATCTTGATTGCTGCTGGTCTAAGCCTTGATCGGTCTCAATAACTTACTCTTTTGATCTCCGTAACAAAGAGGTAAACATGTTCAAGGGCTACTCTGTCTTAACCATTAACATTAACTCCCTTAGCCACCCCCATCAAGTGAGATTCGATCCCGTGACATGCATGCAAGGACCTAGGAGGATAACTCTCTTTTTTTTTTTTAGCAATCGGGACAAGAAAAACTCTTATTATTGATAATGTAACAAGGTAACTATATATAAAACTCTTTTAAGATGGATATTTCCCCTAAAGAATCACTTCCTAATGCCAAAAGATGATCAAAACAGGCTCAAATAAATGACATCATGGTTCAACATTACAACCAGCTGACCATGTCATAGCTTTATGTTGATTTGTGATAGGTCTATTACATTACATCTACAATTCGTTAATTGAATGGGATAAAAATCACGATTTTGCTAAAAAAAAAAATAACTGCACATATATTTATCATATTGGTAGGCGTGTCGCGTACCTATAAAAAATAACCTAACAGACCAATACTAATGTAGACTGGCAAGTAAGGGTCGGATCCCAAGAGACTAAGGTTCAGAAACAATTAATTAGACTCAAATCTTTACTAAGCAAAAATCAAGTATAATCGATAACTAAGGGTCTAAAATATAGGAAAAATTCGAAAATAAACTAATTAAGATGATTAAATCAAGCAATTAAAAACATCCAAGATCTAGCTTCACCACAACTATTATCGATGCAATTGTAATTCTACCCTTAACATACGATTTCAATCGAACGGGGAAAAGTAAACCCTAATAAATACCAAGGATCTCTCTTGAGTATCAATGGCTTCCCTAACATACAATCAATCCTATTCTCATGGTATCATGCATATTAGAGACATTAAACACATTACTCTCACTTCCCAATTATCAAACCCAACTACTCTCGTGTTGAGAATCAAACCCTAAATTGATTTACTCAAATCCGTTTATACCCAACTCTCGCTGTGATAAAAACAATGGAAACTACCCATAAAAGCATAAAAGCATCGAAACTAAACCAAATTACACCAAAACGGACTCAAATACTCAACTAAACTAACAAAACTAACTAAAAATAAGCCAAATAATATACACAAAACACGACATATCACATATGCTCTGAGGCTCTGAGCCTCTAAGTGCCTATTGTGAATTTACTGTAGATTAAAAAAAAAAAAGATTAATGGTTAAGCAGTTCAGTTTACTATATCTACTAGTCGATTCATGTTCACTTAATTAAGGTGTTAAAATGGTATCAAAGCCAAGGCCAAATTTGGTAACCTGTTATGCCTTCGGGACACAGACTTTTACAAGGAGAGGAGAATGTGCCTATGGCGCTCCCACATCGCAAGCTGAGGAGAACGAAAACTTTCTTATATGGGGATTGATGATTCATCAACTTAATGAAGACCTTTTGGATAGAATTTATGTCTTTCACCAAAACAAATCCTTGTGAGTTAGGACGAAAGAGGACATTATCTACTAGCTCGTGTTAACCTAGGATATTACATACAATTTCATTTCATATGATGGGGGAGCAATAGTCCAATACGGGTTTTTTTGAAAATTTTATTATTAACTAGATGGAAGCTCGTGCGATGCACGGTTTTTTCATCTAAGATTTTAATTATTTGATTTTTTGTATTTAATAATTTTAGA
Organism: Chenopodium quinoa; assembly: GCF_001683475.1. Classification (NCBI taxonomy): domain Eukaryota; kingdom Viridiplantae; phylum Streptophyta; class Magnoliopsida; order Caryophyllales; family Amaranthaceae; genus Chenopodium; species Chenopodium quinoa. Next base: position 1,870,338 of record NW_018744143.1, on the reverse strand, counting down.
CAAAATTACAAAAGTTTAATATTTTTTTTTACTATAATTTATAATGAATTTATTAAATATAAATAAATTGGAAATATGATATTTTTTCCGCTATATAAAATCTTTAATGTGAAATGATAAATTTTTAATAATTTAAATCCTAAATCATTATTCATTGTTTTACCATATCTTTTATTTCGATAGAATCACCAACCTCGTCCACAACCAACCTACTACATCAATGGATAAATTGAACCGTGAAATGTTAGCCAAACTGAAATTGATATAAATTAAATCTTTACATTTATATAAAATAAATCAATATATTTACCAATAAATGAAAAATTGTTGCGCTATAAAATCAAATCTATGTATTGGAATTTTTCCATCATCTCCAAAAATAACCAAAGCCATCCATATATTAAGTATACAACATCTAATCGTATGCCATTACATAAACAAATAATCATTAAGTATCCTTAATAAATACAATGTAACTAATAATTACAAATATAAATTTAAACATAAGATTTTAAAAATTACTCGGACATTGATGACCTAAAACTAACATAAAATTCGCTTGATGGGGTTTTGTATTGATACGAAATTTTATTTGTGTCGTATGATGTGTTAGATCTGCATGTAAAAAAACATTTAGTAAATAAAATATAAACATATAATCGTTGAGTATCTTAAATTAATACAATGTAAGTAATAATTAGAAATACTAATTTAAACATAGGATTTTAAAAAATTAAGCTAAAAATTATCCAGCCATTGATGACCAAAAATTAACACAAAATTACTAACACAAAATTCGCTTGATAGGGTTTTTTATTGATACGAAATTCTGTTTAGGTCGTATGATGTGTCAATTTATAATGGTAGGTATCACAAATTTTAATTTAATTATAATTAGCGAACAATTTGTATTTCTTATCATAAATACTATCAAAATTTATCTTATAATGATAGGTATCAAACTTTATTATAAGCGTTTATCATTTAAATATTTTTTAATATATTTTTTTGGATTTCTTATACTCGTAGTATTGAATTAATAAATTTATCTTTTCCTATATTTTTCCTTTATTTTTTTCATTAAAATAATTTAATTCGTGGATTATAATCTACGTGGCATTAAAATTTTAGATATATCAAATCCAACCTGTTACTTTTATCTAGGTGGTGACATAAATTTTTAACTCAAAAATAAAATACAAATCTTTCTTCTTATTGGTCGAAATAAGTATATTTCTTACGTGGCGCTCCGAACGCTCTTCAAAAATGCCTACTTTAACACACACACACACACACACACACACACACACATATATATATATATATATGTGTGTGTGTGTGTGTGTGTATATATATATATTAGATTATTAGTTTTTTTTTTTTTTTTTTTTTGGTGTTTAGAGAGCCACAAGGGCAGGTGATGAGAATCGATCCCAGGATCACCTGGAACCGGGAGGAGAGCTTTAACCACTTAAGCTATCCCTCACTCTCAATTATTAGGAAATTTGCCTATGGGTTTTTACCTTTTACTTGAAAGGATTTTTCCTATTTTTAGGCTTTAAGAGTTTTACTTATTGGAATATTTAGTTGTTTAATTTATTTATGGTAGGATAGATTTACTAGTTGATACAAATATGAGTATGAAATAAATTAGGATTAGGATTCTTAATATTCTATGTTATTTTAGGATATGATTATTAATTTGCTATCTTATGTTTGTATGGTTTTCACGCTATAAATATGGGTGCATATCAATAATGATTTTGAATATGAATGGATGAGAGATTTGTTTTGGAAATTAATCCTTTAACCATTGCTCGTTTGATTGTTAATAAAAAACACCACTTGTTGCGACTAGGAAGAGACCCTCTATTCTTGCGAGAATTAGAGTACTATCCTATTAATTTTCGTGTAATTCTTTAGTTCTTGCTAAAATTCGAAGATCTAATGTTATTATAGCTTGCGACCCTTGTGAGGTCTTGAGAGATCCACATCATAATGGTATCAGATTTTCAGGTTTTGTGGGTCCTTTTGGCACTTACGGGATTTTGGCGTGTTGGTTTCGTTATCATGTTTCAAGATTTGAGAAAATTCGAGGCGGATTTTTTTCGAAGAAGGGGAGTATGATGCGTGAGCAATAGTCCAATATGGGTTTTCTTAAAAATTCATGGAGTTTTTAGAAAGCTTACACTATCTTTTAGCTATTATTAATTATTAGGAATTTTGCCTATGGGTTTTTACCTTTTACTTGAAAGGACTTTTCCTATTTTTAGTCTTTAAGACTTTTTGTTACTAGAATATTTATTTGTTTAATTTATTTATGGTAGGATAGATTTAATAGTTGGTTACAAATATGGGTAAGAAACATATTAGGATTAGGATTCTTAATATTCTATCTTATTTTAGGATATGATTATTAATTTCCTATCTTATGTTTCACCATATAAATATGGGTGCATATCAATAATGATTTTGAATATGAGTGATAGAGAGATTTGTTTTGGGAATTACTCCTTTGAGCGTTGCTCGTTTGATTGTTAATCAAAAACATCACTTGTTGCGACTTGTAATCATCTTCTAGTTGCAACTAGGAAGAGACCCTCTATTCTTGCGAGAATTAGAGTATTATCCTTTTAATTTTTGTATAAATTCGAAGATCCAATGTTATTATAGCTTGCGAGCCTTAGAGATCCACGTCATCATAAACCAAGATAACACAACTACATAGTACATATCATTTTATGCTGGATGCTATCAAAAATTTTTGATATGAAATCCAAGGTGATTTTCATATCTTTAGTAATCAATAATTTAGAAAACTAATTAATTTGTATTTTATAACCGTCACTTTTTACATTAATGAAAAAATAAAATGTGAATAGCAATACTATTGGTTTCAAAAGATATTTTTATAAGAAAAAGTAATTCTAAAATATCAAACAACTTTTGGTCTATAAATAGCTTAATGTGTTTAATTTATAATCAATTCACATCCTTCTTCAAAACACTTTCACTCAACGCAACCATGTCTAAAGTTGAAATTATTGTGAGTGACCTTGTAAGAGAGATATGAATTGTCTAGTTAATATGGGCAAAAACTCTTATCATAATTAATCCCAAAAATGACAGAAAACAAAGGGAGAAAGCTCTTGAATTGGAGAAAATGTTTATGGAAAAACAAAAAGAAATGCACGAGGAGAAGCTTCTCAAGTTGAAAAAGGAACATCATCATCGAATTAATAAGAAGAAAAATTGTGGAATTCACATTCAAAAAAAGAAGAAAATATATTAAAAGCTTTTCTTTTGTAGAGTTGCAGGATATTACTGTCTTATGTGATGAGAAATTGAAGGAGTTTTGAGGAGTGCTTACCTAAACTAATCAAAACATATATTTAGGATTACTTGGCTTTGTTTCTAAGCATGTTAAGTTGTACTCCTTTCCTATGGGAAATGTATGAATAAAAATTTGATCTTTTATTTTCCGTTAAATGCCTTCTTTAGAATATGTTTAAAGTTTTAATTGGTTTTCTTTACTTCATCGTTTCTTAGTTACTTTACGTGTTCAATTAAAATTTAACACCCTCAGTTCTCACAGTAAATCCATTTACGTAGTATATATTGTCGCAACAAAGATTACATATAAAATTTTCAAAATAGTCTAATATTAACTTTATGGCAAAAAATTGAATCTTTCATATTGTAGGTTATAATTATTAATTGTAAAGTTACATGATATACATCTATTAACAATAAACATTTTTTTTTTTTACATTGATACTTGTACTCATGATCTCGTGTTAATTAAATTTAAGTTTTACCACTAGTCTAACAACACATTATATGTCAATTAAGTCATATTAAAAAGAGTTAATAATGAATTTTAAATATTTAATGTTCACTTATGCATGTATATATCTAATCACAATCATACATTGGGATATAAATATATGTTACTCCCTCCGTATTTAAATAAATAAAATGTTTCTCTTGCGAATATATGCCAATGCAAATCTTTGATTGATAATAACTTTAATTATCAATAAATAAATATTATAACAATTGAATGTTAATAAACTATTTATTGAGGCGATTCCAACAAGTACCCACAAGATTATATTTATTCTTATGTATAAATCACAAACATTAGTCTAGTCAATTAGATAAATAGTGAAAAAGACAAAGAGTTTATATCAATTTTGAACTTCAACCATCAATTTAAGTTTTTAATTGAGTTAAACCTCTAACATAATATAAGTGCGACATGGCATATAATTGGCCTTGTTTGGTAAAGAGTTTTTTGGAGAGCTTTTAGCTTATTATACCATATTAGAGGTTTGACTATTTATAAAAGCTAATTTGGGTGTTTAGTAAATAGCTTATTAAAAGAGCTTTTTGGGCTTAAAAAACTCTTTTACAAAAATCTCATTATAAAAGCTATTTGAAATGAACTCATTGAACAATTAGCTTTTTGGCTAAATACATTAAAACAACTAACAATTAACAGCTATTTACCAAACAATTTTGTAAAACTAGTTAGTCAAACCAGCTAACAACTACTGTAGTTATATCAATCAGCCATCAGCTAATTACCAAAAATAAACAATAACACCGGACATTGGCCAAAAGCTAATTAAAGAGTTAGGCCACTTTGCCACTCTCACAAACAAACGGAAGGTGTATATGAAACAATTCTTTTGGATTTTCAATAATACTGTACGAGTACAATTTACGAATCAAAAACCAACCAAAAAAAGAACAAAAACGCAAAAACTCTGTTACAAATTCCTTTCTTATGGAAGAGAGATTAATGGACCAGGAACATCCACCCTCTCCAAAACTCTAAAATCCCATCTATTTTATTTATTATTTATTATAAATATACCATGTAATTCTAATTTCCATCTCCCAATCTCCTCATTTTCTCTCTCCTCGATTTTGAATGAACCTGGACTAAAAATGGCGGAAGGTGAGTTTTTGTTTTCCAAGGAATTGGATGTTGCTGTTCGAGTTGTTCATTTGGCTTGCGCTTTATGCCAGAGAGTTCAGAATAGCTTGCTTTCCACTAATGCTTCCCAGGTCAATTCTAAAGATGATGATTCTCTTGTCACCGTTGCTGGTAATTCTCTTTACTTATTTATATTTATATTTTTTTGGTTTTTATGATTTGGGTTTCATGAATTTTGGCATGAGGTGTTTTGTTTGATGGGTATGCTTCAATTGTACGAATGTTTTCTGGGTTTTTTTTTTTTTTTTTTTTTTTTTGCATTGTTTTGGTTTTATGATTTTAATGGCAATGTGGGTTGATTATGAAATTTTGTATGATGCTGTTATGCTTTGATAATTTTTATTTTTGATAATTTGGGTGCCCTTTAATGGAGTGTTTGATTAAATAGTTTTGATTATGTTGCATTGCATTAGTATTGCTCATTTGATGATGGTGTTTAAATGGGGATGCCTTTAGATTGCTTTAATGGAGGGTTTGGTTACATTTTTCTTACTAATTTTGATAATCTTGCATTAGTATTGATTATTTGATAATGGTGTCTCAATGCGAATACCTTCAGATTGAATGTCTGTTATACATACACTTGGGTGTCTTAAGAAATGATAATGGTTTGAAGTGTTAATTAATTATACAAAGGTTTGAACTTTGAAGGCTGTTATTAATTTCTGACTTTCCATGGTAAAATTTTGCATGATTAGCCAATTAGTGAAATACAATCTGCCGAAGAAAGTGATGTAATGGAGTGTAAGACTCACAATTTTTTTTGAAGTATCTCTCTAGTGAGGCCTTTCAAAGAAGTCCTATCTATGTCTCTGGAGGTTACTTTCTTTCGAAAAGGACAGAATGGCAACTCATAAAATGACTGTGGGTAATGTTGTGTATGCCCTGTCGTGTAGTCGTGTCAAGTCGTGAATCAGAATTAGAACTTTTCTGGTTTAATTATAGCTTGGTAAAAAAAAAAAAAAATTATACACCCGAGTGCAAGGTGTACTTAAAGTTTTTATTTTTGGCTCATTATAAAATTTTAAAATGAGCAAAAAAAAAAAAAAAAAAAAATCAAATGAGGTGCACCCGGGTGTATATAAAAGGATTTGATAGCTTGGAAAGATGTTCTACCACTAGCTTATTTAAACACTAAATCATAGGAGTATTATTTTTTAGTTTTGAAGATTGTCTTACCTTTGCTTGAACAGCATTGGTGTTTCAATGTCAGTTTTTTTTGTTTGTTTGTTTGTTTTTTTTTTTTTCTTTTTTCTTTTTTTGCAATTAATTTTTAAGTTATTTTGGTTTTGTTAATTGATGGATAGCCTTTTCAATTGTGTATTCATTCAAATTTGACTTTATATTCGTGTTATGCTTTGTGCACATGAATTTGATGACAGATCGGCATTACTGCATGAACAGATTATAGTGTACAAGCTGTTGTTAGCCAGATACTGTCAGAATCTTTCGGAAGCCAAAATTTGTCCATTGTTGCTGAGGAAGATGCACAAACTCTCTCAAAGTCTGACTTATTGCAGGCAGTGGTGAATACAGTGAACGAAAGCTTCTCAGAAGCTCCTAGGTTTGGTCTTAAAGTCTCAAATATTCCTCTTTCCCCCAACCAAGTGCTTGAAGCCATTGGTCGATGTAACTCTTCTGGTGGTCCTAAAGGAAGACATTGGGTTTTGGACCCTGTTGATGGAACCCTGGGCTTTGTACGTGGCAATCAGTATGCGGTTGCCCTAGCGTTGATCGAGGAGGGAAGGGTAATACTTGGAGTCCTGGGGTGCCCCAACTACCCAGTGAAGAAGGGTCTAGTGAACCACCATCATCAACTCGCATCAGAAATGTCCTCTGCCTCTCCTGATATGTGGGAGAAGGGCTGTGTAATGTATGCAAAGAGAGGCACTGGTAAGGCATGGATGCAGCCATTAATTCATGGAGAATTGAAGCTTAAATCCTTTCAATCTGCGAGAAAAATTCAAGTTTCCTCCGTTAAGGATCCAGCTCTTGCAACATTTTGTGAACCAGTGGAAAAAGCCAATACCAGTCATTCTTTCACAGAAGGGGTAGCTCACTGTGCAGGACTTAGGTGGGTGTATTTGAATGTTTGTGTGTGTGTGTGTGACTACCAAAAGAATACTCTATTTTCACTGATGATGTTCTCATTGTTTAAGCCTTGAGGTGAAGTTAATCTCATATCAATCATGAAATGTGAAGTCATGAATATATTAAGACATCATTTGTCTAGATCACATGTCCATATATAATATGAAGTATGAAATTAGGCGTGTTCTCAACCTGCTCGCACATTTAACTTAGTATTTTAAGGATTGGTTTGTATTTTTCTTTTGTGTTATTTCGTTTGTCCTGTAATTATATGCACTTTTTTTTTCTCTGCTATATATGAGAATAATCTTCTTAAACTTGAATGCTTTGGTGGCAATTTTATCGATGCAGTTAAATAATACACTTGTAAATCTTAACTTGGTTCATACATGAAAGGCTTGTTACCTCCCTGATAACTCGTACTTTAATGTCATCATTGTTTATTCATTGAGTTCTACAGTTTGTATTTGAACCTTATGGCTTCAATTTATTAAATTGTTTCCAGGAAGAAGCCTTTGCGTGTATATAGTATGGTGAAGTATGCAGCCATAGCTAGGGGAGATGCAGAAATTTATATGAGGTTTGCTACGGCTGGCTATAAAGAGAAGATATGGGATCATGCTGCTGGTGTGCTTATTGTACAAGAGGCTGGTGGTGTGGTCACTGATGCAGGAGGACGCCCACTGGACTTTTCAAGGGGAGTGTATTTGGAAGGTCTTGATCGTGGAATAATTGCTTGTTCTGGAGCTGTATTACATGAGAAAATTATAGGTGCTGTTGATACTAGTTGGGAATGCTCTCTCCTGTGAATGTGGGAGTATCTGCATTGAAGAAGGTAATATGTCGTAGTTAAATCCTTCTTTCTTATTTCTTGCTATTGGTTCATCTTTTAGCCTCAGCAAGTGAGTTATGGCTATTTTTTCATATAAACAAAGATTTTATATTAGTGAGGCATTCATTTTACCATATGTTGGAGTGTTGAGAATCTGACAGTCCCTTACCTTTCATATTGTCCACTAGAATTACCAAACCTTGTGAGTGATTAAAAAAGGGGGAAACTACAATATTAATTCTTAACAATGCCTATGAGTTGGTAGTTTGGTCACTGTTGAGGCCGGAGACCAAGGCAATGGTGTAGATAGGCTTCGATTCCACTTCCTTTGCTTGATTATCACCTCCTAGAATTATGCATGCACATTTCAGCTCCTATAGTTTCTATTGTAATGGGTGTTAGCAGCTGAGACCATCTTTCAATGCCTTTCTTACAGCTGAACTGCATTTTTGAGGTTTCTGCCGCTGCTTCTTCCAGTGAACTCAGGAAGGATGCCCATGAAGAACCAGTAATAACTTCCTGCAAAGACAAAAAAAAAAAAACCTTCCTGCAAAGACCGCCCAAGCAACTAGTGCAGTTGCTTTTCCATTTTTTCGCTTCAAACAAGCGTCTAAATTTGTGGAACTGCTCGATATTTTTTCCTTGGTATCAAGTTGCACTTGTTGAATTTTGTTGGCTAAAAGAACAGATTTATCTACAGTTAATGCATTAATTCTCTTTGCAGTTGTTACCTGTTCTAAACCAATGTTCTATTTGAGGATGTATTGAGATGCATACATTGAATAAGAAAACACTAATTTTAAAAATGTTTGAGAAATTCCTTCACGACTATTATCTAGTTTGGATTTTTACAGCAACAGAACAAACATGGATAAAGAAGAGAACAAGAGATAGAGATGCTTAAAATAACTGCAACCTCGCCTCAATATTTCATAAAATTTCGGTCACAACTGCTCTTAAATTGAAATGAACGTTTATAACACCTACTTCAAAGAATCAGAGTATAGTGTTATTACTATCAACATAAGCATGAACTTTCTTTTCAACTTTACACACAAGTAACGTGTCGTCATTCATATGCTTTTAACATCTCATTTAGACAATTCTCCCAGGCATCAATGTCATCTTCTCCTCTTAGATTTGTTGCCTGTTCGACAATTTTGAGAGGCACACCCCTACATTGCTCAACAATTTTTTGGGCTACTTTTTCTATTGGAGGCTTAAGCTCGAATGCTTGTTGCACCTGATTAAATAGATCCAAGGCTTCATCATACGGAAGTGGATCGATTGTTATTATATTGTTCTGGCACCCAATTTTTCGACACACATCAGGAGATCGTGAAGTGATGATCATTTTTCCTGTTCCTGCACCAAGCGGAATCCCTACCTTATCTTCCGAGAGATATTTCTTCAAGCCATCTAATATCAGCACAAAGTTCCTTTGTCGCAATGCTCGATGCAAAAAAGCTGCCCTTTTTGGCAAGTCCTCTTCCTTCAAGTCAATTCCTAAATCTTTCGCTATAGCAGCCTGCAGATTATATTCATTTTGATCTTCAGGTACTGTAATGAAGTAAACATGTTCATAACATCCTAACAGCTGATTATGAATGTTTTTCATTACAGCAGTTTTTCCTATTCCTTTGATTCCATGCACCCCAATTTTAGTAACTCCATTTCGTAACCACGTAACAATTCTCCTTCTATTCTCATTTGCAGCCTTGCCCACCAGCAGTGTTTCCACGAATTCCACTCGTTCTCTAACAGGAGATAGTACCTCTTCAAATACTCCTAAACTGTAAATATCATCCACCTCTCGAATCAGTCTCTCAACAAGATTACCTAACCAAGCTCGATATAGGAACTTCCAGAAATAATTAGTTTCTCTCAACATATCTTGTAGCAATAACGTTTGTACATCATTGCATTTGGTTCCAGCAGAAGATATCCAATTATCAACTTCTCTTTTTCTCCGCCTTCCTGTCTGAAACTCTTTATCTTCAACCTGCTTTATCATATCATCTAGTCTTACATGTAACGAGTCCCTTCTTTCATGGAGTGTTTGCACGTTGGCGTTGAGATTGTTGTAGAAGTGGATCCACCATGGTAAACTGCCAATGAAGTCCAATGCATCCTTAAACGAACCAATCCCATCTGAGATCTTTTTCAAGTCCAAGCGTTCTGCTCTTAGCAAACAGACTACTGTAATTAACAGCAGCAGCGCTGTGTATACTGCATTAACTGCAAAAGAAAGGAATGTACTAAGAAATTCCCCAGTCCATGCTTTAGATCAGATTTCATAATCCCAAAATTAGAGAAATCCTCATGATTCATTTCATATAGTGGCATATAGAGAAATCCAAATACTATCTTAGGAGGTGTGACAACTATAAAAGTTACAAGCTTACAACTATCCCAGACATTTAATTTCGGATGGAGGGGTAAACTGAACAGTTGTACTGTTGTACATTTCTTATTTCTTGTGTTTAGACATAAAATATTCCAGAGTTGCAAATAATATGAAACGAAGTTAGTAATTGCACTTCCTTTTATTTTATTTTTATGGTTCATACCCGGAGTATTTCACAATCAGCTAAATCAATGTATTAACTTCCAAGAACCAGCATCTTGTAAACTAAAATCAAGATGGGTTTAGCCTCGGATATATTCCTGTAAGACTTAGATAATTTAATACTTTGTAGTCTGTACTACTATTATTCCTCGAAAACTTTACCAACTAAACTAGCTACATCAGCTAGCTCATAACATTTTGCTTTCCCTATAACTGTTGCAACAATCAATATTTGCTCTAGTTGCAAAAAATTTATTGCCTGTTACACCGTAACAGGCATAAATAGCAGAGAATTTAAATGGGAAACCAATTGAATCAAATCTCAAACTCCAGAAATATAAAAACGAACAAAATTAATAATACAGTAAATAACTAACAATTAATTAATATATATAAGAAATTAAAATGCAAAGAAAATAAAATGGTAAAGTACTTACGATATTCAATCATTGGAAACGATCAGTATCTTCCCAAGGGTTGATGAGGAAGAGAGAGAAAGAACAGAAGCAGAATATTTGAGTTTTGAGTTAAAAAAAGAAAAAAAGAAAAAAAAAAAAGTGGACTCTATTACTACTTTAGTAGAAGACATGAGCTTAAATTATTAACTTTGTTGGGAGAGTCAACCTTTAAAGTCTTCTGTCCCAACTTGCCTATGCAATTTACTGCTTCGTACATATTTCCTGGAAGTTACATCAACAATTTAACTTTAGGGAAATGGGTAGCTACTAGCTAGCGATTAAAGGTGACAATCTAGTCGTTTAGATAAGGTTGAGTTTTCGTGTTCTAGATACTTTAGCTCTGATCTTGTTCGGGTAATGAGTAATATAAATAGTTTTAGGTTGAAAAAATGGGTTACAGGTAGGGGTGAGCAAAATCGAATACCCGGTCAATTTTAATGAACCCGGAATCAAACCCAGTTATAACCGGGTCCGAGATTTTGGAACCAGCACTGGAACTGGTTGTAACCGGGTCCCGTAGTGGCGGAACTGATAGGAACTGGTTCCAAGACCGGATACCCAGTTCTTATTTCAATTATTTCCCAAAGTTAAAACTAAATTGCAATACAATTTTAACTACATAATTAATTTCTATAAACCTCAATATATTGATTTGTCACAATTCAGTAAACATTATCAATAAAAAAAAAAAAATCAATAAACGATTATAATTTCACTATGAAATAAAAAAAAAATCCCCAAATATATTCCATTGCTTCATTCTTTGCAATTCTCGAATTATGCAGCTCAAAATAAGAATAATCTCCTAAACTATTGAAAACCTTTACTTGTTAGAGAAATGAGAACAAGTTTTTTAGAGGAAAGAAGTACTGTGAAAGAGGAAAAGAAGGTTGGAGTGAGAATGAAGGTGGCGTAAGAATGAAAGGCTAAGAGTTTTAGGGTTTTGTTTGATAGTGGGTTGAGAGTTTTATAAGCAATTGGGCTTAGAAATTAAAATGGGTTGTAGATAACTCTTTAGTTTCTTAAAAACACAAACAATCCACATACTATGTATCATATCTAACCGGGTACCCAGTGGATACCGGTCCAAAATTTTAGAATTTCGAACTGGAACCGGTACAAACCGGGTTCTTATTTTTGGAATTGGTCCCAGTTGAACTGGTTCCGGGTCCGGACCCACCGGGTCTAAACCAATTCCAGTTCCGAAACTGAGTACCCATAATTTTTGCTCACCCCTAGTTACAGGTGGTAATTTATTGGGTTTGGAATGAGAAATTCACTTCAAGTCACTGATATAAATTAGTAAAATAACAGCATAAATTGATAATTTTTGTCAATCAACCAGGACACAATTTTTCAATTAATTGATCACGGTGGTTTTACATCTACAAAAACCACAATGCCGACGTGCAAGAACTTAAATATAAAAGGAATATATATGTTGTGGGGAAGACGGAATGATCTGATAAACCGAGTTGAACACGAAGAGTCTAAGACTGGAAGGCCTCGAAAGGAAGAAGTTGATGTTTGGTTAAACAATGCTGACCTTAAAATCACTGATTTGGATGAGTGGCTAGAACACATAAAGAGACAAACTACTCGTTATAAGTACTGGAAGTTTCTGTATCACGCGTGGTTAGGAAATCTTGTTGAGCTAAAGAATCAAACAGTAGAGGAGATTTTAAAGAGGTGCTGGTTCGTGTTAACAAAAAAGTGGAATATGCGACAACACCAATGGTTGGTAATGCTGGAAACTTACATATCAATACAATATTGGAATGGTTAGCGAGGGGATCCTCTCATATCGGGTTGTATGGTATCAAAGGAATAGGAAAAACTGCTGTTATGAAGCATTAGAGTTGTTTAAGCAAAAACTTAAACTTGCATCAGAGCTTGAGCCCCCAGTGCACGATGTAGCTAGGGAAATTGTTCGTCGCTGTTGGGGTGTGCCTGGCAAAATTGTTGATAAGGCAAGAGAACTGAGAGGAGTAGATTATGACATTAGGGTCTGGAAGGAAAATCTCAATGACATGTTAGAAGCTGTTCGTTGCAGGATAACCAACCCAGGCCTCACAGGAATGACCAGGAACCAGCAAATGATTAGGATGGCCCTTGACCGGACTCGAGAACGTAGTGCACCCTCTATTTCTCTTTCACTGCCGAGCCATTCTTCATCAGGTACTCAGGTATTCGGGGTGGGTTCAGCTAGCCGGATTTATATGAAATAATGTCTGGAATTTTTGTTTTGTACAACGCTGAAGCTTATTCTATAACATCAAATTTTCATGCTCCAACAAACCAAGTGTTGGCCTAGTAGTAAGGACAAACCAAGACTGCAATTAAGATTTGAAAGAATTGGTAGTTTTCTTTTTTAGTTTCGAAAAATAGTGAAAAAGAAACTTAAAAAAAATTGGTAGAGAAAACTACAAATTCGTTCAAAACTTGATCTTCCAAAAACGAAAAACAAATTTAAGATGTCTTCCAAAGCTTAAATTATAAGGGAAAAAAAAAAAAAAAAAAAATTGAATCAAAACAAAAATCAATATTCAATCAATCAATTTCAAGAGGGAGATTCTGTCTTATACAATCAAAATTTTGAATGAATTACCAATCTTGCATCTATAACAATAAAGAACTACAAATTTATAATATATCATACATTAAATTTTAAAGAGGAAGGTATAGCAGATTAGCAGCATAGGAGATCGTATATAAACAAATACAATGGTCTCATGCCAGTCATGTCACATTTGATTACTTTGTCATTCAAGAAAACATTAACATAGTTATTTTATTGTCAAAAAAGTTATTATTTGAACTACAATCAACCAATATTAGAAGTTTTAATACGTAGTACAATAAAATATACTTGTATTAGAGCTGATATCCAAATGTTAGACAAACACATCGCGTGTTTATAGGGCTAATACATCTTAATGGCAAGAGTGAATTCACATATCAGATGATGTGTCCAGCCACTCATTTACATCAGCTCCTCTTAGTTGGACAGCCATATCGATGATTTTCGATGGTATGCCACTACATTTCTGAATTATATCGCGAGCAACACTCCTAATGTCTTCAGAAAGAGGACTATCTGCTGCTAGTTTCTCCATGAACAAATTCTCTGAGTCCTCTCGAGACAGGGATTCCAACACAACAGTTTCTTGACACAACATTCTTTTACAAACATTAAGACATTGAGATGTCACAATTATTTTCCCTTTGTTTCCTTCCAAAGAGATGCCTAAATCTCCGGGAGCAAAGTCCTTGGGTAATCCGTCTAAAATAAGAACAAATTCTTTCATTGATTTGAATGCTTGGCATAACCTAGCTGCCCTCCTGATTTCACTTCCTTCTGTTTGTGGTAGGTGGTCCACCTTCAATTCTTCCGCAATGCAAGCTTGAAGGTTATAGATACTGAAGTCTGGAGGTACATTAACATAAAAAACACGACAAGATGAGCATAATCGGTTAAAGATATGAGCCATGACAGCAGTTTTCCCAATTCCTGCAGGTCCCTGAACACCAATCCTTACAGTAAAAGGGCTGATGAGATGCCCCCAAATTTCATCCAACTTTTGAACCACAACTGCCCCCTTTAAGTCACTTGTGACTAAAGGTCCTCCACAATCTCGGGGTGCATCAAGTAGAAGTCCCGTAGTAAATGAACCTTGCTGTACAAGATCGTTTACTTGATCGATTTCCTTTCCTATACAACTCCCTAACCATGCACGAAAGAGAAATCTTGGCAAATAACTCACTGTGTTAATATCATCATCAACTTTTCTTACATCAGTAACTTTAGTCTTTACCCTCCTCAACCAATGGTTAACTTCTTCTTTTCGCTTCCTGCCACTCTGATGCTCGATGTTTTTAAGCTCTATTACAACATCAGCTTCCCTACTCTCTAAGAATTCCGTTTTCCTCTTAAGAAGTTGGAGATGATTTTCAAGGTTCTGATTATAGTTAATCCACTCCGGAACTTCACCAATAAATTCTATTATTTTCTTCCCAACTTTGATTCCGTTCCATACAGTCACAGGCTGTATTGTCCCAGTAGCAGTTCCTGCTAATAACAATGTGGACAACTCTCTTGCCATTGCAGCACCTACAAGTCAGTCTGTTAAAATTCAGGACGATAAGTCTACATGGATTAAATTATGATATTGATCGAAAATTTTGTTCTCATAATCATTAGATTCATAACCATTCAAACTTTACACTATAGTTTTTCATATTCAAGAAAACAACTTGTGGAATGGCTTGATATAAATTTGAAACCTCAAATCTTCTTCAACTACAGAAATTTAAGACATAGCATTACAGGAATTTCTATATTTCTTCCTTCCCTAACAATCATTGAAAGTTACATGAAGTAAAGAATTTTGATTGATATTATCACAGACAAATATTCAAGCATTATTCCATAATTTCCTCTTTTATTTAGGTCTCCTACCCTCCTCCACTTATCAATAATCAGTATATAACAACCAATTAACTCAGCTAAACTACAGCGACAAAAGTGTCTCTTAGAGTATCAAGTCCTCTGTCATCTATTTTCTAGCTTGTTTAATCTATCACATAAATTGATAAATATTCACAACTACTTTCTAACCAATAATTAAGGGGATTAGTAATACACAAGCTGATACAATCAACCTATTAACTAGTTTATGTAATGAACTACACAAGATAATGATTAAGTGTAAAACCAGTAAATTATTAAATTACCAGAAAACCTATATAATTTGGTGAAGAGAATTCCCAAAAGCCTTTGCTAAATGTAGAAAGCAACTGTAGAAGATCAAATAAAAAATTTAGCAACATTAAGCAAAAGAAATACAGTATCATTTTTACAAGAACAATCAAATCTTTGAGAAATTCAAACCACAAAAAAGTACAGTATAATAATTCACAATACTTAAAAACTATAACAAATAACTATCAGAAACAAAACTCAAAGCATTAAAAGGCGAAGTAAAAGCCATAGATTATTCGTATTAAATTAGGAAAGGATAAATGAACACAAAATAAAATAAAAATGCTTACAAGATCTAGTGTTGAAGAATTTAAGAATGGTAGCTTGACAAAAGTTCTGGGTAAGATTTAGCAGAAGTAATGAAGTTTTCTCCTGTTGAAGTTGACTTGGAAGTCTTTGAAGCTATTCTTTGTGTTGGGAGGAAATTTCGTCCCAATTACTAGTGGCCTGCCCCTGCCAATTAGAAAATTCAAGTAGAGTTACTTTTTAGTTTATTCCATGCCAAAAATTTTGGGGTGGGGGAAGGGTTTGAGCTGGTTTGGTGAACATGTGTATGCAAAAAGTTTAGTCATTTCAATTTATATACTTCGTACTGTATTGTATAAAGTCAATTTCATAAAAGACAAGTCTTTACACGATTAAGAATGACTAAACTTATTGTATATAATACACCCGTTGCATACAAAATCATACCGTGATTTTTACTTATGGTGCTTTAGTTTGTTAAGTACGAAAAATTATGTGCTTTTAGGGTACTAAACTTGTATCCCTATATAAAAGTCATTAAATATAAGCCAGTACTTGTTAATTTTAAGCAAATATCTTTGAAAGTTAACCCTTTGGGATAAATGTCATTCATATATTCAATACTTGAGTCACTCTTATAAAGCCATACATCTATTTTACTACGTAGTATTTTCTGCTAAACTGATTGTCAAACAAATTGATCAAGATTTAGCAAATGAAATATGTAGTATTTAATATACAACCAGACTTGCATACATTCAAGAGGATTCCCAAAGGCGATCAAGTTGCTTAAGCTTGCATATTACACAATTCATTCAAAGGTTAAGCCATTTGGATTGAAATGTGGAATAAAAAAGGCAATCTAGTACATCAAACTGGACAACTAAAGCGATGCACAAAAACCTACATTACAGGCTCCAATATCGACCCCCTAAAACTTAAAAACCTAGCATATTCCATCAATAGATATAGCTAGCTTTTCCTCCATCCAGCGGCATGGTCAAGCGGTCAACCTGCCTTAACAAAGTGCACAGACAGCAATTTTGCAATCTCCAGGAAACCGACTCTATCCTTCCCGCTAAACAACACTTTCAGCTTCTCATCACATATTATTTCCTTCTTATTCTCAGGATTCTGCGAAAAACAATTTAACAATATAAGCCCGTGTTAAGCAAAGGCCGTGAATAGATCAAGTAAAGAGTACCAGATACTCAAATCTTAATTTTAATAAACCTTTCTGATACATATAATCATAAAGAAAAAGGGTTGCCCTGTGGCAGTAACATTGAAGAAAATAAACATCAGTGTTCACTGACAATGACAAGGAGAGTTCCTAAGACAGACATTCACTTCCTACAATCAATCAATAGCAGCAAAACAACATGCATTTCAAGTGCTATCATTAACCTACAAGTCAGAGCAAATGCAAAAGCAGATGACTATCAAGCAAACAGGGCACAAGAAGTCAAAGAGAAACACAAGCCTCGATACATTCTCAACAAGTAACTACATGGATTATTCTGAAGCTTATAATATGTCTAAAAGCAGACAACTTTATTTTCAGACTTTAGTAACAGATAAATGACACATATTATCAGAAAAACACATTCACAAGCCAGACTGAAACGCAAAAGAGGATGCTGCAAAAAGAAGTCAAGTTCCAAATCTGTTACACTTAACTTAAAAATGCATCTAAATTGGTCAGCTATATGAAACTATATCCACACAAAATCTTGATAAACAATTTCACATGGCAGAAAATAGCAATAGTAGACAACAAAACAACTTCAAGCCTAAAATTACTATTGTTAATTGAAGTATTGAACTGTATTAGCATCAGAATCCTAAAATTGCAAAACCAAGCTAAGTCCTCCATCAACAATTAACTTTGCTAATTGTATCATATGCACATAGATACACCTTCATGAAAAGTAAAATATATAGCTCTATATTGATTCAACATGAATTTGTTTGAATGAATTTTCAATCAGCATAGAGTGTTTCAATCCTTCAGAGAGCTATAGTGGCGCTATAAGCATAGGCATAGGCCATATTAAAAAAAGATCGTATATTAAAAAAAATTCAAAATGCCGATACACATGATATATCCAACAGGGATAAGGGGAAGTTACAGAAATCAAAGTTAACTGGTGCTCCAAATGATAGTAAGCTAAGGAAGATATGCCATAAGGTTAGGAGATTATATTAGCCTCTTAAGTTTAAGCTGATGTTTAAATTCAGATACTTATGTGTATATTCAGTAACAAACACCTTCATGGCTTCATCTTTAGACTGGCAACAGATAAATCATATGATCCAATAATTGCGTATAATGACAAGCTAAGAACTGGAAAGGAAAAGAGAATATACAATTTTCAAATTCATTACATTTTTCAAAACATGATACAAGACAACGTCTCATATAGTCTGCTGCTATTTTGACCAGCAAAAATGATGATGCTTCAACAATAAATATTGAATAATCAATTTGTATCGTAGAAAGTAATAACAGAAGACAAAATAAACTTCAAACCGAAATATACCATTCTCAATTGCACAACAAAGTCCTTTAATTTACAAAATAAAGATAAGTCCTCCATCTAGGATTAAATTATTCAGTCAATTCATATGTCAACGAAACACGACATACCTAAATGCTAACAAAATTTGAATTGAGCTCTAAATTGTATGATTCCAATAAATATCCCAATGGTTATCATGAAAACATCATCCACACAAAGCATGCCAATCCCTCAAATAACTCTACAGTCACTATTACCATCGACATAAATTAAAACTGAAACAATGAAATACATAAAGGTTATCTAAAATGCCTACAAGCCTAAAACATTGTTTGTTTGGTTGAAAAACTACCGATGTGAGACACAGCTCTCTTTCCCATCAACCTTCCAACCAACCACCATATGGTTGCATGTAAATCTTACGTAATTCAAGAGGGAATAAGCAATTAAAGGCATTCTATACATGGTATTATCAGTCCAGTCAGCTACTCTAATTTTCATGTTATGTACATGTCAATGAAGTAACAATGTGATATTACTCGTCAGTTTTCAATATCATTATGCCCATACTATTATGCTACTTACATTATCAGTCCAGTCAGCTACTCTACGTTCATGTTATGTACATGTTGATGAAATAATAATGCGATATTACTGTCAGTTTTCAATATCGATGCAACAGCCAGTATTCGTGAGGACGACAACCTTAAATCCACTCATTTTGAAATGGAGTATACATATATACATATCAAAAGAAGAATATCACAAACCCAACCAGAAGCAACTAGAAAACACCTCAACACATCTCCCACCATACTAAGCTATAAACCCTCACATTCTCCTCAATCAACAAACTATAACACAAATTTTGCAACAAACAAAATCAAATTAACATTCAAAACCCTAAGTCCTACTATCCTTCATAAATTATCAAATCACAACCACAAAAACAAAAGGCATTTAACATTCAGTAACCATGTAATTATAAACAAGACATATGCATTAAACACAAATAGTAAACCCCAAATAATCTTCCTAATCAACATTTTAACCATCAAAGGAAACCCTAAAACCAATTAATCAAAATGTGACTAATTTTCGGACAATCAAACCTAAAACCCTAAACCCTAAACAAAGCAAAATAAAAAAAATCAAATCAAAATACCTGAAGATTGTGAAGCTTGATGTAATCCCAAACCTTCTTAACAACTTCGGTTCTAGAAGCTTCGTTAGAGCCAATGAATTGACTGAGAGTAGGAGAAACAGGTACAGGCTTCAAAATACCCTTAGTAGCGCTAGCAGCAGAAACGGGCTTCGATTTTTTAGCAGCAGTCGTCTTGGTAGCTGAAGATTCAACGGAAGCAGCAGTGGAGGTCTTCGCGGCCGCCATTAGAGCTCTGCATTTACCTCCGATTGCCCTCAAAGTCGCCATTAATGAAGAACTATGAAGCTGAGAAAAAGAAGAAAAAAAAGTACAAAAATTGCAGATATATAAATGGTGGGAAATGATGAAATGAGAGATGAGTTTAGAAGAAGGACGAGGAGCAATGGAGGAGAGAGAAAATGGTACCTTTGAATAGTAAGCAGGTAAAGATGAACGGCAGACTTGTGGAAACGGAAACTGGGTAACTGAGAACTCAAATGAATTGAGGGGTTTAATTGTTGAGTTTCAAATAAAATAGTGTTGATTGTAACGGTAATGGCTTTAATGTGGGCTAATGGCCCATTTTGGTTTGTGATTTAGAATTCCTTTCCTGCAAATATATAAGGCCGTGCTCGACTAACATCTTTTATACACTTGAGTGTATATAGAGATAGATACAGGTGTACCTAAGGATGAATATTTTTACCTTTTTCTTTTTACTCATTTTAATATTTTAAAATAAAAAAAATATTAAATGAGTTCAATATATATCCTCGACGGTAGCTTTTTAGCAGGTAAGTGGGTTAATCAAATCAAAACATTTCTTAATTAAAAAAATGCATTTGGGAGAGTAGTGGAGTAATTTGAATTCATTTGAGTTTAGGTCTTGTCATCGACTCTTTAATTGAACTCAATGACTCTTTATTTGAAATATCGACAGAGATTGTGAAGGTTACTACTTGAAAGATGTGAAGGCATCGAAATCACTGCTTAAATCAAACTTATAGTGATAGTGTATGAGCTATCGAGAATGCAGAATAATAACGATATTAAATTTAAAGGAAATTTTTTTTTTCTCTAACTATTGGTTTACGAATCTATAGTCGTATCATCACGGTAAGTTTATAAATGTCGTATGACTAATTATTAATGATATTATTGCATATTAGTAATGTTAGACTATCTAGAAGGACCGTTAGTCGAGGACGAGGTAAGTGTTTGGGTAGGGGTTGATGAATGATGATTGGTGTAGACTGAATTGAGTGCATTATGGGCTGATGAGGATGGTCCATATATATAGTAGGGGAAGTTTATAGTGGGTAGCTGTGGGCTTATGAAGAAGGCGGCCCAGAAGACTGAAGTTGAAGTGGGTTGTTAGTTCTTTGATCCATTATGGCTGATTAACGCAACTGTTGAAGGACAATAGGATGCAAACCATCATCTTATTCATCTAACAATGATAGGAAGTGGTCAAGTGGTAGAGGGAGGATTATTTTTTGAAAAAGAAAATTTTTTTGAAAAAGAAACAGGCTTTTTCGTACTTCGTATTATTTGTCGAGAAGTAATGATTTTTTTTTTTTTCTATTTAAAAAGTCTTGGTAAATTGCTCACATCTCCTTCATTACACCTCGAAATTGGGCTTGCGATTTATCAATACAATGCTTGTTTTAAGGGCTAACCAACCCTGTAAAGTTCATGAACAAAATTGTAGGCTTATGGACCTTATGAGACTAGTTTTGGTCTTATTTGGCCATTTAAGAGCTTATATAGTTATATGCATAGTTATTAGAATTAGGATTCTACCTTGGAGTGGGGTAGAATCGAATCGTAGAATTGTACGATTCTACAAAATTGAAAAATTGGGCTTCAAAATGTAACTAATGATTACATACATAATTTTCAAGCAATGAGAATGATAATAATATATATTGTTGATAACATAATATCAACTATACAAACATAAAATAGTTTTAGAAGTAATTCCGCTCACGCATAACTCAAACAATACACTAGAATGTCAGAATAAGGGTAAATATTCTTAGTCACGAGAGTACGAGACAGTTGTTGTTAAATTATTAAAAAAAATAACGTTGTTAACTCCTAAAATTGTTTCCCCTAATAAAAGATCCGATGATAATAGAATACCAAGTGTCAAGTTAGTTCATGTCAAACAGATAGTTAAAGAATGACAACTACAACAAACTCATGTTATAAAAGTGTTTTTTATATGCCCAAAGTTGAGTGCATAAGACTCATGAATATATCCTTTTGCCCCAAAAATTTAAATAGTTAAATAAAATTTTAAAATTCTTTAAATTGATGTTTTATAAGCTTAATTATGATTTATATTGAATAATATATAAGTCGCTGACTAAAGTTAGGCTTAACTATGACACCCTTACACTCTTTAGGTTATAACATAAAATATATAAATGATATGGGTACGGGAATAATTCTATTAGAAAGTAGACCTCAAGAGCTTTCCAACGATATATTATAAGCCTAATTCCAACTTCGTAATTAAAAGTTATGGGTTTCGAAAAATCAGACTTTTGCAGGAGTGGAATCGTTAGAATCGGTAGAGAATCGTGGAATCGGTCCGATTCCACCGATTCTATCAATTCTTTGACCGATTCTAACGCACAACAATTTTACCGACGATTTACGTCGTTTGAGTGGATTGGGATCGTACAATTCTACTATCCGAATTGTGATTTTAAAAACATTGGTTATATGTATGCCCTTAATTTCAACATTCATAAAATGTTTGATTTTGTGACAAATGAATTTGATCCCTAGAGTTTAATATTTATTGTCATTGGCTTTTTATGAATATACAAAAAGCTTATCATTGAGTCTTTGACTAACATTTAATAAAAGCAAAAGGTCAAAGTATAGACAAATTAGGACTAGAAATGGTTTAATTTGATCTACAATTTCATAAAATTCTTCGTATGCTGCTATTTGCACATAAAAGTATTGACAAATAGGGACTAAAAATGGTTTAATGTTTTATTTTTAATTTGCAATACATTAGCAAGAGGAACAATGTCTAATTCTTGCTACCTACTCCATATACTCCATAATAATTTCAAAGGTTAAATTATAAGTAAATTGCAAAGTAAGTTGGCCAAAAAGAAAATTTCACGGTAGTGACAAATATAGCAATAATGTCCTAAAGTTTTCCATCAACAAATGGGATAGGTTTTGGTAATTTAGTGTTTATCTTTTTGTTAGGACTTTGTATGTTTCTTTAGGTGACTTTATTGTCAATTTGTTAAATTTGTCGCCATGTTTTTGGTCTCATGAATCTATTCAAACTTTTGGCATTTAGTGACAATCCATACTTGTATAATTTCAAAAAAAGTCAAACTTGAACAAGATTGAAACAATAAAAATAAATAAAGAACACCCTATTCTACTAAACTTATGTTTGAAATTGATTAAATCAACTTGCATTATAACTTAAGACACTTTTTTGAAAAAAAAAAAATTGTACCTTTTTTTTTTTAATTATGTGAAACGTTCTGAGCTTTTGCACTATTCACCTAATCTAATACGGTAAGTATGAATCATAAGTAGTATGTAGATTATTGTTTTCAATAATTATATCTGTGATATTATATATAATTTATAGACTGTATAGATTAGTACTTTAGAGCTACAATTTTTTTATAACTTAAATATAGTTTGGAGAACGGCTAATGAAATGTTTTTGTAATTTAAGCTTGGAATTTTGTGAGTTAGGTAAAATACAAACTAGGTACACTTTCAATTCTTTTAAGCCTTAAAAATTAGAATACAACTGATGATTGATTTATTATTATTCAATCAAGGTTAGGCAAACCAGGACTTTACAATTTATAATAGTCAGATGTTGACTTTGAATAAAGGAAAAAAATATATATAAAAATGAAGATAAGTTCAATATATGTAATACAGGTTTGGTTTATATCCATGCAATGCCAGGAGGAGGAGAAGAATTAGACTACTCATACCGAAAAAATTACATAAGATTTCATCCCAAACTAATTGGCTATGAGTTACCCGGGGAATAGCTATGACAAGTATTTGTGGCTCGGGTGATGTTCCAGTTTTTTAATTTGAACATAAAATAAAGGAAATCTGATACAAGTAAAATATAGTTGAGTTAGGATTGCAAGCATAATTGAATTGAAATATTAGATAAGATGGTAAGATTTTTCTACCTATTACTCCGTATGTTTTATGAGTTTGAGCTCTATAATAAGGCTTTTTATCTCATAAAAAATGTATGTATAGTATTTGAGAGGATAATGTGGCATGTTTATAGTGCATATATATATTAGAGGGGTTCAGTGTTACTTGACACATTTTTTTCACGAACGGTTTATTATATGTAGAACAGTTCCTATAATATAGAACAGTTCAATTGTGATCAACATATATGTGATCTTTTGCTTGAGTTGATATATGAGGCACAATTGAGAAATATTGATGTAAACATGCTTGAAATACCATCATTTCAATTATTACTAGTACTGAATATCATTTTGATTGCAATGGCAATAACAATTCATTCTCACGACGTTTATTAACACTACATAGTTTACATTATTTACGTTATATTTGGTTCAAAATCAAAACCCTCTGATCTACATACTTGAAATTGTTGTTGAATACGGAGTACTTCGTATATAACAGATACTAGCAATATAATAGCTAATCTAGCTGAGATTGTGTAATTCACTGATTCTATAAATTAAAATAACCCTAATGAGAGAATAAATATAGGGAGAAGAGAAGTTCTAGATCACAATACATTCTTCTTAAAGTTCTTACTATACTACAAAAAAAAAAAAAAAAAAAAAAAAAAATAAAGAGAGAGAGTAATAACACGAATCAGTTATATATTATCCCGTCGTAGATGAAAATTACAAATGTAGGATATGAACATACATACACTCAAAGTAGAGGATTTAAAGATACAATGAAAGTACTCCAAACAGTATGAAAAGAATCAAAGATAATGGAGGCAAAATTAAAGCAACAAAAAGAATGAAGATACACTACTGAGTTGTTACTATATTAGTGTACTTTTTAGAATCCAACTAACAAAATAAAAGCAAGAATATAAATGTACTCTATAATCTAAACAGTTGATAAAATATCTTCCTTTTTTTGGTGCCAGATAATTTTATTTACTTTTTGGTAAATTATTTACAACCTACTTCCCTTTACTCACCCTTAAGTTGCAAACTTTAAAGCCTATTGCCGCGTTTTTTGGCCATTTATTTATATGACCCAGCTTTTTATACGTATGTCATTAATGTGAATGCAACACAATTTCTAAAAGGGTTTTAACTAATAACGGTTCATTGACGGTGATTATCCAAATTATTTCTTTGTTTGCGTCTTTTTTATTTAATTTTTTTGGTGTATATATGAAGAAGCAAAAGAAACAAATGTGGATTGAGTTCAATCTAGCTAAGGTTGTATCGAAACGTTGATCTTTCTTAGATGGATATAGTAGTAGGATTGGTATAAAATAAATGTTGATCTTTTTCGATGATGGGTAGTAAGATAGGTACAAAATAAATGTTGATCTTTATCGATTGGTTGGGTCATAGACTCGTGACTATCTGGTTTAAATATAGATTGAGTTTGAAATTAGTAAGGGTTTAAATTAGATTGAGAAGCAATATTCCCCATTCATATCATCTAATCATTTAACAAAATTTTAAAATATCAGTGCACTACTTATCTAGATTTGAAGAGCAGTTGAATTAATCAAGTAGTGCCTCCTAAAGGTTGAACAATATAATTAGGGGCACTAGCTATTTAATCACTAAATTGGGAATGACAAAGCTTAAACTACTACATATAGTATAGTATATATATATTGGAGTCAAATTTTATCATCATATAGGAGATATCAAATTTTTATACGAAGTACTACCTCCGTTAATTTTTATCTGCAACTTTTACTATTTTAGTCCGCTAAACATTATGTGCAACTTTCTATTTTCTTTCTATTTTTAGTAAACAAAAACCATAGAAATTACATATTTACCCTTACTTAAAAATTCTGATTTTTGTAATCTTACCCTTATTTTACCAATTTTGCAAATGGGTAGGCCTACTTTCTCTCTCCTATCACTTTAATTACCCTCATTTGCTTCCTCTAATATTTGCTCTTTAAGTTTTGCCTTGTGAACCGTAAAGTAAACCACTCCAAAGTTGCAAATAAAAATTAACGGAGGGAGTATATTATATATATATATGTAATATGTCTAATAACTTGTATGACATGTCCAAAAACCTACATATAAATTTCAAAAACTCAAGATATTTAAAAACTTTTGTGAAATGTCCTATAACTTCGAAATCACACAATACTTTCTCATCTTATATTGCCCCTTCATCTTCCCCCAAATTAAATGGCCTTGCCTGTGGGTTAGATTGACTCATGCAGGGTTCCACTCGGATATGCCAACTCTATTTACCTACCAAAATGAGAATAATTTAACTGTACTTGTATTTAATATCGAAGGACAAACTATAAGGGGTATAATTGGCATTAACACCATACTTTAGGAGAAAATGTGGCCTTTTTTTTTTTTTTTTTTTTTGAGGGAAAGGAGAAAATGTGGCTTCTATATGATGATAGGACTATAGGTGTAACACTGATTCAAGATATTAAATCGAATTAAACCACACATTTATATCCTCACAAATCACGATCATTATTGCAAGTACATAAGACATCAACCTTGCAACAAGCTAAGGTAGGGGCATCCAAATCTTTAGACACAAGCGACCTTAACAGCATTGACGATGACTAAGCACCAACAATTAGTAAGCTCAATCAGAAAACCGGCCTATAAACAAAGTTTCTCAACTATATTGTCTAATAAGCATGATTTCATTCTAAAACCAATTAGTAATAAATGTAGTAGCTCGCTAGTCTTATAAGTTGGCCATCTTTTTTTTTTTCAGTTTATTTAGTATGAGAAGACTAATCTTAACTCACGTATTTGCTCTTTTCCTAACAAATATCCAGTCTGATTTTGATATGAATTCGACATGATTAGACTTAAGCCAAAATATATAGGACTCATTATTGATTGTATTTCATACTTCTTCTGTTCTTTTTTACTTGACCCGCTTTAACTTTTACACTATTCACCACCCCCCTCCTTTGACCGTCTTTTGTGAATAATATGTAAGGAAAAACATATTCATGTGAGATCTTTTTGAATTCGTCTCAATAAATACTATTATAATATATAACTTTTATAATTTTTACTTATGGAGAATTAAAGTTATTGATTGTTAGAGTTTTACATTGGTAAACGTGATAAAAGAAACAAGTCAAGTAAAAAAAGAACAAAGGAAGTAACATTTTATTCAGCAACATATCCATCAATCAAAATAATACTATTTTGTTTTTACTAAAATTGAACCTTAAACTAATGACTTATCTCTGATCAAACTCGATGATCTATACTTGATTTATTCTAAAACATGACTAGCTACTGTAATTTTATTTGGTAAATGACTTTTTATTGGGTTTTGACTTTTTCATTTGGTCAAACATCTTAAACATTTGTTTGATAATTGACTGTTTGGTAAATGACTTTTTATTGGATTTTGACTTTTTCATTTGGTCAAACATCTTAAACATTTGTTTGATAATTGGCTTTTTCAGCAAGCCCAAAAGCTAACTTCAAGGCTAAATGAAAAGACTTCCTGGAGCAGCTTTTGGCTTATAACTTTTCAGTACCTAAGTTATTACCTCGTACATCCAACTATCAATTTTTACCGATCATACTCATACAGATCAAAAGTCAAACAACCAACAAAAAAATCAATCAAACAATTGGTCAAATAAGTCAATCAAACCAACCAATATGGAACAATCAAACATACAACCATCAATAGCTAACAATGCCATATTCGAACCTCAAACAATGTAGTACCCTTATTACTGTAAACTAGCAAGCCCACTAGTAGTAGTTTGTTTTGTTCATTCTTTAAAAAAAGGTCAAGGGTAGTTAGGTGAATGTACGATAGATTTTTTTGGAATGAAGTAAAGTGGCCATGCAATAAATATGTGAATAGTATGTAGTATTTAATTAAGTTAGAGAAACGTCCACTTCTATTTGAAGGCAACCGATTTAAACTCGTAACTATTGAATTAAAGACACTCAGCTCATAACTCAATCTTTATTTATTTTTATATAAAGTGTATATTTATTTATTAGATGTGATTTGATTCTTTAGGCTTTAATTGTGGTATCTGTCTCACAAAAAATAAAATAGAGCTTAACAATCACACTTAATTGATCTATACCAGAATTCTTCAACACTTCTCTTATTATAGTACTAACTACTTCATTTCCTTGAGCATAATGCATATTTCCAATTATGCGAAAGTTCTCTTTTAATGGAACATCAATTAGCTTTATAATTAGGCTAAATGTTAATTCTAGATCTGGCTTCTTGTTGAAGAATTGGCGATTTATCATGCAATTCCTGGATTTGTCTGCCTTTCTCTACATGTAGTGATAGGCATCATTTTAATGTGTTTAATTGGTACTTTGTCGGTTTCTAGCCTAGATCGTCCTAAAATATAATGACAGGTTTCAGTATTTAGTGAGTTTAGTTGACTTTATACTATATGATGTATTTAATTAGAATATTTATTTTTGGTGAACAATTAGAATGTTTATACATTATTCTAAGCATCTTATTTTTCACTAATTACTTAAAATAAGTGCACCTTTTTTTTTTTTTTTTGAAGGAAAAAATAAGTGCACCTTATTTTTCTAAGCACCATATATTTTTAACCTTATTTTCTTATTTTTCTAAGCACCTTATTTTTCACCTTATTTTCTGTTTAAAGTAATTTATATTGTTACAAGAGTTTGAGGGTATTATTCAACACTTCTAAATTAGTCCATCCAAAATTGTTATTTAGAAGGTTTAAAAGCAAATAAGACCCAAAATTGAAAATTTATATATTCTTCTACTAGATTAGTCTCGTGCGATGCTATTTGAACAAATAAAATTTTCTAAATTTGTTTATATTTTCTTACCAATATTAAAAAAAAACAAAAAAAAAAAAAATCCCAAAACAAATAATACATCAAATAATAATAATAATAATAAAAAAAAATAGAGCTTGATACTAAATTACTACTAACAATATAACTTACCAGAATTTTAATAAAAATCAAAAAATGATTAGGATAATTTTTAATAACAACATAACATGTGTCTAATTTTAGAATAGGATGATGTAAGCGGTTGTTATTTTAGTATTATATTAGTTTTAGATATAGATTCTTATAAAGCGAATTGATTTTCTATGATACAATCCATTTTCCTGGTCTATCTCATATTCTCATTATTTTATTTTTTTTTGAAAGAAGTCCTAAAGAACACTATATGTTTCGGGGTTTTCTGGTGTCCTGCGGGAGAGTTACAACACCGAGACTGGAACCGGACGCCTGTACCTGCAAAACAACGAAGACTCCTTGTGGTGGGAGCTCCGCCTCCAACGGTCAAGTCAGTACTTGTTTGAGGAGTAATAAGTGCGGAAATTAAAGGGGGGAGATCTGGTTCCTCTAGGGGAGGAGTGATCAATGTGTTTAGACTTCTCTAGGTGAGAGTCATTCTTCTGAATATGGAGGCTAATGACATGTTTATATAGCCTCGAAGTTTGTGCCCAATACTAGGTTTTCTGGGAAAAACCTAAGACTGATTGGGCTTGCCTCGGGAATTGGGCCTGCGATGGCCGTTTTCCAGGTTGGCGGATAATGGGCCACATGATGTGACCTGATTAGTCCATGTTGGACCTATTAGGGTGACAAGTGGCGGACGCTGATTGGCCCACGTGGTGGACACGTGGCAGGTCCGGATTGGTCCATTTGTCATGGGTAATTTTACCCTAAACATTTGCCCCTCGGAAGGAGTTATTTCTCTTTCCAGGAGGGATTGCTCCTTTCGAAGGTTAGACCCTCGAAGCTTTGCTAGGTCGGCATCTTGTCTAGTTCTAATGGGAGATGGACTTGATTAACTTAGAAAATTTTGATACCTTGGGCGGTATGACATTTTCAAAGTTAATCAATCATAATAATGATTGCCGCCGAACTAGACAGATGCCGATTCTTTGCCCTACTATGCAGATAGCCCCTGATCAGGTGGACTGTCAACTATTGCACAAGGGGTAAGCGTTTTAGCATTATTCGGCCGTTGGCCTCTTTTGATTCAATATACTAAGTTCGGTACTTAGTTTATTTCGTTGGGGGATGGCTGGTCGTCTGCTTTGGTGGCTGCATAGAAGCAGGCGTCAGACAGGACGTCCAACCAAAGTAGCTACGTCTGTTGGGTTACAGACGACAACTTTAAATATAGCCAACCTAGTAAGAATAGTGGTCGAGTACCTCTGTTTACCAAAAAACAGGCGGACTCCTCATACCTTTTAGGTTCCGTACTAAGGAGGGCGACTGGTTAACCTTGCGGTTAGTCAATCACTGCCTATTTTGTTTGAGTGGTAGGGAAACCAGGCGGCGGGGGCCGGATAGTCCCCTTGATTCGCCAAGTTTTTCTTGGCTATTAACTCAAAGGTTGTTAACCTAGCAGGAGTAGTGGTTGAGAGCCCCTGTTTGCTAAAAACAGGCGGGCGACTCATACTTTTTAGGCTCCATACTAAGTTTTAGGGAGTGACTATAAGTTAACATAGGAGTTACTTAGTCTCCGTCACACTCTAGCTTGAGTAGTAGAGGTACCAGGCGGCGGGGGCCGGCTGATCCCCTTGATTCGCCAATGTTTGTTGGCTATTAACCCAAGGAGTGGTTACCTAGTAGGAATAGGGGTTTGAGTGCCCCTATTTGCCAAAAAACAGGCGGTCTACTCAAACCTTTTAGGTTCCATACCAAGTTTGAGGGAGTGACTATGAGTTAACGTTGGTGTTACTCAGTCGCCGTCACTCTTGCTTGAGAAGTAGAGGTACCAGGCGGCGAAGGCCGGCTAGACCCCTTGATTCGCCAATGTTTGTTGGCTATTAACTCAAGAGGTACCCCCTGCATTTATCCCAAGTAATACAGGCGGTCATCTGACTCAGATGTCAACTGCTACCACTGGTTTGGTTAGTGATAGAGTTATCCTTGTCTCAAAAACGGCTACGTGGTTGCCCTTGGGGATAGTCGTATAGGTGCCGTGTAATTAGTTTATAGAGCAATGTTCCACCCAAAAGGGAGCTGCTCTCTGCGACGAATTTCATCCGGAGGGATGCCGCCGGACGCCTGCTATGATGTTGGGACAGGTCGTATTAGTTTAAAGATTGGATCAGTTGGCTTGGCGCCTGGACTGATCATTCGGCTTGTGGCCTTGGTTAGTTCTTGGTGAACGTAGGTGCTAAGTAAGAGGAGGGTAGCCGCATGTTTAGGCACAGGGTCGGCCAGGCCACCATCATTTTTTAGCTAAGTATAGGAGGGTGGTCGTCTGTCTTGGAATCGACTGTATGTCCAGACGGCATGCCCCTATGGTGATAGAGTAAAATATTCAATGGAGAGTAGCCGACTGTAAAGGTACAGGCGGCATGCCCCTCTGAAGATAGAGTAAAATACTCAATGGAGAGTAGCCGACTGTAAAGGTACAGACGGCATGCCCCTCTGAAGATAGAGTAAAATACTCAATGGAGAGTAGCCGACTGTAAAGGTACAGACGGCATGCCCCTCTGATGATAAAGTGAAATACTCAATGGAGAGTAGGCGACTGTAAATGTATAGGCGGCCTGCCCCTCTGAATCAGTATCAAGTATTGAAATCATTTCAAGTGTTAGAGCAGATGGATCACCTAGTTCCCTTCCATAAAGGATGGATGGTGTTATTAATGAGAGTTGGCTGCTTTCATAGCTACGAGACTTCATTGTATAGGGGGCCGACTACTATTCATGCCGCCTCTCTTGCTTCATAGACTTAGGCAATATTCTTTAAATGAGAATGACAAGTGATCACATAACTGGGATAATCATAATAATGATTGAGGTAGCTTTAACAAGGCTATGAAACCACGCAAACCATAAAACCAGACATTCGGCATGCCGCCTGGTTTGAAAAACATCCTATTCTTTGATGGATTTCATGCCGCCTGCCAGCCTATTTGTGAGGACCAATGAAGGTGCCATCAAAGTGCCGGCTACCCAAGCTGAAGCGTCCACGAGAAGTTGCTAGATTTTATTGCGCATCCGTTCACTAAAATAAGAGTAATAAAGGTTCTGACTTATCAAGAAATTGCCGGTTGTATAATTATACTCGGTCATCCGTGCTTGGCTGTCCCTTGAATTATGCAAGCTGGTACCAAAACTCATTTGCATCAAAGTATGCTCGACACCATAATCATTGAATTGAGCTAAAACCATGCGGGCATTTCGAAGCAAAGTTCATTTCAGCCCTTGCTTTCAAGGATCGTTTTTTGAGGTGTAGTAGGGTCATGGGCCTATAGCTGCTTGATTTCATGGCCAAATTCTAAGCTTCACTTACACTCGGCCGGAGCATATATGGTTTCTTTATATGAGCACATGAACACATGAAAATATAGTGCCTTTCGACTCGTCAATAGGGGCGCTTGTATTTCTAGACGGATGGTATGATGTTGCTGCTTGTATGAGAGAAAGGGGGTTTATTAGCTTCTTAAAATGGCTTAACAACCGGTGGTACAGTGTTCCCCTACACTCATACAGCCGCCTAGCCGCCTATTTTGTACTTACAAACACTCATTCGACTCGGCTTTTAGAGTTTCTTGGAGTCCGCCAGTTTATATTGCTAGTCGACTGTTTTAGGTGAGTTTGTGCGCTTTACACATTCACCTGGCTGGGGCTGGGCGCTATCTGTGTTATTGATTCAGTCGGTGAGCTAGGCAAGTAATGCAAACGGTGATAAGGCCGGCTGATTTATGCTAGGTGTGCCGACTGACTTCGTAGAATGTAATATGTGCCGGCTGTTTGTAATTGGATGACCGTGGAGATGTTTTGGAGTTCTCCAGGCTAGACCATGATATACAGCTAGTTTGCATTATATAATAATTCCTTTAATTAGAAATTGTAATATATCATCATGCATCATAAAACCATGATAAAGATAACTTTATCTTTGCATGATTCATTAAGGTGCCCGAGTGGTTTCTTGCTCTTGTGGCTGGGATGAGGGCAGGCTGCCGCCTGCTGCTTCGGTGCTAGGACTAGGCCGGTTGTCTATTAGATAACAAGGGGCTTGCTTGCACCTTACCAGATCTTGCACTATAAACCTATGGAATGCCATATTGAAGCCGTATATACGTAGTATGAGGGCTGTTACTTTTGACTGCCGCCTAAGTACCCAAATGCTCAACACATCTTGGGAGCCTTCTACATATGTAGAGTTGGGTGGCTCGCAAGAATTTAGGCGGCTACCTTGTCAGGTAGGCTACTGTCACCTGCTTGCTTTGAGGGACGTGGAATAGATGCCGCTTACTTTTGCTCGATTTTGCTGAGCATCTAGCGTAATCCAGCCATTAATTGGTTTTACTCACGTTTGCGGGCTTGCTGCATTTGTTGGGAGTGCCGAGTGTTTTAACATGGCTGGCTGCCGCCTGTTTTTAACGTGGCTGGCTGCCGCTGGCTGCTATGTGGCTGGGCGTAGGGCGGCTGCCACGAGGGCATATGCTAAAGGCTACTGCCGCCTACTGTCTTGAGGGGCATGCCGCCTGCTCCTTCATCAATGCAAAGCATTCGGCCATCCAAATGTCGTAACGCAAACAGCGAGAAGTGTGCTGCTTCAAATACATACAAGGGGCAGCCATCAACAATACCAGTCGGTTTTTAGCCTTTTAGTCAAATGCCTTGTGATGGCTTGTTGCCGAATGTATCTCCAAATGCGTTGAGATGGCCGGCTGACTTGCTTATTATGCTTTATTTAACAAAATTCGAAGAGTGCTCTGTTTTCATGGAGTTGAAAATTTATTGCCTCAAACTCGGCATTTGGTTGCCTATTTTTGAAATGCTTGTGCCGGCTTCGTGGCTGGTACTAGGCCGGCTGTCATCTGGCCGCCTGCTTCCTTGGGCGAGACGCCAATGCCCAGCTTTCACAATAAGAGACTAGCACATGAACAAGTTAAAGCATTCACTCTCATGGCCAATTATATTACAACGAGCCAAGCGCTACTCCTCTCGGCAGGCCGAGAGATTTTTATATGTGCGAGTATTTTGGCTGTTTGCTTTTGGAAGAACAAGCTGGAACCAAACTCATTCGTATCAAGTATACTTGGCATTATATTTTGAGCAAAAACCTTGCGACTGTACCTTGATAAAACATCATATAGAGCCGGCTGTTTATGCGAGAATGAGGGCTGCTCTTATGGTTGCCGCCTAAAAGCTCAAAGGCTCGACGTTGGCATGCCACTACTGCACTCACAGTCGGGCCTTTATCGAAGGAAAAACAGCAGGCTTCCTAGACATGTAGAACAACCGACCGAGGAAGCTGTTCGTGACAAGCATCATGGGAGCCGGCTATGTATATAGCGATGTGGGCTGGTAGTTATGACACTACTTATGCCACTTGATAATATCAAATGCTAAGATTAACTTTGTAGTAGGTTGCCACCTAAGGCTCTTAGGTGGAGAAGCTTGACCGTCTGACTCTTTGCATTCGGCCGTATGACGCCTGCAGTAGTTGGCCGCCTGGCCGGATGCTCGGTGGCTGGTATATTGCCGGTTGTACCCAGTAGTTTCATGCGAGGCGCATGTAACTTCAACTGGGAGTTGTTTGATCTGGCCGACTGTTCCTTTGGTGGAGCAGTCGCCTTTTTATTGACAAGCTCTTGGATCTTTCCCTTGAAAGTACTCATGAGAGTCATGATTTCTGTCCTAGTAATAGGAGCAGATCCTTCGGCCGCCTGCTGAGTCTCAGGCGGTGGGCCGGCTGGTTTACTAGATTCAGCCAGGCAGTCTCCCCGTTCCTTCCTTTCGATGGGACGGGTGCGTCGAGCTCTGAGGGACCCGTCAGGGGCCGTGTGAGTCTCGACTTCATATTCTTCGTCGGTACCCTGGTCTGACTGGACCAGGGGGTCGTCCATGGGACGCTTCTCACTTAGAATCGGTACAGACTGTGATACCATCTCGAAAGTACTCTCCCCACAGGTGGCCTGGCCGACTGTTCCTTTGCAGGAACAAGCGCCCTTTGGTTGATCAAGTCTTGGATCTCCCCCTTGAAACTACTCATGAGGGTCATGAGTTCATTCCTGGTGATAGGGGCAGATCCCTCGGCCGCCTGCTGAGTCTCAGGCGGTGGGCCGGCTGGCCGACTGGGACCAGCCTCTCGTTCCCTCCTTTCGGTAGGACGGGTGCGCCGGGCCCTTAGGGTCCCGTCTGAAGCTGTGTGAGCTTCAACTTTAAATTCTTCCTCAGTATCATGGTCCGACTGAACTTGAGGGTCGTCTAGGGGACGCCTCTCTTCAGGAGTTGGTACAGACGTGGATGCCATCTCAGAAGTACTCTCCCCACAGACGGCGCCAAAATGTTTCGGGGTTTTCTGGTGTCCTGCGGGAGAGTTACAACACCGAGACTGGAACCGGACGCCTGTACCTGCAAAACAACGAAGACTCCTTGTGGTGGGAGCTCCGCCTCCAACGGTCAAGTCAGTACTTGTTTGAGGAGTAATAAGTGCGGAAATTAAAGGGGGGAGATCTGGTTCCTCTAGGGGAGGAGTGATCAATGTGTTTAGACTTCTCTAGGTGAGAGTCATTCTTCTGAATATGGAGGCTAATGACATGTTTATATAGCCTCGAAGTTTGTGCCCAATACTAGGTTTTCTGGGAAAAACCTAAGACTGATTGGGCTTGCCTCGGGAATTGGGCCTGCGATGGCCGTTTTCCAGGTTGGCGGATAATGGGCCACATGATGTGACCTGATTAGTCCATGTTGGACCTATTAGGGTGACAAGTGGCGGACGCTGATTGGCCCACGTGGTGGACACGTGGCAGGTCCGGATTGGTCCATTTGTCATGGGTAATTTTACCCTAAACACTATATATCTTATTAAAGTCATACGACATCTATAATTGACAATCAACGATAATGAAAACATATCTAACAAAATCAAACAGGAATTAATCAGGAAAGGGATAAGAATTCAAATACATAAATATAACAATTCGACACATTCTCGATTCGTTGTCTCATACCACTTTTTGAGTAGATCCGATCCGTTGCTGCTTCATAATTTTGTGAAAAAGAAAATTCTTGTGCTGATTTTGTAACTCGAATCTGAGCAATAATAAATCGTAGCCTCGCACAACTGGAGACCAAATTAAACGTAAATAACACCTTGTCTTTCGAAGGAGTTCGAAAAACGTCTTGCGAAGGAGATAAACTCTTTCTTTCGAGAAAGACATAATTATAACATAAAAAAAAATAAAAAAATAAAACCCTTAGAAGGAAACAAAGATTAGGGCTTTCCACCTATGAAAAGCCATAGAAGCCCCTTCGAATTCCTCTCTTCATCCCTTTATTTTTGCCCCATTGCTATTTTTGGGGTCAAATTTTAAAAACTTTGATCATAAATTACCGTTAATGTATAAAAGATAATTTAGTCATGAGTGGTCTTATTATATTCATCTCATTGTATATTTTATTATTATCACGTTTTTATAATATTTACATATATGGAAATAAAGATATAGATGTTTTAATACGCGTTTTGGAGACTGTGTCCAGTCAAATGGGACAAAAAAATAGGGACAGAGAGAGTAACAATGAAGGCTAGGATTTAGGAGAGAGAAGAGGCTAGGGTTTTTTTTTTTTTTTAAGCAATTGCACTTCTCTCATATTCTCATTATTAGAATACCCTAAATTTTAGGCTAATTATATTAGATAAAATAATGTAAATTTAGGTGGAGATATAACAATTTTTAATTAAGAAGATATTTAAATAATTAAGGTGCTTCCCTAAATAATACAAACAAAAAAAAAAAAAAAAATAGGGGCAGCATATTGTCGGCGCAGCAGCATCAAGTATAGTAATTACTGGGAGAGTGATAATGCGAAATTACCGGAACTCAGATTTATTCCACACACTTCCACTTCATTTTGATTGACTTTCTGCCCCACCATTCTAACAAACTCTTCCCTCTTTTTTTCTTTCAATTTCAATTACTGATAACATAGGCAAGGTTAAAAATGCTACGATCCGAGTACTCGATAATGACAGTTATTTAGTGCAACACTTTAAAATTATACCTTTTTAAAATCAAATAAGATACTGTAGCATTTTATTTGATTCAGTATGTTATGTGTTAGTAGTTAAATTGATAAATTTTGTAGATGTTGCATGATTTTCTTCATAAAAAAAAACTATATTTATCAACAAAATTATTTACTAAAATTAACAATTTTTTGATAAAACTAAATATCAAAATTAAAAGTACACCATAAACCTAACTACAGTATCTGAACAACATGTTGTGTATAATGATAAATAAAATTCCAAATTTTGAAGCCCTTATTTTCATACGCCTTTTGCAATCGCTCATTTTACACATACTTGAAAGTGGAGACCATCTGAT
This sequence comes from Chenopodium quinoa, assembly GCF_001683475.1. Lineage (NCBI taxonomy): Eukaryota > Viridiplantae > Streptophyta > Magnoliopsida > Caryophyllales > Amaranthaceae > Chenopodium > Chenopodium quinoa. Next base: position 1,833,123 of record NW_018744143.1, on the reverse strand, counting down.
TACTACTCCCTTTGTTTTGTTTGATTATAATCGCGATAATTTGACTTTTACACTATTCATTTGCTCACTTTAACCATACAATTTATTGATATATAAAAAACATATGAAGGCATGTAAAATATTTTTGACTTAGTCTTTAACTATTTATGTACTCCAACATTTTTATTATATTATTAATTAATTATAAATATTTTTTATCAAAGTTAAACATTGGCATGTGTGTCAGTTAAAGTGTTACGATTATTATGAAATAGAGGGAGTACTTCAAAGTAGTATTTAATAAACCAAAAAAAAAAACTTTAGCTTGTTTGACATCGTTTTTTGTTTTCACTTTTGATTTTCTGAAAATAAAAAACCAAAAACTAGAAACAAATAAAAGATGTTTCCACTTTTCTATTGTCAAAATTTCAAAATTATCATGATTTTAATAAATTATGATCAATTTTTTATTCATTATATGATATACCATATGATTTAGAAAACCAAAAAACAGAAAACATTATACCAAATATACCCTTAATTTAAAACTCAATAAATAAATAAATAAATAAATAACAAACTTCCCAAAAAATCCGAACCTCTTTTCCCGGTAACCCTTCCAAACAATCCCCTCATAAATTGCAGCCTCTTCACACGTATATAATCCTTCCCTCCCATCAATCACTTCCATTTCACACACCCCCTTACTTCCATTATTCCATTCTCTCTCTCTCTCTCTCTCTTTAATCCTAAAACAACCGAAACGCGTCGTCTTACGTCCTTTCCCCATATCACCCGCTTTTAATTCTGCGCAAAAGCTGGCTTCCAGAATCATCATAGTTTGAACCCCACCTCCTTACTTATTGCTCCGAAATTTGGAATCTTTTTATCCAATAGCTCGGAGCATAAATTAAATAAAATTATTTATAAATTAACAAATTACAATACAATCGATAATGGGTAAAGGAAGTAGAGATTGGTCACAGATCTATGCAATCTACGGCATGGATGAATGGCAAACATTCTTGTTTCTATTCTTCCATGCTTTGATCTTCTCTCTATTATCTGTATTCATCCTTCATTTCTTTGCTCCTTTTACGAGTGTCCTATCCGCTCTTCGGGTGTTCTCTTTGCTGCCGCCGGGATCTGCGAGGTTTGTCGCCGGGTTGATTGGTTCGGTGACGGCTTTGATCGCGGTGTGCCTGCTGTTTGCGGCGGCGAATTTCTTATACTCAGCTGTGCCGCTGCGGTGGGAGATCTCTCAGCGGATGATCTCCGCTGTTACTGATTGGTCTAATGTTAAGACTGCTCTTGATGTTGGTTGCGGCAGAGGTAGGCTCATTCTTATATGTTGCTCTTTTTCTTCTTTTGTATACTTTTGCTAATTGTTATGTTATGGAGTCTTAAATGTATTTAATGTTTTATATAACTGATAATTATTTCATTTTTACTAGTAAATGGTATGGTTTATGGTAACAGTAATCTAGTGGGAGTGCCTTTATTCTTTTATTTTATACAAAAGAAAATACTGGAAATGTTTTTATACAGTAACCTTATTTGAAACTTAGGAAAAAAAAGTATATGGTAACATTGTATTTTGTAAACAGTATACAATGTTAAATTTCAAATAATTCAGAAATTCATTTATTGTTTTCTTATCTTCATTCAATCATTAAATGTAGTACTAGTATATGAATAGTACCATGGCATTAAAGTCAAATATGGCGGATGAAAATAAAAGGTAAAAATGGATGATTTAATCTCTCAATCAATTCCGTAATACTCCATTTTTTTTATTTTTGTTATGTTTTTGAAGGAACTCCATTTATTTTTGTTGGTTTGTGCTTAATTTGAATTTTGATGTTACGTACTAATTAAAAATATCATTTGTTTGCATATTATTTTAATTTTAAGTAGTATTGTACTCCGTAATTAATAATTTTGTCAATAGTAAAATTTAAACTTTAACTATAGAAATGGCGTGATTATGATTTATAAAGGTAAACAGAGTCATTAATACTTGGTAGAAAGTGTTACGCTAGAATCATAATTATAGTCAGAACAAAATTCACGGAAAAAAGTTTAAACTTTTACAGGTATTCTCCTAAACGCGGTCGCTTTACAACTAAAGAAGCAAGGATCATCAGGCATAGTAGTAGGACTAGACCAAAAGCGGTCAATAACGTTACAAACGTTACAGACCGCTAGTCTAGAAGGGGTCCAAGAATACGTCACCTGTCGAGAAGGTGATGTAAGGAGGCTGCCCTTTCGAGACGACTACTTTGACGTGGTCGTTTCGGGGGCAGCGATAAGGCGGGCCGGGGCAAAGGAGGAGCGAGAGAGGGTGGTAGGAGAGATGGTTAGGGTGTTGAAGCCAGGTGGGGTAGGTGTAGTGTGGGACCTACAGCACGTGCCGGAGTACGTGAGGAAATTGCAAGAATTGCGGATGGAAGAGATTCGGGTATCGGAACGCGTCACTGCATACATGGTTAGTAGTCATATAGTGTCGTTTCGGAAGCCTTGTTATCAGCAATTACAGAATATGGTGGGCCCTGTTTATTCTTATGCTGGGGAAGTCAGACTTGACTGGAGATGCCACAATTTGTGCTAATTTTTCCTTTAAGGATTATATTACTTTCTTCCTTCACTTTTAGTTGCATCAGTTTCACTAAATGTGTGCGAGCTTTCTAATTAAATTGTTGCAACTAAAAATGAACGAAAAAGTATTACGGAGTAGTTTTTATATTTTTTTCTTTTAGGATTTTGGGGAGGCGAAGCCAAACCAAGATAATTGAGTGAGAAATTAGGGTGAGGAGAAACGGGGGAGAATATATTATAATGCTCTCAACAAAAAGAGATTGTGAATATTAAAACTCGAAAGTATATATACTATTAGTATTAGTATTAATATTAATATTAATATTAGTCTAGTACTAATTAATTTCCTAATAAAACAAGTCCCACTTGTGTGTAGATGAATTCTCTTGGAACAGATGAAATTTTTACTCGTATGGATTGTAAAGTTTCCTCTATATTCAAGCTCATGTATACTTTTGACATATTACTAACGTTTTGACTTTCACACTTGTAACATATCGTTTGAGCTAATGTATACTTTTGATATAATACCCTTGTTTTACTTTAACATTTACTACATATTTCGTATAACATATGTATGAAGGACTTTTTCGTATCTATTTACTGCAGCACTTTGATTTATGCATTATAACTTATTTAATCTTGACTAGTTTGAGGGGGAAAAAAAACGATCACATAATATAGCTAATGATTAACAAGTGTGAAAATTAGAGTAAAAAAATTATTAAGATGAGATTATAAATTTATAACTTAAATATAAATAAAGTAAATGTTAAAATGTTGTGACTTGTGAGTATTACAATTATGAGGAATTGATGTCAAAAAAAAAAAAAAAAAACAATTATGAGGAATGATGAAGAAGTTTCCCTACTCCGTATATAGAACGTAAATACATGGAGTAGGGATTCCATGAATATATAGAACATAAATATTTATGGTAATCATCCTTTGATACATATTCTTATACAAGTGAATTTGGTGAGCAACTCACTTTGTGTCTTTGAAATCACAAATTTGAGTCACACCTGCTATATTTGTTTAAGAATAGAGGGATTACGTTACCTTCCTCTTTATCTCAAATGTTGATTTGCGTAGTTGGATTAGTTTAACATATAAGAGGTGTTAGTTTGGTAGGATTCTATCTACTGAAAAAAACTCTACAAAATCAACTCTTTGCGAAATTTAATTTAATTTAATTATAATAGTTTTTAGGAAAGATTGCCAAAAATTACTTAACCTTTAGCCCATTATTTTTGAATAATACAACCTTTAGGGGGAGTTAATTTTAAACAAGACAAAATTGGATATCAAATGGATTTCGAGGTTAGGAAAGGGGAGGGGATGAGTTTTTGGTGGTGGGGATAGGGAAGGGGGGTTCTCCTCTCCTTCTCCCACCTCAAAACCAATCGAATATCCGATTTTGTCTTGTTTAAAATTAACACCCCATAAAGGAGCCAAATGTTATATTGTTTTTGGCAATTTTTCCTAATTTTATTAATCTAATTTTTTGTTCAATTTTTTTTGTTATTTGATTTTTCTGTAAATAAGAAAAAAATCATTAAGGTCGTGACATTTTTCATGACAAATACATTTGACAATCAACATAATCGATAATCGATTGTTGATCGTACACAAACAAACAAAAAGTTGGGGGGGGGGGAAGGGTGTGACTGTGTGAGATTGTGAATTTGTGAGAAGATTGAAGTATTTAATGAACAAAACAGTGTCAATATTAAACTAAATTGACACAATAAAACTATTTAAGAAAGATCACCGACAACGACTTCGAACAGATAGTATATAAATATTTATCACTCGAATCTCCGAGTATTATAAATTTGTTAGATAAGTTAATTTTACTCTTAGAACTTGCACAATACATTAATTTATAAGATCAATTATAAAACTTTGCATGATTGGATGCTAACTTCAGAACCTCGTTGCATTTTCCGACCAATGATTCAATGAACAATTGAACATGTATTGTAAAATAAACAAATCAAGCAAAATAGCACATGATGTTGCACCTATAAAAATATAAGTTTTGCTTTAATAATCTTTTCTAAAAATCAATTCTACCTATAACTCACGAAGTATTACTTTTTTTTTATGCCAGTTTAACTAGTTTAATCTTTCACACATCCACATGGTGACATAGGCGATTTGAGCACCATATATAATACATTCGACATGTACAAAAACACTTGTTTCTTTAAAAGTATGTAAGTCTGATCGTATGATAGATGCTTTGAAAAGAATGAAAACAATATACGAAGTATGTAATTTGTTATAGAAAGAGACAAACGTTTATCTTTGTTGATTAGTTTCATTGATCCAATTAGTTAGCAAGTATTTGATTTAATCGGTGAATTTGTATGCTACTCCGTAGCACGTCTATTACAATAACAATTTACATTTGTTATTAGCAGCAATCTTTGTACTTTGAAAAAATATAATACTCCGTAACATCTAATTTAATAAGATAATTTCACGGCTAATAAGGATGATGATAAGTACAAAGCTATTAAGATTAGGACTAATAGCTTTGTATAAGATCAGGACTAGCTAATTGATTTGTTTTCCCACATAAAAATTGAGATACATATATAGTTTATAGTTTAATTAGTACTAAATGGACTAGCTATCAATTTCTCAAGACAATATTTATCACACACGTCTTTTTTGATAATAACTATTGGTGAATACTCATCCCTTTCAATAATTCATCGGTTTTGTTACTTGGATAGCACCTTCATACACTCCTTGGTTTAGAATTCTTTGATTGACAGTTATTAAAATTGACATGATTGACCATGACTTATTGACGGCTTTTATATTGCTTTAATCATAATTACAATTATTTTATTGAATGTATAGATCTCATAGTTTGGTTATGAATTTCAATCAACACTATAAATTACAATGAAATCTATATTGTATGGGATTAATTACACTATTTTTATAATTTTTATGGAAAACAAATACAAGTACTACTCAAATAGTTGACCAATACCATCGGTCAACATTTGGCACAATATATACGTTGGAAGTCTTGGCCTTAATTTGTGGGGAATAGAATAGAAAAACAACTATGGTTGACCCAAAATTTGCAAAATAGACTTTTTCAGGGGATATCTTTGAAAATTGAAACTAGAATTTAGATAAATTGTTTGACAAGGTCGATATTAAGATTATTTGAGAGAATGATCACGTACAATATACAAATTAAAGCATATGTATAGAGTTTGCGTGAATTTTAATTTGAAATATTTCAAGCTTAATATACTATATAACACGTTAATTTTCTACTTCAATGTCACTTTACTTTGAAATTTTGAATCAACCATATTATATAAACAAACCATATCCCTTTTTCTTCAAAATAAAATAAAAACAACAATATCCCTTGATAATATTAATAAAGGGTTAAAAAGAGGCTTGTTTTTAAATAACTTTAATGAATTTTCAAATATTGATGTTGGACTTTAGGGGGGTTTAATGGATGTTAATTAAGACTTTAGAGGCCTTACTATAATGATAGTGAAGGGAGTGGGGTATTGATATTTGATAGTGAAGTCTTTATCCAAATTGTGTTTATTTGAATGTGGAAAATAAAATTAGAAAATTGTTGGTTTCAGCATTTAATGTTTATTGGTCACCATTCTTCTCTTATTACTAGAGTGTCACTGTTGGGCTTAGCAAGAACTGTATGTTATGTCATTCACCGACCATCCAAATCCGTAAATTATGGCACAAATTAATCCTACTTTATTAATGTCATTTTCATTAATAACTTGCCTTAAGTGAGTGTGTTAGACTGTAATTATTAGACTAGTGACATAAATCATCATTTTGTCATTTTAATATTATGTATATACGAAGTCATTCTCAAACAATATACCTCGACGTTTAAAATATCATAAGATTCATTGGTCATGTCAAAATATTATAGTTAGATCACTATTACACAAAATTTTGATTGTCTTTTACAAGAACGAAGTATGATTTATAAATAGTACTTTATGTATCATTGATACAAAAGAGGTAAATAGTTCATGTACATCAATTTCTTCAAAGAAAAGAAATAGAGTCCATCATGGAATTAAGAAAAAATTATTTTTGTAGAATGATCAATGTCTTAATACTCTCTAACTTTGAGAAAACAAAATAATACAATAGCATGTTAATTAGTTCGTGCTAGGTGTAATATTGTAATCAATTTCACTTTTTTAGTCTATTTTGTCATGTATATTCCACTATAAACAAATTTGTTTTGTAACAAACCATCACAATACAATAAAGTAGTATTGTAAAAGATATGAATCATATGAGTGACTTTTACTAAAATTAACAGATTCTTTATAAGTATATACCAAGAATAATCTATGTATAGCAGATTCTCGATGATTTACACTATTACATAGTTTTCAACTTTTCATTTCATTGAAAGAGTTTTTTCTTTATTTTATATTTATTCATACATTATTTTTCTTGAGAATACATACATTATTTACATGCATAAACTTAATGATTATAGATTATTAATACAACTTACACAAACTTAATACTTGATTTATAATGATACAAACTTACAATGTTTACAAATAGCAACGTAACACAATGATTTTCTTTGTTTTTTAAAACACTAAATACAGTGATTATCGGAAACTTGTAGAGTTGTATTCATACATCGATAACCTTTTTAATTTTACCATCTAATCAAACTGATCATTTTGTGTAATATATGGGTTAACATCATACTAATTATATAAAGAAAGTACACAAAGGCATATGAAATAATCATATCATATCAAATATCACTAATAAATAAAGTCAGTTTCATAGCCAGGCCACAAGACAACGACACTTGGCATTTCAATTTTTCGCCAAGTGTCACGCCACGTAGGATATAAATTGGTATTATTGTGGCACATATAATGCTAAGTAGGCGATTTTTGGATAGATTTTTTAAGATAAAATTTTTGCATAGAGTTTTATTATCGATAAAATTCTAATATTTCATATATATAAAATTAACCATAACTTTTAATAAATATCCTATAACTCAATTCTATTTCCATCATCAAATTCGTTTTAAAAAGTTCATTAAATTAAGATCCATTTATAATATATTTAATCACAAACTTTTATACTCTCTCCGTTTCCTATTAATCACAACATTAGGGTGCTCACAAAATTTAAGAAAAATTATAGGGTGGGGCTCAAAAGAGGATTTTTTATAATAATAATAAAGTATTGTTGGTAGAAGAGAGAAATAATAATAAAAAAAGTAGTATACGTGGGGTTGGTAACTAAGAAAGAGAAATAATAAAACATTTTTGAAAGTGGGGGTTATTAGTGGGAGAGAGAAATTATAAAATAATGGTGGGTTCTTTCTAAATATAAAAGTGTTGCAATTAATATAAAACTGATGTAAAAGGAAAGCTAGTGTTGCGATTAATACGAAACGGAGGGAGTACGTAGCTGACCAAACCGTGTCACCAACTATTACAAGATCAGAGTTACTTCGTTAGTGCTATAGGGATTACTTGGTCAGTGTTATAGTGGTTACTCAATCAGTGTTATAGATAGGGATTACTTAGTCAGTGTTAAAGGTTACTAAGTTAGTATTACAGGGGCACTCGATCAGTTTTATAGGGGTTACCTTATCCGATGGTGTGGTTAGCCACATGCAAAATGCATTGTTATTCAAAAAAATATTAGAGAATCAGTAAAATAAGTTTTAATCCATAAAAATAATTTTAGCTTGGTAAAATACTTATAGTTCAGTGAAAATAATTTAATTTCAATAAAAATAATTTTAAGTCAATAATAACATAGACATCTATTGCTTTTAAAATAAATTAAAAAAAAAAACAAACAAACAAACAAAACTATTCAAAGTACACTCCATATGATATCGCATGTCTAAATATCCAACGTTATCATAACGAATTATTTGACCGTATTTAACATTCAAGTAAAAATGTTATCTTACACTTTTATGAACCATTGGGCATCGCCCGGGCACAAAAACTAGTCACTAATAAATAAAGTCGGTCTTGCAGTCAAGCCACGAGATAGCGACACTTGGCATTCTAGTTTTTCGCCAAGTGTTGAGCCACGTATGCGACTTATTGTGATTAGATTAGATTGGATAGATTTATTTAGGATAAAAAAATATACATAAAATAATTTATAATTCTTTTGAATTTTTTTTATCTTTTTATTGACATTAGAATATTACTTATAGCAACACACCACATATTATAACTAATATGAATATCCAATTAACAATAGAATTTTACTCATATACAAATAACCATGTAATTATAATTATAAATATGACCATGTATCATTAATTTTTTTTAGTCTACCATTGATTTACCATCAAAAGCTTTTGAATCAGGTATTCTTCATACTCGGTTATAATATTTTTGTGTATGTTTGTGATTTTGTTAATGAAATTAAAGAGTAAAAAAACTACTAAAATTAGGATACAATTCAACAGAAAATGTACAATACAAGGGAATCTTAAAGTGAATTCAAATCAATGTTAGCAAGGTCTTAGTCCTCTTAGAACTTTACGGGTTTTACACATAAAAAGCGTTTCAATAATTTTTATTTATTTATTTTAATGCTAATCATTTTATTATTTTTTGAGCTTATTTTAAAGAAGAATGGAAGCAATAAAGTAAAAGATACTACTAAATTTAATGCTACAATTTAGTTTTTCTTTTGCTTTTTTATGTTAACTCAAATTTCTCGATTTATGTTTACAAAATTATGTTCTAACCATTCACATGCATAGAACATCACATGAACATGAACAAGTAAATTATAATTTGATCAAGGATTTAGTAATCAATAACGACAAATAAGACTGGATTTTAAAAGTAAGGATCACTAGATTGTGGGAAGTATTAAACCCAAAGAGGAACAATCAGTTTATAGGAATTGACATGATCCTATCTGATGAAGAAGTAAGTCTCTAACAATAGCACCTAACTTTTTATTGTATAATAATAATTGTAAAGAATAACTAACTCTTTTTATTGGAACAGACACACCATATTCATGTTTCGATTAGAGCAGAAAAGGCATTAGACATCAAACAAAATTCAAAAGAGGGATTTATGAAAAATATTGTGAGGCAAAACGATTCATTGTCATTCATGTGATGTCAAAGACTATAAATAGAGTACAAAGATATGACGACCTTAGGAAATATTCTGGCTCATATCAAATAATGCTATATTCTATCCTATGCAAATCATAACAAATCATAACATAGCATAATTATCATATCTCCACATAATTTTATCTTAACAATTTATCTATATGATTAAACACTTTAATGTGACACCTAACAAGCAAGAGTGGAGGATTGTCACAACTAATTACATGATATTTTTCAATTTTGCAACCTCTGCTGAGCTTTTAGAGGATAACGACCCTAAAATACCTAGACACAAGTTCGAACTTGGGCACTATGATTTGATCAGACAGGGATGTCTATTGTTTATTTGTTGATTTTACGAGTTAAAAAATAATAATATTTTTAATTTTTTATTTATTTTTTTTTTTTTTTACCGATACACCCTTTTTTTCACAAAATTATACTCCCTCTATTATTTTAGTGTTCTGTTGAAATTTAGCACATATGTGGACATAAAACTTTGATAAACAATATCTTATTTATATTTTTTTAATGTATAATTTACAAACATTAGTTGTAGTAGACCAAGTGAATATAGTGCAACTTACAAAAACTAAAAATAATAACAAATGTGAAAAAATAATAATAGGTAGTTTTAAAAAAATATAAATACTAATAATTATTATAATTATAATTATAATTATAATAATACAAAACATGCCCACAAGTACACACTCTAAAATGGATATCTGGAGCAACGTGCAACTTTTCCCCAAGTCAGTCAGGTTACGAGACAGTGACACTTGGCGTTTCAATTTTTCCCCAAGTGTCGCGCCACGTAGGCAACAATTAAATATTAATTAATATGACAGGTGGGATTTATTTTGATATATTTTTTATATATTAAAAAGTTGTATTTTTTTATTAGTATAAAAACTAAGATAGATTTTGTAGCATATAAAAGGTTAGTTTAGAATTTTGCTTTCAATAAAATTTGGAAAGATTTATAGGATAAAATTGTTGGTTTAGAGTTTTATTTCCGATAAAATATCAATATTTCATAGGTATAAAATAAATTATAAGTTTAGCTAGACCACGAGACAGTGACACTTGACGTTTTTTTTACCAATGTCGAGCCACGTAGAAAACAATTAAGTAATTTATCATATAAATTTATTTTTATATCATATTGTTTTTGGAACAAAGGAAGTAGTTCAAAATGTCCAACATTTATTTTTAATATGTTCTACTTGATTGAATTAAAATACTTCACAATCTAATATGATTTTATTACTGTATGTAGACCTGTCAATCAGGTCAGGTCGCGGGCCATTACAGGTCGAGTCATGATAGGTCGTCGTCGAGCCTACCAAAATATATATTCCTATCTTGGTCTCACTAACTAATAGCAAGGGTAAGAAAGGGTCGAACCCAAGAGAGGCGTTGAATCAACCACCGAGTACTATCGTTTAAATAAGCTAAATGAAGTCGAAATTGGGTTGGTTTTGAGTAACTTCTACTAATTCAATTCAACTAAAACTAAGAGGAAATTAACAATATTTAGGGGAATCTAGGGCTCGGGTTATACCACTCAACTTCATCACAATTCACAATTAACATGCAACAATCAAGGTAAATTAATGGGATAAATTAGGGGAAGTCATCTAAGGCACCCAACTACTCTCTCAAGCTAGAGGGATTACTTGAATCATGAATACAACCTACTCTCGTGGTTACAAAGCATAAAACAAGTGCTAAAGCATAATCACGATGACATAAACATTCCCTTGACCGGAAATTCCTATTCTCATGGCATTTCGGGTCAATCAAGCATAAGGGAGCTAACTCAAGTTCATCTCTCGATCCTTCGTTGAGAAAGCTTGGATAAATAGTTCTAGCAATGGCCATATACAAGAACTAAGCAATTAAACCACTTAAGCTCAACTAATTAACACCCAATAATTACCAAACTATTACATGCAACAAGTAATTAGTGACTACATTGAGGGTTTTACCCAACCCCTAGAAAATAGACTACTCACAATCCATGGTGAAGAACAACCTAGTAACAATATCTAAGTTCATCATAAATCCAACAAGTTGAGAAAAGTAGTAAGAACAAGGTAGATTGAACATGCAACAACAATTTAACAAGATTAAGAAGGACATTAACAATTCAAAGCGATTAAAAACTGAAAATAAGGAGCAAGAGATAGAGGAAGAAATTTACTAATGAAGCTTCAAGGTTGAGAAAGTGTTGAAATTGAGAATACAAACTTCAATTAACTACTTCAATGATTGAAATTGAAAGAAACTAAGCTAATTAATGAGAGTTTTTGAGAACTAACTAAGTATCTAAGAAGACTAAAAGGAAAAAGGAGCCCCCTAAAATAAAAACCAAGGGTCGCTTTTATACTCCCCAAAGTCACATAGAAAAATCCGTAAAGAAAACCGAGTTTGCATGCAGGAGCGCCCGCTCCTAGCTGCAGCAAGAAGGCAGATTGTTGGAACTTAGGGAGGAGCGCCCGCTCCTCCTTAGGTGCGCGCCCGCTCCTCACTGCATCAGAGAAGGCAGAATGTTGGAGCTCGATTAGGAGCGCCCGCTCCTTGACTGGTGCACGCCCGCTCCTTGATTGTTGCACGCCCGCTCCTCACTGCATCAGAGAAGGCAAAATGTTGGAGCTCGATTAGGAGCGCCCGCTCTTGGCTGGAAAAGAGGGAGGCAGATTGTGGTGCTTGGGGTAGGAGCACCCTCTCCTCAGGGGCTGCATGCCCTCTCCTATTATGCTTTGCTTCCAAAATAGTTCTTCATGCTTATGCTATATAACCAATTTATCATTGCATCTACAAACACGAACACACACATAAAAAAGATCGGGGAAGCTAAAAGCTATAATCATGCACAAAAGGAGACTAAAAAGGGATAAAAGAGGGAAAAATAACTACAAAATTGTGTCAAAAGTACCATGATAAGTGGACAAATAACACACTTATCAAGTCACTTCAGGTCACGAGTCAAGAAATTTTCAACGCTAGCCTAAAGTTTCGAGTTTAGGTCAATCCAATGGGCTTAGAACAATTTTTTGTTTAATTTATTTTTGGCTGACATTTCTAATATTTCAAGCTTAATTTGCTATATTTTTTTTTATAATTTTTTAAATCGAACATTTTCACCAATATTATTATTAGTCATTACATGCCACTACATCATTTAAATCGAATTTTTTAAATCGAACATTTTCACCAATATTATTATTAGTTATTACATGCCCACTACATCATTTAAATCGTCACAAAATCACATCAATTTCTAACTAATTTTGTATTAATGATATATTTTAAAACTTGGTACATAGATAAAAATATTATCAATAAAATTTAATAAATAAACCGGGTATTACACAGGGCACCAAACTAGTGTAAAAGTAAAGGCAAATAAAAAAAGTCGATCGTTGGGAGAAGCTTTAAAAAGAGCAACAACTAACGTCTAGCAAGTTATAATAAATGAGGACCATCATCACTAACATGGGTATATACTACGACTATTTTATATAGCCACAATTATTCCACGCATGAATTCACATGAAAATTTCTAGGGAACTCAGCAAATTTTGCCATCTGCCCTTTGCTTTAATCACTCCAAAAATCTCTATCAAAAAAACAAATAAAAATAGAAATTTGAAGAGAGCTTTCATTTTCCTTTTTAATACGATCATGTGAACATGGGACATCAGTATAATGTCTTATGCATTCATCAAATCTGGGACTGCTACGTTGCAAATTCTTTGGAGGGAAAGTGGGAAACTATTTTGTTTTTTGTATTAAAGGGTTGAAGAATAATTATTAAGAATCTCTTTTTTTTTATCGGAAGTAGATAGAAGTATGAAGTTAAATAAGTATTAATGCGAAGTTTAATTGTTACCAATTATTAATTATATACTATGTAATAGTATGTTTAATAGTCAAAATTTAACCGTGTTAGATATTTTGAAACGAAGAGAATAGATAGAAAAGAAAAAAAAGACTCATTTGAGAAAGCGGGAGGATGAAAAGGGGGTGAATTTTATCCCTAGACCTCAGCGATATGAGGTGAAAAATAATACGGAGTACTTCATTCGTTCTTTTAATATTGCACCACATTGACTTTTATACTAAAAAAAATCATATGATCTCCTTTAACTATATACTGTAACTTACATGTAATGAATAATATAATCAATTATCATGCGAGATCTTGTTAAAATTATTTTGATTTGTACTTTTAAAATATCAAGTTTTTATATAATCGTAATTTTTACTTATTGAAAGTTAAACATGTTAACAATTAAAGTAGTAAATTGGCAAGTGTGAAAGTCAACATGATGCATTTTAAAAGAATGAAAGAAGTACTAAAATTTTACCACCACCTTGTATCTATACATTTCAAGTACTTCATTCATATCTAGAAGAGTAACAAGATTCCATTAATTACTGTTTTTCTGTAGTTCATACGAAGTATATTTTATCAACATTAAATTCTCTTAAAATTTCAACTAAAACAATTACAAATACTTGAGTATAGTTTTCACATCATTGAAAATAAGCATTATTTTTAAAATAATGTTTAAAAAATAAAGGAAAAATACACTTTAATAATCCCAACTATTGTCGATTTACTTATAATAATTCTAACTAAGGTTTATTTTTTAATAATCCTAACTATGCCCTGACTTTGCCTCCAATAGTCCCAACCGGTCAACACCAAATCAACGACGTGTTGTAATAGGTAACCAATACATGTGTAAGCACGTGATTGGTCTATAATTAAAAAAAAAAAAAAAAATAATAATAAAAAAAAACTAAAAACCCTAACAGCCACCACCTCCTTCCCTCCCGCTACCGCAAAACGCCACAGCCAACCCCCATCTCGTCGGAAAACGGCCGACCGTCTCTCCTATCCCCCGAAAACGGGCGGTCAGCCTACCACTCCCAACTAGGGGTGAGAAAACCGGGTACCCGGTCAAAATTTTAGGACTCGGGCCCGGAATTGGTTGGGACCGGGTCCTATAATTCCGAACCGGAATTGGAATTGGTTCAACCGGGTCCTAAAATTTAGGACTTGGAATTGGAACCAGCGGGTACTGGTTCCGGTTCCGAGTACCCACTTATGTATATAATTATTAAAATATATTATAAATTATAATACTTATATATCTTATTCTATTTTCATTTTTAGCGTTTAACACTTGTATTTATATATGCATTAAGCTATTTTATTTATATTAGGTATTAATATTTTTATTTTTTTTACTAACTAGATACATTTAACATAAATTTATTTTTAAAAACTTATTTAGTGTAACATATGTTGGGTAATCAAGTACCCAACCGGTTTCGGGTCCAAAAAATCGAGAATTGGAATTGGAAACGGTTACAACCGGGTCCTTAATTTATTACCCGGAATTAGAACCACCGGGTCCAATTCCCTTTTTGGACCCGCCAGTTCTGAATCGGTTATGAGGAGGGAAGGAAGGAAAGTGGTTTAGGGGCGGGGGTGGACCGGCTGTGTGTGTTTGGGGGTAGGGAGGGCCGGCCAACCATTTTCGGGAGGTTAGGGAGGTGGTCGGCCAATTTTCACGGTGGGGGTTGGCTTGGATTTCATGGTGGAGGTGGCTAGGATTGTTTTCGGTTTTTTTTTTTTTTTTTTTTTTTTTTTTTTATTATTATTTTTTTAATATTACGCCAATCATGTGCTGACATGTAGCATTTAAAAAAAAAAAATCCCATTTTAACAGGTAATCAGTTTTTGGGACTATTGGAGGCAAAGTCAGAGCATAGTTAGGATTATTAAAAAATAAACCTTAATTGGATTATTAGAAATAAATCGGCAATAATTAAGATAATTAAAATGTATTTTACCAAAATAAAAGGCCTATTTATCATTTAGCAAATACTCTACTTGTACATTCTGAGATATCAAATAACGGCAACTTTTTATTCTCTATGTACTACCTTTTGAATATCACACAAATACTCAAATATTGCAAAGTTATACATGAAGAAGAGATTTCATGCATAAAATTTAAAAAATAAAATAAAATAATAAAAATAATAATAAAAAAAAATAAAAACAAAAATTCCCCTTGTTTCTTTAAAACTGACTTGAAGAGAGATTACAATGCAAGTTACAAAAATGTTCCTCATCCTATTATGTGGTGGTAATTACAGATTGTACAGACAGGGTACTCACAATGCTGAAAATTTTCTAGTGCCTAGTGATCAATACTGCTGTGAAAGAATTACAATCTACTGACTTAAACTACAAAAATCAATCAATAGTACAAAGATAAACACCCTTTAAATATTACGCTGGTATACAGTATGAGGAGCTTAGAGCAGGAGGGAAGACACAAACCAAATGTGGTGCAGGTGGATTACTACTTATATTTGCCTCGTCAATATCTGGCAACCCAAGATGAGGGGGGCGTACATACCCAGCCACTAAGGGTATACACAAGATTGAGATGATAATTCTTGAGCCTGAATATATTACAAGCATATTAGTTCCTAAAAAAAATTATCGAATCCAAATATATCGAGTTCACTTAAGCATAGAGTTTGAACTTTTGACTGCTATTACCTTGCTTAGTAGAGAGAGAGATATGCCCGCGCTTTCTGCCAGCAATCATCCAGTTTTCTGAATTTGCATCAACTTCGTATAATACTTCCTCGTGCTGAAGACAAGAATGATTACAAACTACTTATTTAAAAAGCAAAACCTGAAATAACCATACAAAGTATATGACATCCTCTATTTACGCAAGTTTTAGTAACCTGTGCGGAGAAAAGACAAGCCAACAATTACAGTTGCAGTATCAATTACCTAAGCTATTCATAGCCAGCTAAATTAGAGAAAACGAGCCTTGGCATATCCAGAGAGGAGACTCCAGCAACTTACAAGTCTAAGGGAGGTGTTATCAGCTTATCGCAATACCACTTGGCAATAACAGTTACTCCCTACACTTATACAGTGGTTATTTATAACCTCTTCTTCACATGCGCTTAAACATATTGCTAAATAAGGTCACAAAACCCTTCCTTACATGTAAGTTCCTCATAAAAGTTGAGCAAACTAATAAGGTGTATAGCTTTCCTCATTTGGACATCCAATAGCAGCTAATATTCTCACTCAACAGCATGATTAAGGGATTAGAATATACAACAAGCCACCCTAAGCTTTGATAATATCATCTCTACTACATAAGCCAACTCTAGGAGTTTGGTGTCCACTTGAGATCATCTAAATCACCCTTATTATTTGCGTACTCTAATAAAAAGGTTGTACTACCTCTGTTTCATATTTTTTGCAACTTTGGGGTATTATTTGTGAGATATAAAATATTCCAAAGTTGAAAAAATATGAAACGGAGGTAGTATATTTTTTTTGAAATTTATAGCATGCATCCCGTGCATATAAAATTATAAAGCTAGTAAGAGGTAAGAAAATGGGCCAGGGTCGCCCCTAGAAAAGGAGAGTTGTGAAACTTGCAACACCCCCCCCCCCACCCGAAAAAAGTAATAAATAAAAATAAAAAAAGAGACGATGGAGTAACTTCCTGTACTTTAAAAGATGATTAGTTCTATCTCTTTTTCTCTAATGTGAGAACTGTATATAAATATAGATGTCCCTTCAATCACCTAGGTTCAAAGTAGTAAAGATCTAGACTAACAAGGTTGCCAAGTAAGTGAAACAGAGGGAAAAGCTTACAACTATCAGCAGATCAAGACACCAAGCACGCAGGAATAGGCCTATGTTTGTGAATGAAAAGGAACACTTACAGGATATCAACAAAAGTGAATACTTTTATCACAAAAATTAATTTTTTTTTTTAAAAAAAAAAGAAAAAAGTGACAATCAAGCCATCCATATTTCATGTGGACACTGGCACACAGCTAGAGAATACAATTAAGAGTGCTATAAACTAGTTTGAACTAGAGAGAATTAGTCACGAAAGCATGCATGGCCACAGTGGGAAGCATAAGCTAGAATAGTGCTGACATAAATGTTGATGACAGGTGCAGTTGGCTCTCATAGCCAAACTCTCCCAAATCTTCAATCAGGGAACTATGAAAAAAGTGATGTATTATCCTGAATTGTACACCACTATTATGTTTGTTATGTAAGATACAACATTACCAACAAAGCACTTAATGACTCACATTGCTTTGAGGAACCATGTCTTCTGCATCCTTTAACCTCTCAATCCTCCAATTCACAGTAACAAGCTGGCCAACCCTAAGGCTATCTGACGGAAATGGGAGAAAGCCAACTGCCAGGCATGGGTCCAGCACAGGTCTTTGTAAAATAAGAGCACTCTTAAAGATCAAATCCTGTCCTACACTCTCAGTTGCGGAAGACTTGATTATGACAGGCATGTGTGCTCCCATGGTTCTATCTCCATTAATCTTATAACTGATATTTAATATACTTTCTGCACCGGATGCCCCAGTCTCACCTGCAGCAGGAGGAAATAACAAACAATTTACCGAATTATTAGATGAAGCACATGAAATATTATGAAAGCAGCCAACTGTATAGCGATGGTTCAAAAGTAATCCAATTAACTGTATTTGCAAATGCTGTTCCTCAATGCAAGCAGAAAAGGACAGGAGGGGACTGCCCATTATTGAAGCATATTTCCAATTGCAGACAAAAGTTTTTATAATGAACAAAAAAGAGATAATAAAAAAAAAACACCAAGAATGAGGGCTAAGAACAAAAACTACGAGCCCTTGCGCTATCATGAAACAGTTTATAAACGTAAGTATCACTTAGAACCCAATAAAAGACTAGTTATACAGAACATTATAAAAAAAAAAAAAAAAAAAAAAAAAAGGGACCTGCAACCTAAACAAGGGGAAGCTACAACCTCTGTTGGTTTATTCCTTCCCATAAGCACTGCCAAATGGCCAATGGAACCATCTTCAACACTTCAACAAGCCTACCTTTCTCATCCCTTATTTTTTCAAGCCATAAGAACATTCTTCTTAAAACAAGGCTGGACCCAGCTTAATGATTAGTGCCAAAGAAAAAGAACTCAATGATAGAAGAGTAAAAGATGATTAAAAGACTCTTCCCCCTTAGGACGCAAACTACAATGGAATGAAAGAAATCCCTTCCCTAAATTTAAACTTTAATGATGGTAAATTCTGGCTTCTTGACCAACTGACTTTCAGCATTTGTAGGCACAAATTATTAGTTTTGACTCTTTCATCCACTCTCCTCAGTGTGAGAAAAGTAAAAGATGGATGTCAAACAGTCTTTAGTCACTTTGTGTGTCTGTTTGTGAAAAACTGTATGCTAGCCTTTTCCCCTTAATAGACAAGATAAAACCCCAAGATTAGCCTTTTATAACCATTTCCACCTACTCCTTGAAAATAGACAAATCAAAACATCCTAACAAGTGGACAGAAGCACCAATTGAAGAGTTTGAACTCAAGCCCTTTATATAGATTTTGTAGTACAGCAAGTAACAAGTCATGCATTACCATCAATATCAAGCATAAAATTTCTCATAATACCTTTGACATTCATGGAACCAAAGCATATGCTGAACAACATGCTAGCTTTTGAAGAAGGAGAAACAGTGAGAGGAAAGAAAGCTGAAGCTGGTCGCCCATTATTCTGACAGTTGTGGACGAATCCATCTTGAAGATCCAGCCGAGCATCATGAACACTCAAAGTAGCCTTAACTTGAGAGTGCAGAGTAACCTGAATAGACACAGAAGCAATGTAAAATATATGTCTATTTGTCAAACTACATGCATAATTTAATCAAAAGCATAATAAAAAAAATGTGAATATGAATGTTATTTTGCATTCCCTAGACATTTTTTCTCCGTCAAGTCAAACTTAACAACGATAACCTAAAAACAGTGCTCAATATCATTGGCCCTTGAATGCAAGTCGAATAGTCTTCTTGTGGATAAGTTGGAAGGATAAAAAAGAAGAGTTGATCTATATCCTGAAAATAAAGTTTAATAGATACTCCCTCCCTTCGAAAATATAAGACATCTAACTTTCCAAAGCTCATATTTTGACCGTTATTTTATCTAAAATTGTATGATAAAATAGTATCTATATTATAATAAAAAGTAATTTTTATTCAAAGCTACCGGTCAACCAGTGTTTTATTAGTCAATGATGCAGATGTAGCACTATTATCGTTTATTTCACTATCTTTTTAAGAAAAATATACTCAAGAGAATTAGATAAAACAGCCCACCCATCCCTACCTTAAGACCCTCCATGTTACAAAGCACTACCCTTGCTTGGTAAAAGCATTCTACTAAGAACATAATCAACAGTCAACAAGAAAGGAGATGTGAAGATGCCTTGAGTAAGGCCCTGCAATGCCCCAAACCAAACAAACCAGCTTCTAAGAATCCCATAAATAAACACATAGATAATACTCAATAATCTTTTGCGATAATAGACCGATCTTCTTTGGAACAAAAGAGATGAAGTTCAAACTCTTTCTCACTATCAGTCCCAAAGAAGTCCTTATACATTTTCAGATGATCTTTAAAAGAGATCAAAAACTTATTAATTATATCCTTACCAATTACTGCTTCCTTAATCTGTTCCCTAAAAGGGTGCTCTAAACACTTACTATCAGCATGAGATATATGATTCCACATCAAGGCTATAATTATTGGACGATCTTCTGATAGATATTCAGAATTTTAAAGAGCAATAGCCTTGTGGATCCTCACAGACTATAGCTTCTTACCCTTCTCACTTGTACATATAAATACAACTTTTAATATTCACCCCCTTAAATACCATATTCAACCCAGTGTCCACCTCTTCAGCCTTCATTTTCTCACACAATATCGCCTACTCATTTTCCAACCACATCCATACCTCCAAAACCTTCCACTATGCATTCCTCCACAGCTTCTCCTCCATGAGACCATTAACAATATCCTGCATATCTGATGTTTCCATCTTGTTAAGAATCCCTCCATCACCAAAAAAAAAAAAAAATTGGACATTTCAACTTTTCAACATCTTATACATACCACAATTCACTCATTAACACAAAAGCATAGAGGAAAAGTCACAGTTTCAATAGTGGACCATTAGAAGTCACAACATCAATCGACTAATGTGAAAGTTCACTTCATTATTCTGATTCCTGAGTTTAAACACATGTATTGTATCGTCAAAGAATTAACAACCGAAAGTACCAAAGTTAGGCATCCACCACGCACTACACCACTCCTTTCCTTACTCTCAGGTACACCAGGTCAGCTCATCTTTGTAATTTTTTGTTGTGTTATAATGTGACAAATCGTTTGTCAATTCTGAGTGAAACATCATATTTACTCTTTTAGAAATATAGAAAAAATGGTGTCGACATTGACAAGATTTACAGTAAAAATTTACATGTACGAACAAAATAAATAATTTACTTCAACACAAATAACAACATTATGGCAATACATTCATATCCATTTATTTGTGGCTTGTCATTAGAATGATTAAAAGTACCCCATTGCTAAAGTAGCATCAAAACTATTCGAAACCACGTAACTACATAAACAATATGCACTTTTTAGCAACAACATTTTCAACAATTCATGAATAAGCTTAGCAATTTGTCTAGAGATAGATTTATATCAACAGTAAATACCTGGAGAAGCAGAGTACCATCATTGCATTTGTCAATGACGCGTGTGCTCACATGAAAGGGATCAGTAAAATGGACAGCCAGAGTCCTACATAAAACAATTTTGTTAAGTCTTGTATCACAAAACGATGCAACAACATCTACAACAGTACCTATCAAACGTTTGGTTGTGGGATATTCCGAATTCAAGTTTAAGAGCCATTGTCCTCATCATATCCACAATGCTCAGCCTCTGCGATGCCGCTGAACAATTAATTAAGGAGAGTTAAAAATAACAGACATAAGAAAGATAAACATTTTGTTCGACAGTACTTCAATTTTCTGGCTCCACACAATAAACATGTGGGTTTTTTTTTTTTGTTTTTAAGAGGGGGGGGGGGTGTGGGGGGAAAAGGGCAAGAATGGAAATTAGAAAGGTGCAAGAATATATTCCCTCGCTCTCATTTTACTTTCCCCGTTTGACCCAAAAGTTCTCACAAAAATTGGTCAAATGGAGCAAGTAAATTGAGGTAGATGGAATAGTTAACATCATACCTCTGGTAATTCCATCACTTACAGCACGAACTGGAATCCACAAGACAGAAATTAGATCACTTGTCCAGTCAGGCAACTGAATCTTGCCATCCTGCAGGTTTAATTGTGTAATATCTTTGACAAGAGGGGATGGAGAATTTTGTTCCCCAGAGTCTCCCATGTTAGCTATGCTTTTATGAGCAGTTGTGTATCTATCCATCTCAATAACATGAGATTCTTCAACTTCTAAACCTGGGCCAGTGTCAATGTGCAAGACACCCCCTTTAAGGGGGTAATCTATTGGTCTTACTATAATTCCAACCCACTGTACTTCATTTATCAGCAGAGGTGATGAAACAGCAGGAGTAAGATCAACCAGAGCTCTGGGTTTGAACACCTACATGATAAAAGAACACGTCAGAATGCTCAAATATATTCATGATCAGAGCTGAGTCCATGGCCAGCATAGGTTAGGAGCATGAAGCAGAATTATCTTGAGATCCATATCAACTGAGAAGGTGTATACCTTTAAGATAGGTCTAGTTGGCTTTTCATAACTCATGAAATCATCACTATCTGCAGGAGCGCCTTTGGAGAAACTATGAGATCTAAACCTCAAGTGTCCAATTTGACCAGTAAGGACTCCTAAGACATATGAACCTGGTTTTTGTGGCGGCAGGGTAAGTGCAATAGTGTTCCTTCCAGGCTTTAATATTGTCTCAGAAGAGATACTCGTAGCCTGAAAATTCATAAAACTAACAAGTTAATCCTTCACTGGATAAATTCAATTACTGCTACAAGAAGAGTTGACCAAGCCTACCTTAGCACCTTCATCAGCATTGTGAGTTTCCATCAGAGTAAGATTTAGTGATTCTAGGGTAATGTCATCTGGAAAGCCACTCCACACAGTCACCGACAAAGTACCAGGATCACCATCACATAGCTGCAATGGTCTCCCAGCATTCCCAGAAAATGTAATTAAAGATGACACATCAAGTGGAACTGGGTGCTTCATTTCACTATGTGCAAGGCCAATGACTTCTGCCTGAAATGCTTGTCTTTCTTTGGTTGAGAAGAGGCTTTTATCCAGAGACAATAGCCTTATACAAGATTGCAAATAACCAGCTTCATCCTTGAGAATCTTCTGACACTCGGCCAAGTTTGGAAGCACTTCAGCCAAAAGATCTTGCCAACCTTCACCAGCATAAAGAGCACAAACCTTCTCATATGAATTTGCGGCTAGGTCATACTTTCCATGTTTATGACACACAGCAGCAATTTCACCATCAAGGACAACTCCATGTCTTCTCCACCAGGAAAGATGGTAATTTTCGGCAGCTCCCTTTGTTAGTTCCAAGTACTTTTGCTGCCATGAATGAATAATGGACGAATTTGTACCCAGTATATAGAGAAAGACTCAAATTGACAGTCTCAACTCTTTAGGGTTTCTAATAAGCCAAAATTAGTGCCCTTTTTTAAAATTAAATGCAGACTCTCACGAACTAATCTTACTGATTTTCATGAAATGTATATTAAATACTAAAGTAACCAATGTGTTAAAGTTGACCTATGTCTCAATGTCAGTAATTAAAGTTTCTTGGGGCCGTGGGGGTCACCTGGAATGGGAAATGGGTGGGAAAATTTTAAGGAACAGCAATTCTGAGTTTTTTTGTCTATTTGAATTGAGGCTATTAGTTAATAGAGTAATGTACTCCTCAAAAAGGAGGGTAATAATTACCCACTAGCTCTAAGGTTCCCCCCTCCCTTTCTCATTCTCTCTTCTCTATCATCACCCTTTTTTCTAATTAGTCAGTCCCAGGGCAAAGCCACACATTATTTCTTGGAGGGAAGGGGGCAACAATAGGTAATCTCCATGTACCCAAATCATAAATAAATGCTGACAAAAACAAATCATTTTAAAAAAAAGTTATTAAGATTTGAACCATGACTTACAGTTATCAATAACCACTTGGTCATACAGACGATTCAACAACCATCATGCCAAGAGTTATGCCAAATGTAAAATTTTAGAAAGGAGAGGTCAAGGCCCTCTTCTGCCCCTGTATGTCACTCTATATTCTTCCCCTTCCCCACTAACGCTGCTATAAATCTACCTAGATTATTATGATAACTGAGAGATTAAGGGCAGAAAAGAGTTTGCAACACACGATGGATACCAAAAAAAAAAGTGTACATATTTAGAGTCATGACATGTCCTCGGCGTATATCTTCCCTCAACTCCGCTCTATCAAACGCCATATTTTCCTCAATCTCCAAATGAGTCATATCATCTTAATCACCCTCCAAGTTTTCTTAGGTCTTCCCCTAACCCTTACTGCCCCCTATCACTTTGTCACTTTTCAAGCCTCTTTACTGTCAAAGTGTCAATCAATCTTCAACTTAAATGGCCAAACCACCTTAAGCAATTCTCCCTCATCTAGTTCTCAAGTATCTCAACAGATATAACCCCTACTTTCGTCCTAATCATTTCATTATTCAATCGATCCTTTCTTGTAATGTATAGCCACAGATCAAACCCACTATATGCATCTTCACCACATTCATTTAATGACTTTGACAATGCTTCATAGTCTAACATTCCGTACCATATAATAATGCTAGCCTAATTGTCTTGGCGGTAGAATTTTCCCTTTAATATGGGGCAGGATCACATAAAAACATTGTAGCACTCTTCCACTTCAACCAACTCGCTTTGTTTCTATGAGCATCATTTCCATTCAATTTCCCATCCTTTTGAATAATGGATCCTAGATATCAGAAGATCCAAGAACCTAATACAAATATCCCATACAAGATGATCGTTCCTACCAAGTACCAACCTATTTCTAACTTTGCAAAACTTACATTCCAAATATTTCGTCTTACAGCAGCACATGAAGCCTACTTTCATTCTTGAAAGTTCTTAGACTCTTCGTTTAGTGAAAGTTGTTTACACTTTTGCTTTATTCTACTTTTGCAAAATCTTTTTGCTACCTCACCCTTCTTGTACTTTTTTACCTTTTTCTTACACCGACTCACCACATCAACACTCTCTCTTCAATTGTCTTAATTTATGGGCAAATAATAACCATAAAGGACTTTTTGGAACGAAGGTAGTATATAGCAAACACAGCAAGAAAAATCAACAACTCAAATGCCAATAATGATTATTAAGCCTTTTCAAACAAGCCATCCACACACAAAGGCCCTTTTACTTTCCCAAAACCTAAGATCTCCAAATAAAAATATCAAAAATTGAAGGAGAGGAATAAGATTACTCTAGAGGATTCATGATTTAAGTAATTATAAAAAGAGCTACAAAATATGGCCAAATGTATACTATATACTTCAATTCCCATACCCCTAGGCCCTAGCTATTCCAACCCTTAATATTGAGAATCCATTTTAAAGCAAATTTTAAAAGCCACATAATTCCCTTTAATCATAAACATACTAGGGTTCTTATATGGAAGAGGGGGAGGGGGGGGGGACTAGGGTTCGTTTCCAAATGCCAAAATTTCCAAAATGGACCTTAGAATTGTCCTAAGCAGGAACAAAGCCAATATTTAGGACAAAAGGGCATCTGTAATAGTGATTCCTTCTCTGAAAATCATTCATTGCCACGGATAATTAGGTCAAAGAGAAAATCACCAATATTTTTCCCACCAAGAATATGATTCTGGCCAACAATGGCAACAAATCCCTGAAACCAAAGGCCCCCTACTTTTCAAGTCCATGGACTAAAAAATTCTTCTAAGTAGGATGGTCTCTATTCTTTTCATGCAACCAAGAAAAAGACAAGTCCCTCGTAATTTTCTCCAACTTTTAGCAAGACCCCAAGAAATCCTATAGAGAGTTTCATGTTTTTTTTTTCTTCTTTTTATATTCCATTTAATCTCATTACAGCAGCACATGTCCCAGTTGCCGGGGCAAATGATGAATCTCTAGAAAGACCCGGGTTCAGAGCTCACCTAAGGAGGGGGAAGAGGGTGGGTGGGCCATACTAAATTGTGTCAACGGAGGAAACAAGTATATACTCTCGCTGTCCTATAATTTTTAATTTTGGTCAAATCCTATTTTTTATAAACCCCAAAATGTTTGTGCATTTCTAATATAAATGTCAATTTTTTAATTAATGAGATCGCGTTGAATAAATTTTTAGTAGAGACAAATGAGAGAACTCATGGATTAATAAGGGTAAATTTGGAAACTCGTAAACTTTTATTACAGCAATATCTAATTGAAGTCTTGCTCAAATAGTTGGATTTTCTATACAAAGGATGGAGCAGATGATAATAGAAAGTGATTCGGTTCATAACACTACAAGATAGGATATTTTGCTATCTTCAGTTATAAAACAGAACTAAACCAATAACAGTTGCAATGACGTGGAGTATGTAATATGATACCTCAAAATCCTCAATAGATGATAGAGATTTCCATAGATCGGGATCAGAGATTGTTTTTCGCAAGGCATGTTCTGCAGCAACATGGATTTCTGCCAGCCTCATAGGTCTATCAATAGACCCTTCAAAGTTTCCTGGAGTCGAATAATTACGTGACATGGATGGTGCAGGTGTTTTGCTAGGAGGACTTGCACCTCCTGAAACATCTAAGCTGTAGATATGCATAAGGTTTTACTTAGAAAAACAGGAAAAATGAAAAGACTTCAGCAGATAGATAAGAACGTTAACTAAAGCTATACATATAGTTCGATAAGGTAACAAGCAAGGTAGACAAAATTTAACTGCACTCATTTACCCACCCGTCATTCAAATTAAGCTGTGCGCCAAACATTTCAAACATGTTTCCAGCAGATAGAGAAGCCCTCCTTCTATTAGCTTCACGGAGAAGAACACAGGGCTCAATAGGCAATTGCTTCCTTTGAATACCAAAATGCTTCACTTTTGGACCTGATTGAAGAATCATCTGGACACACCAAAAAAAAGTCAAATATTCTTTTAAATTCTATCTCAACAAATAACAAAGAAGACCTTCAAGAAAGTATTTTCTTTCAGAATAGACCAAGAAACTTCACTAAAAATGATTCAGAACAAATAGAAATAATAAGCATAACAAAAAGAACATAAATAACATTAAAAAAAAAAATTAAAAAAAAAAAGAAATAAGAAAAAAGAAAAAGCAACTACAACCTACAAGTAAACAGGCAAATGCTATAGAGCCATTCATTGTTTCCCTGGAAACAATAATGACATCACGTGAACATGGATACCCAGCCAACCTGGAAAGAACTCCAGTAAGATCAGCCATTTCTAGAATCTGCTGTCTAAGGATTACCTTGACTTGTTTCTATCTTATAAGTTGGCCATTTGCATTTTAGTTTTATCGTACTTTGTTCAGTTACTCTGGACGTCGTAAATTGTTATTGTACGGCCTTGTCGTTATGACATTATCTTACAATAGTTCAACTTATTGAAATTAAAATAATTTTCCTCAAAAAAAAAAAAGTGGTCACGTTTTAGATTTACTTGCTTTTCAAGATTTAAACCTTGAATGCAGAATATTAGTTTTCTTCCAATCTACCCCTTCTTCATTATTTTTTATTTTATCATCAGCAAAAAGCAATTTTAATTTCCAAAAAGTTGGAAGAAGTGCTTCACATCATCCAATATGTAATAAATAACCCACTCTTTAGAACTCAAAAGGAGTAGACCATGGGATTGCAGAAGCTCTTCACACAAATAAAATAGGCACTAATAAACCCTGAGCAATTATAAGTTATAAATTAATAACTGACCGTCAATAGTAGCAACAGAAATATTACCTTTTCTTTCTCAAGAACTTCCGAAGCAGCATCAGGTGGAACCAAAGGCCAAACTGCTGGTTTGGGCCACGGCAACATGCTGAGGGAAGCACTATTTGGTGGCAACCAAAATAAGTTAAGCAGCAGAAGACAGTTCGAAGGCACTATACCACCCAGAAATAATTCAATGCATCTTTAAAAAACCTAGCAATTTACCTATTTGCAGGACTTCTCTCAATATCTGTCCCGTATCCTACTAAGTACGCAAGCCTCATAAACTGCCACAATAATATACCCATGTCAGATAGAGAAGAAATTTCTGTTGGGAAGGGGAAAACTGGTAAGGAGGAATAGATCCACAGACATACATACATACATACATACAAGCATATATTTATGCATTTGAATAAGCAAATGAAAAAAAAATAAAAAAAATCCAACATACTTTACAATTTTACATAGGTGATGTGATTCGATAACTCCCTTATCTATTAAACAGTAACTCTTTTATGAAAATAGATTTTAATCCTCAACCAAATATACTAAGCTCATCAGATGATACAACCCCAACAATTTTCCTGATAGAGTAACCATACCCATAAGACTTTAGAATATCTACCTTGACCCGGCACAATGAAAAGAGATCACCCTGAAGTCGGTAGAACTCCTTTTCTACATCAGGGACTACTAGTCCATCTTTGTAGTTTGCAGCAGCGGCATTGAGCAAAGCCAAGCAAGCAGTTATTACCCAAACTTCACGCAAACAGAATGGCAACATGCTCTGGAAGAAAATAAAAGGTTCAGTAATGAATTGAGAATATTAAGACTTGCTTGAAAGCTTAACAATAAACTAGGGCTGGCAATCCCTGACCCGACCCGAACCTGACCTGAAGTTACTAAAAGAAACCCGAACCCGACCCGAACCGAACCCAAACAACCCTAATTCAACCCGATTTGACCCAAATTTCATATATCGTAATAATATTAAGTTTTACACTATTTTTGATAGTTTCTAAGCATAACCCGAAACCGACCGAATTCTGACCCGAAACCGACCTGCTAACCCGAATTGCCAACCCTACAATAAACTAGATGAAACTTTGTACCTCGTAGAGTGCCAGTGCCTTAGAGAAGCTTATGATAAATGAATAGCCTCTAGATGCTACCTCGAAAGGACGACTTAACTTGAAGAGAAGCTGCAAACGTCAGCATAAATCTCTGCATAAGCTATCAATATTACTTGACAATGACAAAAAGAAAATAAGTAAAGCCAAAGAATGAATGGTCTTGTATTAAACAATTTCAAGGATGTGAATTTAAACAAAAGCAAAATATATATGGATGATGCCACTTAGCATAGTAGTTGCATGGTATCACAAACGCTATCCAGTCACATTCTATAACAGAATGAGAGAATCACAAGTAAGCCCAAAGCATACGCTCAAAAGACAACAATTATACAGTACTACTACGCAAAGAAGCCCAACACCAATTTCTAAAGATTCTTTCAATCCCCTCAAGCCATGATACCACAAGTCCACAACGCATTAAATTAAGTGTACCCCCAAAGAGCCTACCTCTCCTTATTGGCAAACTAGGGAATTTTAAGAGTTTTCTATCATAAAGATACAACTTTAATTTTCTGATTAAGTTTCAAAACAACTTGTCCTCTAATGTACACT
This sequence comes from Chenopodium quinoa, assembly GCF_001683475.1. Classification (NCBI taxonomy): domain Eukaryota; kingdom Viridiplantae; phylum Streptophyta; class Magnoliopsida; order Caryophyllales; family Amaranthaceae; genus Chenopodium; species Chenopodium quinoa. Next base: position 1,803,753 of record NW_018744143.1, on the reverse strand, counting down.
AATCTACGCTGAAATATATTATCTATTTCTTAAAATAATGCAGCTTGCAGGCATGTAGAAAGAATTACAAGAAACACCGCAATGAATCAATATGCCAAACTCTGGTAGTCGGGCGTCCAAGAGACTAAGAAGCGGCAACAAATCCAGAAACTCAAATTTGTGAGCTCACGCCTCTTGAATTCTCAATCCTCAGAGGATTTATATTGAATTAACGAAAGAGAATACATGGTTTCTACAAACGTTGAATAGTTCTCTCATACCAAGGAATCAAATGGGCACCTCTTAGAGAAGCATTAGTTGCTGTCATCTAGAATATTTATAAAAGTTGTATTTTCACTGTGTCAACAGATACTCTATGATTCACAAACACTATATGGGGGAAAAAACAAGTGCACGACATTAACTTATAATAGAGGGAGATAATGTTTCCATATGGATCGTGTTTGTGCTTGGTCTCTTGTTCGTTTCTTGTTCACAAAAAAAATTCAGAAGCTAATAACTGTGTAATATGACAAAAATGTCAAAATGGGCTGTGTTCATGTTGAGTCAACTTCGGTAAATTTTATGTTTATGTCGGTCTTAGATGTGTTGGTATCATGTCAGAGAATGCTACTTCTAATTTCAATGCTTCTTATGGTGTTTTTATGTCATTTATCTTACATTAGCGATAAGGCTAAAAACATAAAGGTGCTCGTTCTCATGTAAAATTATAAATAACGTTTGTGCTCCATTGAAGTACACACATTACATGCATGAGTTACATCAAGTCTAAGGAATAATTCCAGCTTACTAAGATACTAGGAACTTATCAATTCACCTAAAACACACTTTATAAACAGGAAAAATAAAAGCTCTTGACACACTCTTTAACATCACTCCCCAACTCCTTAACTTCTACGCATCATAGCAGAGCCCCCAACCCTCTCCTTGTGGAGTGAGAAAATGAAATGATACAATGAACACAAAACTTGTTCATCTGAATGTTCCTTCACACCTCCCTTGAGTATTACAAAGCATTGTTAATATCACATGTCTCATGAATTTGATGCACTCTACAGAGACAGCCAAATAATTAAGGGGGAAGCACCAAACTAAAAAGACAAATCCAATGAAGGATGGCATCACGTTGACAGGATAATCAAAAGTTAGACATTAACTGAAAACAGATTTACAAGGGTGAAATTTAGGTATGAGCAAACTTTAGAAACTTAAGGGATACACATTGTGTAAGGGTAAGAAGAGCCTCAATAAATAACAAGTGATAAAAAGCTGATTGAGTATGTATTTATGTATTACTACTAATTGGATTGCTTATATCATTACAAAATGACTGGATAGAGAGAAATGGAGGAAAGGAAGAGAAGAGAAAGCGAGGAAAAAAGTCATCCCTTATTTGGATAGCTTATGGAGAAGGGAAGGGGGAGGGGATTTGAAGGTTCCATTTTTCTTCTCCTTTAATAAATCAAATCCTTCCAATATTGGAAAGATTTGGAAAGAAATTAGAAGCTCACTCCCTCCCTCCTCTTCCTTTCCTTCCCCTTCTTTATACTCTTCTCCCCTCGCTTTCCTTTCATAATTGCTATCCAAACATAGTGTTTAACGCCTAAGACTTCTTAGCTGATGAATTAACCCCCACTCCCTCTACCTTTGATAGGTAATAAGTTACAATATAATACATTGCTGAAGATTTTTAGATATCAATACATATTCATAACACAGAAGGGGGCAAATTGCTTTCTTTCTCAGAGCAGATTTACCAAATTTTTATGCAGCAGGGCTTCTAGGAGAAGCAGAACAAAAATCAAAAAATGATCCTATTCGATTCAATGGAAAGAGGATAGAAAAGGATGCAGAAATGACAACAGCCAGCAATATCAATCATTTTATGACCAGAACCTAGACAATCTCAGCCACAATTAGAATAACTTACTAGACATTTGGCTTCAATGAAGTCCATCACTAAAGGTCTAGATGGCAGCATTAAGCCATCAACTTAGATAACAAACAAAAACAACAAAAAATCAATATATATATTGCATTGTCATATGCAGCTTTGTTCGGTGAAATTTGAACAACCTAGCACTAAGCAAAGGGTTCCAAAAACAAAGATATTATGTTACATGGATTATCCAGCCAGGGTATGTGTGACCTAAATATCAGGCCTAGCAGGAATTTTGCTTTTTTTTTTTTTCCCCTGAATTCAAGTTTCCAAGTATCAAACTCATCTTTCAACAAGGAAATTTCGCTCTATAACGTGTCCATCTGATACAGCTAACAAAATGAATAAATCGCTTTCATACCTTTGCTTGACATGCAAACAGATACTGACGGAATTCAAACTCTCTGAAAGAATCATCCTGAACTATTTGTGCCAGTGGTTTGATTCCAGGATTTACCAGTGCAGCTTGATCATCACCTTGGTCCATTCCACCAAACTCCTTCCTCTTTCCACTCACATTTACTAAATAAAATTTAGTGTTAGCATAGTATTTTTTTTGTTAAATATGTATCATTATTCCCTAGAATGAGGAAAGAGTTGTGTTAACAAACACAAAAATGCATACAGGCTGACAAACTTTAGCAAATACAGTAGTAATACAAATTTGATCAACTGAACCTTCTACCCCTAACAAAACATCATCCAATGACATTGTAGGAACAAGACAGAGAAGAAGCTGGAGAAAAAAAAAAAAAAAAATCTTAACATTGAAGCAGTAAGGTTCTTCATTCAATTATCCTATTCATACAAAATTGCCCTTCCCCATGCAGAGCTTCCCAAGAAAAGTGAAAAGATACACTAAAAAAACTCAAATTTGATAATAAACAAGATTCCTGAAACTTTTCAAAGTCATGAAGCTCGACAATTCAAAGTTCATATAACTAGAGACAAACATAAGCGAAACGATACACTAAAAAAACTCAAATTTGACAATAAACAAGATTCCTGAAACCCTACAGTTTATTTCAAGCTACAAAAAAACATTATAATTCTCACTTCTCGAAAGCTAAAAGAATTCTAATTTGCAGATTAAGCCAATCACATAAAGTAAGCAATGAACAAATTACCTGTTTCCAAATAACAAAGTTCAAGCTCATCATACTCGCGTAATGAATCTTCATGAAGATGAGCCATCTCAAACATAAAAGCCAAGCTTTCCTAAAGCAAATAAGACAATTTCAGGCCAAAAGGAGAACAAGTAATAAAGTTATGGATACCAAATTTATTAGATGAAAAAAGACTATAAATAATCATAATAGTACTTCCTACATCCAAGCAAGGAGCCAAAGACAACAGAAAAAAGGTTATAAAGCCAATTCAAATACAACTTAGTGACTCCACAACAAAAGGCAAACCGGCATTAGCTAATTAAAAATTCAGGATATCCAGCGTCTAGAAAAAAAACTAATCATGAGGGGTCACCATGAAGATGTAGTCTAAGAATAAGCAAAAATTATAAGGTACATCTAGCTGAAGCATCTATCAACAGCTGCTATTATGATTAAGACAGAAATTCAAAACCTTCAGTATAAAGAAGTTACAAAAGTTCCAGATTGGCATAAATCGTTGCTCGCTCAGCTTCCGAATCTCTTCCTCGTAAAACTGAACTCGCCTATCCAATGTATTACGAATACACTCCATGATCTTAGACTCAAAGTCCTCCCAAAAATTCGCTTCTGGTCCATGTAAGTCTAGTTTGCAACACCTGAGAGAGAAATTCCCAAAATTCAGCAAAATTTCCAAGAGAGTTCATTTTGGTGTGAAGTATTCCACTCAAATTATGCCACATTTGTTCTTTTATAGGGTTGCATCCAACACATTTTAGGCCATTTTATAATCCACACTCGAAGGAGAAAAGGTATGGATAATGAGAATGGAACCAACCAAAAACACTAGGAAATATTATATTGAATTCGCAGGACACAATCAACCACCACCAGAAACCTAACAGAAATCTTGTATACTCCTTCCTCTAACTTTTAGACAACCCCCAGCATGAACAGCCAAAAAGGTCCCAATTACCTAGCTTACCTGATATTTGACAGTAGACAGTTAAGCACAAACACACCTAGCTAAAGGTGAGGAGGTCCCCATTCTTAGAAGGCAACATGACATGACGGTTTAGATATACCACCGCCTAGATCATCATCAGATATCTAAGGCTGTAATAAAAATCACAGAAATAAAGAATGTATGCACGACCACAAGTATAGATATCCTAATCAAAACCAACTGATCTTCCAAAATATCACTTGGTTCATATTCATTGGTGACAGGTATGAAAATGATTATATGATTAGTACTCACACCACCCAATGATAAGTATTACAAATCAATAAAAACCCTATGTATAGAGATACACCAAGAGTTATAAAATAAAAACACCCTTCGTTCTTTTTGTTGGTTAAAATTATTGTAGCAACATAAACCAAAGAGGGTAGGAGAAAGAGTAGCAAGTGGGGCATGTAAAAGTAAAATTAGGAGAGAGTGTTTAAAGTGATTTTATGTTTTAAATTAGAAAAGAGAGTGTTGTAAGCTTGTAACTTGTAAGCGGCTTTTGTGTAAGAAAAATTAGGAAAGAGAGTGTTGCATGTGCGTAAGATGGAAATTAAAGTTTTCCATAAATGGATTAAAGAGGATGTGTAACTAACATTTATAAACGAAATGAAGTAGAAAGCATAACCAGTAGAGAAAAAAATGGAGGGAGTAGTAAGCAAGAAAATTTTATAGGACGGTATTAACATCATGCCACAAGTCAATGCAAACCCTCTTCCAATTTAAATTGCAGTTTACTATAGTTGGAAAAGCGTAGTTTAAACTTTGGAAGCTACACTCAAATAATAATTCAGCATATTATGTGTTGAAGCTATCACATAAAGATTGTTCATGCTATAAATTTGAGCAGATTCAGACAGATACAACAACAGCTGCTATAAATACTCATGATCAAAGGTTATCAGAGTCTGCCAATAATCCAAAAAAGATCGCAGAACACAAATATATCCTAAACACAACAAGTTATGTGATTCTATACTTCCACTCAATACAAGTATTATTGGAAAAATTGTTACTGTAATTGTTAGTTGATCAGTATACTAGACCAAACAAGCACGTTTAATGTGGTGTAAAACTGCACCTTAAGTCAATTCTGTAGGTCACACAAGCTCTAGGAATGACATAAATATACTATGCAGAATCATAATGCAGGAAAACATATGCTCCTTTTTGCACTAAAAGTACCTTTCTCTCTTTTTTGAGCTGAATTCCACTTCCACCTTGACATATACCCTTTTCGCCATCTTGGTAGCTTGATCATTGGTGGGATGAGCTCTATTCACAAACACAATGAACCACTCCTTCTCATCATTTTGTGTTAACAATTTCACTCTAGGTTTGAGGATGGATTTAAACTCATCAAGGTCCTGCAGCATATATATCGAGGGATAGAAGCAAGTAAACACGAAGCAAAGAAAAATTGCAACCAAATAATGAGAGTAAGGCTAAACAACAACATTGAGTATGCCTGTAATTCACTCATAACTATGCTCAATAACACCCCCCCCCCCCCAAAAAAAAAAAAAAAAAAAAATAAACTAAAAAACATAACTACCAAAATTTTGGAAACCTATAAAAATGATAACTTCCGCACCAAATTCCAAGACAGTAACTGCAGACAAATTTTATACAAGAAACATTAATCATAATTTCATATCAGCAAAGAAATGAAAATATAAAGGTAAGAAAAGGAAGCAAAGCAAGTTACTTTATTCCAAATCACGTAATGATGTGGCTCTCAGGAAAATATCAGTAATATATTCGAATCAAATACATTCAAGAGAGGTTACAGTTTTAATTTGGATTTTGGTAGGGTGAAGAAGACAATGCTTTGGCACAATTCAGTGATGACATGGCATTATTGTGGTGTGCTTGGCTAGAAAGAAATAGTTGAACTTTTAAGCATGAGTCTATCCCACGTGATTTGATATTGGACAATGCGACTTCACTAGCCTCTTTAGGTGCTATAGCAGCTGGGCCTTTCTCAAATTATTCTCTAGGAAAGATGAAGAGGAATTGGACAAATTTGTAGTTTTTAAGAGTTTCTTTGTAAGGACACCTTGTCCTCCTTTCGTATTACCCTTGCTAATACTCCCTCTGCCCTCTTTTCATGATCAATCTTTAAAAACTTTGACCAAAAAATATCATTAATACATACAAAAAAACACTCTTGTGATATATTGTTGGAATCCTTTCAGTGCATAACTTTTTATAATTATTTGTTATTAAGTAACTAGATACTAATGGTCATAGATACATCTTGAAGACCATGCAAATGAAAATGTAAAAAAAAAATAATGACCGAGAAGGCTGCAAAACACTTTGACACTCAATCATTAAGAAAATGTAAAATCAAGAACTTTCTAATTCAATAAGGATGTATCAATTTCAGAACAGCCATGGCCTTTGGGATCACAAAATGGAATAAACTATACAAGAAGAATTTTGTCAATTTTCACAGAAAACGCATGAGAAACACTTAATTTTAAATTGAAGGAACAAGGAGAACAGTAGAAAGTGATAGAAAATTTAATTTTTTACCTCACATGTAACAAGTACCACAGTAGCATACTGCTCCCGAAACCAAAACAGTGACTGCTCCTGTGGGAAGCGGCTGCGAAGCCTTGAATCTGTGGTCAATATATATTCAGCTGGCAGTTTCTCCAGAAACACGGGATTCCGAGTCTTGTTATTTAGACAAGCCTTTTTGAATGGAAGCCGCTCTTCAAATAAATTTTTGACATTTGGCCACAAATCACTCACATCTTCGACTGAAACATAGTTGTATGTGCATTAGCAATGAATGTTGACAAATAAACAAATGTAAATGCAGCATAAAAGAACAAGAACAAACGGATCAATGATTTAATATAGATATGCACGAACATAAGAGCTCAAATAGAAAAAAGGTAACCAAAAAAAAAAAAAGACCTTGCCTATACCTCCCCATGGTGAGGCTTCTAACATTGGTAACTGTTATGTCTTCCAGGCTGAAGTCATGACATGGTATTACAACTTTACAAGTATCCATCTCACAATACTAGAACATAGTTTACTCAAATGGCTATTGATCACTATTCGCTAACCATTTTTTTTTTTTTTTTGTGGATTAATGTACGCTAACGTTGACTGTATATTTTTCAATTAATGACTTAATGTGTTAGTTAAATGCGAGGAGCTTTTCTATGTTTATCTTAAGAAGTACCCCCTCCCTCCCCCCCCCCCCCCTATCTGTAATCAATCCTTAAATTTTTTTTGCTTCTACTCCTTAAATTCACTCTTCCTTAAAAACGACAATATCAATAAAAATGTACGAGGCGTGATTTCTCATATACCTTGGACAAGGCCATCTAGTAAGTGAGCATCAAGTTTTAATATAGTCCAAAATCCAATTCCTTAGTAGATTCCTATGTGAAAGATTGATACCCTGTCCTCAAATTACTTTCTTACTAGCAAGCCGATAACTCCATTGAATCAGCACAATTATCGATTTACCACATACTCTGTATTGCCCAGATTAAAGGAAATCAAGTTACATGATATCCCAATAATTCCATATCAATAATTGCACCCTAGAACTAAGTTCTGCATTGTATTAGTAATCTTACACTCTCAAACATCAGAATTATAAAATCAAACAATGTGAGTTGCGAAATCGAATCAATGCAAATCAAGCAACAAACAGATTTCATTGGATCAATCAAACAGCAAATCAAAAAATTATCATTGAAATCAAAATGCTAATCTTCTGAATTGTGCAATTGTTCAGCAAAAATAATAATTGAAGTTTACGAGAGGAGAGAGAAAGAGAGTACCAGCAATGACGAGATGATCGCAGGTATTTTTGATAGCTTGGAACTGCGCTAAGTAATTCGCCATGATTGATCTGCAGATGAAGAAGAAGGAATCATGCGCTGATCGCGCAAGATTTAATCAGGAAGAAGAAGAAAATCCAGGGTTTATGGATTGAATGTGAATTGAAATTATGGTGGATGTTTTCAGTGTTTAAGGGAGTAGAAAATGGAGCAAAGAAGCATCGACTTTGCTGCTGCTGTTGTGTTGGTTCAAATGTTGTTCTTCACCCTCCTCGCTTCTCCCTCCTTTGAGGCTTCTCCCTCTCTCTCTCTCTCTCTCTCTCTCTCCTCTTCTTCTTCTTCGGTGTAGTGATTTTTTTTTGGATTTTTTAATATGAGTAGACAAACCTTTGGCCGGTTCTTCAAGAATGAACAAACCTTTAAATCTTTCCATTTTTGACAAAAGTTTGCATTTTTTAGCCCATAATGGACTGAGTTTACCTGCAACCGATAAATGAAGTCAACATTAGCCATGTTGACCTTTGGGAAGTTAGTTTCCCTCCAACACCAATTGAAGCGCCATTACTCTTCAACCAACCATGTCGAATCAGCCATTAATGCTGGGAAAAGCGCGCTTCTCCTCCCCTATTACCCAAATGACGCTCTATTCCTCTTTCACTTTCACTCCGCACAACAATCTTCTCTGCAAATTGCTGGTCCCCAAATATTTTTTTCCTAAATTGGTTTGCGATTGTACTGGTTTGGTGCAAGCATTGAAGTGAAATTAAAGCTACTGGGAAAGCCATTGGGGTCCTCGACTCATACGTAAGTGATATGTTCTTTGTAGAACCCTAAAGCTGATTATTTTCGTTGTTAATTGCAAAATTGTGTGCGAAATTGTCAATTTTTACGGATTTTCTGGACTGAAATTGCGCACTGTTAATTGCGTTTTGGACTTAGGTTTAGTTGTTAATTGGATTGTTGTTGTTAATTGGATTGTTGCTGTTAATTTTGTGTCTGAAATTTGGTATTTTTCATGTTGGTAAATGCCAGATATGGATCCTTTTGCTACTGTAACTCTTAAGTACTGGTATGGGGAAACTTTTAAAACTTTGCATAATAGGACATTAGTGTATGAGGGTGGAAAAGCTAGGACTTTTAGTATTGATCCTGATGAGTTATGTTGGTGGTGGTTAGAGGACTTTGCAAAACAATGTGGGGTTGAAAATGTGGATGTTTTGTGGTATTTGGAACCAGGGTGGCCATTAGGGAGTGGGTTAAGGAAGGTTTATTCTGACAATGAAGTGAATGGGATGAGGGAGATTCTTTTGAAGTTTAGGTGTTTGGAGATATATGTACATAAAGGGGTTGAAATACCTAAGTTAGATCCCATTGAACCCCAAGTACAAACAACACACTGCCAACCTTTGACCCATGACCTTGCAAGGCATAAACTATAATAAAGAGGGGCCCACATTTACCTTTAATGATAAAAGATTCTCTCACCCAGAAAGATGCTCCCACATCAATAATAGTATGTCCTTCCACAAATACAGATACAACCACCCAATCTACTTCTATATTCCCAAAAGACAAAGGCAAATCAAAACTAAACACTCTTCCTTTAGCTACCTTCTACCAGCCTTCCCCTGTTCTTATTGATAACTCCTCCATTTCAAATCTGACCTCAAACAGTACACTCCTTCTTAGTGATGAAGATGACTGGGTTGACAATAGGCCAAAAAGTCCTTTAGATTGGGCAGAGCTTTTGGGATTCAATGAGGATGTAAGTGGAGATGAACAAGATCCACTGTATGACCCAGCTATTGATAAAGGGAAAAGTATTATCACTGGAAAAAAAAGGAGAAGGGGATGAATCTGAAGGTAGTTATGATATGGATGATGAGGATGAGCAACCGAATGAGATGTTAAGTGGTGAAAATGATGGTTATGACTCTGAGGTAGATGAGGAGGCTTTGACGGCAAGGGAGAGAGTGAGAAGTTGTACTGCCAAGTTGCTACAGATAGCAAATCAGCTACAGAGGGAGGCTGCTGAGGGTAAGCTAGGTTGTGAGGCTGATGGGGGGGTTGGAAAGAACCTGAAGTTGTTGTAGAGGGATATGCTAGTGAGTATGATGAGAGTGAGGATGATTTAATAACCCCAGCAAACAGTGAAGATGAGGAAGAAACTAGAGAGCAAAGGAGGAAGAGGGCAGGGAACTTAGTGAGTGCAGACACTGATTTCAGTGTTTTCACTTGGAAGGCGGGGCAGAGGTTTTAATCGAGGGATGCTTTCAGGGATGCAGTATCTAATTATGCCATTTTACAAGGAAGGGATCTCACTTATGACATAAGAAACACTAAGGTAAATCAGAGTTTAGGTGTGAAGTGTGTGGAGGGTTGTGCTTTCTATTTGTATGGTGCTTGGGAGAGTAGGAGGGCAACTTTTGTTGTGAAGACTGTGCAGTTGGAGCACACTTGTCACAGGAACATGAAAAGGAACAGACAGTTGAAGTCAAAGTGGGTAGCTAAACAATTTTTAGAGGTTTTCAAGAACAGACCTCATTGGCCAGCAAAAGAGATAGTTAAAACTATCAGAAGGGCCTTTAAGGTAGTTGTTAAGAGAGGATTTGCATACAAGGTGAAATATGCAGCTCATAGAATGCTTCATGGCTCAATGCATGAACATTATGCAAAGGTGGGTGGCTACATAACAACTTTGAAGGCTGGCAGTCCTGGTAGCTGTGTTGAGTTGGTGACAGTAACAAAACTGAAAAAATAGCCTGCACCACCACCTGTTTTTCAAAGGTTGTTCACTTGTTTTGAAGGTCTGAAAAAGGGATGGGTAGATGGCTGCAGGAAGGTAATTTGTGTGGATGGGTGTTTCTTGAAGACCTTCTTAGGTGGGCAATTACTCTCAGCTGTTGGAAGGGATGGGAATAAGCAGATGTACCCTATAGCTTGGGCAGTAGCAGAAGGGGAGAACAACTTATCATGGGAATGGTTTTTTGAGCAGTTGAAGAACAATCTTGGCCTAGGGGATGGTGAGGGTGTGTGCATCATATCTGATGAATATATGGTGAGTATTTGTAAGCTTCTTTGATTTTTCTTTGTGTATGATGTGCTAGTCATTGATTTTAATTTCATTGTTACTTTTTGATGTGAACTAGTCCATTTTGAATGGTGTGACAAATGTTCTCCCTAAGGCTGAACACAGGCATTGTGCTAGGCACATATATGCTTTGTGGCATTAGACCTGCAAAGGGGATGAACTGAAGCTGATGTTCTGGAAAATAACTAAGTTATACAACATGGCAGATTACAATGAAAATCTTGAGGCTTTGGAGAAAAAAACTAGATCTTGATGCAGCAAATGCATTCACAGCATACAATCCAAAACTTTTCTGTAGGGCTTTTCTGAACACTTCTGTCAAATCAGATGCAATCACCAGCAACATGGTAGAAACTTTGAATGGCTATATCATCAATGCAAGAACAAAACATCTGATTTATATGCTTGAAGAGATAAGGGCAAGCCTAATGCAGAGGCTTGTGTTGAAAATGATGGAAATGCATAAATGCAGCTCTGTTTTGTGTCCAAACATTCAGAAAAGGTTAGAATTAGAGAAGAACAAGGCTGCTTACTGTGATGTTATGCCTTCATCAGAGACCTTGTTTAATGTCAGCTATCAGTTGGATTCCTTAATGGTTAATTTAGAGGCTAGAACTTGTACTTGTAGAAAGTGGGACATGGTTGGAATACCATGCTGTCATGCAGTGGCATGCATTTTTTTTCTTGCACAAGGAAGTTGAGGCTTATGTGGACAGATGTTACTGGAAAGACTTGTATTTCAAAGCATATGCAGGTATGAACCTTGTATGTTGTTACACATAATGTTCATTGATTGACAACTATATTCATCTAACTTGTTGTGTCTTGTAGGGTCAATTCCACCTTGTGAAGGGGAGAGTCACTGGCCAAGAGTTCAGTGGGCTTTGGATCCTCCCCCAATAAAAATAGGGCCTAGCAGACCCAAGAAAAATAGGATCAAAGATCCCCATGAAAATCTTTCAAAGCCTAGTCACCTCACTAAGACTGGGATGAAGATGACATGCAGTAATTGCCAATTGAAGGGCCACAACAAAAGGAAGTAACCTAATCTAACCTCCTTTGCCAGTAAGCCTCCCACCAAGAAGTAAGCAATTGCAGCTCAACCTCAACCACAATACCCACCTACTGATACTGATGCAGAGGCTCAGTCACATCATCAGGCTACAACACAACCCAGCCAACTTGGTAAGGGTGGTAGAATGATCAGAGGAGGCAGGGGCTCAAGAGGGGGAAGGACTAGCTCAACTTCTGGTAGAGAAAGTAGCACTGCATCTACAACAGGACAGGGAAGGGCTGGCAGAGGATCAAGAGGTGGCAGGGGATCAAGAGGTGGCAAGGGATCAAGAGGTGGCAGGGGCTCAAGGGGTGGGAAGGGCTCAAGAGGTGGAAGGGGCTCTAGAGGTGGCAGGACTAGCCTTCCAGTTGGTGTTGGAGTGCTGTTTGCAGCTGATGGTTCTGCTGCAATAAACTAGGGTCCATCTCAGTCTGATGTAAACCAGGGTCCTTCACAAGTCACCCAAAATGTGCATCCCACTCAGACAAGCCACATCTGATGTATGACAGTACTAGTTGAACTCATGAAGCCTTCTTTTGGCAACAATGTGTTGGTGTAATTCAACTAGGGTTGGTTTTTTAATTAGCGAACAATTTATCTTTCTTGGTGAACAATTTGGTGTTTTTTTTTTGGGTTGCTTTTAATTAGTGAACAATCTGTTTGTTGCTTTTAATTAGTGAACAATTTGTCTATTTTGGTGAACAATTTGCTGTTTTTTTTCCCTGTGAACAATTACACAAAAAAATAACTAACAATTAGCAAAAGACAGGGAATCCTTTTTTATTCAATCATCAGTCTTAACAGCTACACATTACAACTACAACACAACCAAAAAACAACCAACAACAACCTACTACTTGAAGGACATAATCACTATCCCAAACAAAACCTATGACAAAACCAAATCCAAAGAAAAATTTCTCTCATTCGTTGCACTCTTCATCAACTCAATTCGCATTTGACTGATGATTAGGGGATTTCTCCCACCAATCACTATCTGACAAATGGTCCAACCAGGTTCCGCCATGTGTCCTTCACATGGGCCAATAGGAGCCTGCCACGTGTCAGTCAGTGATCCGTCCACCATGGACTAATTGCGACACAACACGTGTCCACCCCATGACACATGGGATAACCGGCCAACAAGGCCCAATCCTTGTGGGAGGCCCAGTCAGCTCTAGGTTTAACCTAAACCTAGAAATTGGCACGCTTCCCAAGGTTATAAATACCTTCATTAATCCTCATTAAAGGGGATTACGCACATTAAACACTCTCACCTAGAGAGACTCATTTACACTTTTTCGCATTGCTTACTCCTAAAACAAGTACTAACTTGACCGTTGGAGGTGGAACTCCAGTCACTCGGAGTCTCCGTTTGTTTTGCAGGTACAGGTGTCCAGTTCCAGTCTCAGAATTGTAACTCTCCCGCAGGACATCAGAAAACCCCGAAACATTTTGGCGCCGTCTGTGGGGAGAGTACTTTTGAGATGGCATCTACGTCTGTACCGACTCTAGAAGAGAGGCGTCCCCTGGACGACCCTCAAGTTCATTCAGATCATGATACTGAAAATGAGGTTGAAGTTGAAGCACGCACAGCCTCAGACGGGACCCTAAGCGCCCGACGCTCCCGTCACACCGAAAGGAAAGAATGGGTAGATCATCAAACTGGACTCAGTGATCCAGTTGGCACACCGCTTGATCAGCAACAGGCGGCTGAAGGATCTGCTCCCATTACAAGAAACGAACTCATGACCTTCATGAGGGGCTTCAAGGGGGATATCCAAGAACTGATCAACAAGAAGACGCCTGCTCTGTCTAAGGAGCAGTCGACTAAAAAGCTTTCCCATTCAGGAAGAAGGAAACATGTTCAAGGACGAGAGGCGACCCCGCATCCTAACTTTCGGAAGTGGGAGCCGCCTGTGCTTGACTTCACGAAGTACCGTTTTCCCACACCAGGGAAGAGGAAGCCCGTTCGTCATATACAGGTGGACGGGTCAAAGAAAACATACTCAAATGCTCGGCTACTGCTAGAGCAGAAGAAGAACGACCGACTGTCAGAGTCGGCCTCCACTTCAGATTTCCAAGATAGTTTGCACAATACCTCTATGAGGTATACTCAGTCAAACCATGAGAGTCAGACAGACGGCACCTCCCGTCGGTCTGGATTTCATAACGACCAAGCGGTACCAAACTTACCATTTGTACCGCAACAACAATATTTTCTGCAGCCACCTCTGTTTGGAGGACAGACGGCAAAAAATGTCCAGCCTTTGGACTGGAAACTACGGTTGCTAAGACTTGGAGAACAACCGCGTCTTTCTCCAAGGAAATTACTGAAGCCGCTCAGCCGGCCAAAGTTAAAAATGTGTTAGTAGGCGCCTATGACGGCACCACTAACCCTGAAGACCATCTGATGGCGTTCACCAACCTAATGTATCTCCAAGGGTTGGATGATCCCACTTGGTGCAAGTGTTTCCCAGCGACTCTGAAAGGAATCGCACAGCAATGGTTCGGCAATCTGCCGACTGGTTGTGTGAACAACTTCAGGACGCTTGCTTACTTATTCACCTCCAAATTCGCCAAGAACATTCCTGCAAAGAAGACGACTCTTGATTTAGGGACGATTCAGCAGGGCGAGAAGGAGGGGCTCCGTTCTTACATCAGGCGGTTCAACCTGATGAGGATACAAATTCAAGGGCTACCGGATGAGGTAGCCTATACTGACTTTTTCAGAGGTCTTAAGGACGGGTCGACCTTCAAGTTTGACCTGGTTCGAAAGAGGGTTGCGACTCTTCAAGAAGCCTTGATCGAAGCAGAAGCCTATATACAGGCGACTGATCTCTGTAGTACTGGAAAACAGTCGGACGGAAGGAGGTCCGACAAAAAAGAAGGCCGACCAAAGCAGTCGGCCAATAAAGATGATAAAAAGAGAAAAGAAGTCTGGGCGGTCGATTCCTCTAAACATCCGGCCCAAAAGAAGAAGAAAGAGTTCAAACCATACTCTCCAAAGTATGCGTTCAGCAAGGATAGTCAAGCTATCCTCAAAGAAATCAAGGGCCGAATCTCAATTGAGAAGCCGGCCCCCATGAAGGGTTCTGCGAGCAATCGGAACCGAGATAAATTCTGCCATTATCATGAAGACGTTGGTCATGAAACCAACGAATGCATAAGTCTCATGCGATATTTAGACCGCCTGGCTGAACAAGGCGACCTTGACTCTTATGTCAAGAAGTCTAAGGGGAACACTTCCTCAAAAAATAAGCAGTCGGCCAAAAAGAATCAACAGGCCGATAGTTCCGATACAGATGATGTAGTCGTCTACACAATTTCAGGCGGCTTCTCAGGAGGCGGCCCTACTATCAGGGGCAATAAAGACAATATCAGGCGACTAGATGTCAATTCCGTTCACCAAGAACGGCCCTCCAAAAATTTATTCCCTGAAATTGTCATCACAGAAGAAGATTTAGGACGGGTTAAGGGGCCGCATGATGACCCCATTGTTATTGAATGCAAAGTGGTCAACCAAAGAGTTGGCCGAATCCTCATAGATACCGGCAGTTCCTCCGACCTTATCAGTAGCAAGTGTCTGTCAAAGCTCAAATACAAGACTGATTGCATACATCCGGTATCCCACCCTTTAGTAGGGTTTGGAGGAGGTGGAGTCCACCCTGTAGGGCGAGTGGATTTACCCATCCGCCAGGGTGAAAAGGGGGAGGGTCGTCACATGGTGGTCCGGTTCCTGGTAGTTGAGGAACTCTCGGTCTACAACATGATTCTGGGATGACCTACCCTAAATAATTCAAAAGCTGTTATTATTTCATCTCTTATGTTGCTCAAATTTGAGAAGGACGATGGAACAGTCGGCTCCCTAAGGGGAGATCAGAAGATGGCTCGGGAGTGCTACCTCTCGGATATCAAACCCACTGTGGTGGGCGCTGGGTCAGGTGGTGAAAAAGCAGATCTTGACGTTGTCAAGGAGGATGCGCCTGCTCAAGAAGCAGGTGGCAAGAAAAGAAAGGCTGCCCAGTTGGGGGCCGCAAGAAAAGAAAAAAGATAGCAATCACTGGCAGAGGAGCGGTCAGACGAATTCCGCCCTCAGCCGGCTGGTGAGCATACGGACCTGGTCCTGGACGACTCGCGTCCTGACCGAACAGTCAAGGTTGGGACGACTGCTCTTAGAGTTCTAGGTGAAGATTTTCACCAACTTTTGAAAGAATACAAAGACATCTTTGCATTTGAAGTTCATGAAATGCAAGGCATCAGTCCTGACTTGGTTGTACATAAACTGGCCGTGGATCCGAAGAAGAAGCCAGTAAGGCAGAAGAAGCGGAACCATGGAAAAGAGAGGAGTCAGGCGGCAGCCGCCGAAGTTAAAAAGTTGCTTGACGTAGGGTTCATTCGGCAATGTTACTTCCCAGACTGGTTGCAAATGTTGTACTTGTTAAAAAGTCGAATGGTACCTGGCGAATGTGTGTAGACTACACGGACCTAAACAAGGCGTGCCCAAAGGATAGTTATCCTCTGCCCAAAATTGACAATTTGGTCGACTCAACAGCTGGCCATGCCTTAATGAGCTTCATGGACGCCTACTCTGGCTTTCATCAAATTCCTTTGTGGAAGAAAGATCAGGAGAGGACGACCTTCGTCACTGATCAGGGGCTATATTGCTACACGGTTATGCCGTTTAGTCTGAAGAATGCCTTGGCCACCTTCCAAAGAATGATAAATACTGTCTTCTTTGACCAGATTGGGAGGAACGTTGAGGCATACATTGATGATATGATCGTTAAGTCTGAGCTTCAGAAAGATCATCTGTCGGACCTTCGATAAACTTTCTCCACACTCAGGCGGTACCATGTCATGCTCAATCCCAAGAAATGTGTATTTGGGGTTGAGTCTGGGAAATTTCTCGGATTCCTCATCAATCAGAGAGGAATAGAGGCGAACCCTGAGAAAGTGCAGGCGGTCATCGACATGCAGTCGCCTCGCACCGTCCGAGAGGTTCAGAAGTTAAAAGGTTGTCTGGCAGCTTTGGGAAGATTTCTAAGTCGATCAGGCGATAAGTGGCTTTACTTTTTCCAGGCTATAAAGAAGAAGGCAAGGTTTGAGTGGGGGCCGGATGCTGAGGCGGCCTTCCAAAAATTTAAAGTTCACTTACATTCCTTGCCGAGGCTGGTTTTACATGTACCTGGCCGTCTCTGATCATGCTCTAAGCGCTGTCCTTCTTGCTGAAAGAGACGGCTGCCAGCTCCCGGTCTACTTTGTCAGTCATGTACTGAAAAATGCCGAGTTAAGATATCCTTTAGTGGAAAAGTTCGGTCTTGCTCTCTTTATGGCCGTCAAAAAATTGAAGCCCTATTTCTTGGCACATGCAGTTGTTGTGTATACAGATCAACCAATCAAGCGGCCACTGACAACCATGGAATCGTCAGGCCGGATGATCAAATGGGCAATAGAAATTCAGAGCCTCGAAGTCACATCCGAGCCCAGAAAAGCAGTGAAGGGGCAAGCCTTTGCTGATTTTATTGTAGAGATGACTCGGCCCCCTGATTCTCAAGTTCCAGACCAAGTCTGGAAGGTATATGTGGACGGAAGCTCCACCTCAAATGGTTGCAGAGCAGACGTCATATGTCAGTCGCCAGAGGGCGACAGGTATGAGTATGCTTTACGTTTCAATTTTCAAGCCTCCAACAATGAGGCAGAATACGAAGCTTTACTAGCCGGAATCCGCATGTGCAAGGCGGCCTATGGGCGAATGAACTACCACATGTTCTCTGGGCCATTAGGACGACTGAAAAAGGGTCAACAGTAGAGACTCCATTTCTCCTAACCTATGGTGCAGAAGCTGTTCTCCCAATTGAGCACTACGAGCCGACTCTTCGAGTAATGTTATACGACGAAGAGGCGAACTGGGAGTCCATGTGTCTGGCTCTGGACTCACTCCCAGAAAGGAGGGGCAATGCAGCCTTGCGCCATGAAATTTACCGCCTGAGAATGACCAGATCATATAACAAAAAAGTACACAGGCGTCCACTCAAAGTGGGGGATTTTGTACTAAGAAAGATGGAAGCAGTCGGTAGGGCTAATGAGTCCGGCAAATTAACTCCCAACTGGGAAGGACCCTACCGAATCTATGAAGAAGTCCGGGACGACACCTACCGTCTGGAAACACCAGACGGCCAACCCTTGCCTCGAACCTGGAATGTAGATAATCTCAAAAAGTATTATTTTTGAATAATGTAAATAGCCGAGAGCTACCTAATAAAAGTTCACTTGTTCACTTCATTTGTTCGTACAAAGAGGGGCATGCCTACTGGTAAAACAGTCGGCTACTCTCCAAGTTTTTTATTTTACGAGTTTAATTAAGAGGGGCATGCCGCTGGTTCTATACAAACGGCTACTCTCCCATACATAGTTCACCAAGAACTATCTAAGGCCTATGGCCGAAATGATCAGACCAGGCGCCAGGCCAGCTGATCCAACTTCAAAACCAATCCGACCTGTCCCAACATCATAGCAGGCGTCCGGCGGCATCCATCCGGATTAAATTCGTCGCAGAGAGCAGCTCCCTTTTGGGTGGAACATTGTTCTATAAATTAATTACACGGCACCTATACGACTGTCTAACTAAGACAACCACGTAGCCGTCTAAAACAAGGATAACTCTCACTGGTCCAACAAGTGTTTGCAGTTAGCATCCGTGTCAGATAATCGACTGTACTACTTGAGATAAGTACAGCCGGTACCTTTTGGGTTAATAGCCAACAAACATTGGCGAATAAAGGGATCCAGTCGGCTTCCGCCGCCTGTACCTCTACTACTCAAACAATGTTGGTTCTTACTAAGTTATCACCCCTATGCCGCTTAGTGCCTCTTCTACTTAAACAATAACCGACTGTCTAAAGTTGAACCAGTCATCAAAATACGTTAGAAACCGATTGGATAAATGGCCGACTAATCGCCTAGCCTGGAAATAGCCAACCAGTCGTCCAGGGGCATAGGCAGCTTCTACATTGTACCTGTCCGGAATAATCGGCCACACAAAACAGTCGGTATGACATGCAAACGGATATCAGAGTTTCGACACTTAGAAAAAATAAAAAAGCACAATTCGAAATTTGGCAGCTTAGGCGACCTAAAAAGATGGTCGCCGAAATTCTATTAACAGCCGGCCATAAAGACCGGCACAAATATTCAAGACCCCGGCCCCCTGGCCGGGTAAAGACACAAAAATAAGCCGGCCATAAAAGACCGACAAAATATTCAGACCCCGACCCCTTGGTCGGGTAAAACAAAAACAGACGGAACGCAGGCCGAAGAAAAAAGAAGACATAAGCTTAAGATGGGGGCAGATCTTCAACAACAACTGCCGCCTGATCAGCAAGAGACGCCTGCTTCTGAGAAGCATTTTTGCTGGTCTCGGCTTCAGTTGCACCCCTTATCGGCACCAGGGCCACTACCGGGTCCTCCTCCTCCTCTAGCGCCTCCTCCTCAGTAGCCGCTAGGACTTCTTGGTAGTACGTTTCAAAGCACCGGTGAAATTGTTTTTCCCAAGAAGCAAAGTCGGCGTTTGGAAAGAGGCGAGTCCAGGTCATGCGCTGGATTTGGGCCGAGTCCTCCATCATTTCTCGAACCAAATCCTTCTTCTCTTGCTCAGCTTTGGCCGTGAGATCTTCAGTGAGGCTCTTCTCTTGGGTTACCAGGAGCTCCTTAACACGCTCCAAGGATTTCTCCAAGGTGTCGTAGTGGAGCATATTTTGCTTAAGAGGCTTCAGCTCGGCCTTGAGGTTCTGGATGGTCGCCTCCAACTCGTTATTTCTCTTCTAGGCCGCCTCCAACTGAGTCCTGATAGCAGAAGTGGCCTGCGCCTGATAATAAAGAATATCAGTTGTCAAAATTTCATTTTGGGCAATTTGAAACATTGCCTTATCACAGTCAGAGGCGGCCATTGCCTTAGCAGCCTTTACCTCTTTATTCTTCTCACTAATAGGTTTGCGAAAGCCGTTAACTCAAAGCAGGGACTGAATAAAAGAAAACAGGCGTCAGATTTCAAATGAAAAGCAGACGTCCTGGAATTAAACAACAAAAATATGCCAAGTATACCTCAGCAAGGAGCCCTGCAATTCCATCTAGGTCAAAGGTGCCGACACCCCTGATCCGTCTCTCTCTGCTGGAGGGACAACTTTTATCATGGACTTGGCCACTTTGACTAGGTCCGGTTCTTGAGGGTCGGTTGCATCAAGAGTGAACAAGAATTTTAGACAAGGCGAAAGAAAAGTAGGTCAAAGTCTAGAAGAGCATTTTCATACTTCTAGGCGGCCTGCTGAGAGTTTAAGAAGGAGTGGTCGGCTGTTTGTCCGCAACCGCTTGGAGTCCACAGTCGTCTTTCGGACCTTGGAGTCCGGCTGTTGGGAGGAGGAAGTTCTTGGTGTGCCCGTCTAAAAAAAAAAAACCACAAATGTTTAGTATGTGTACAAACACAACTTTTAACAAAAAAGGGAAAGGTGAAAGCTGGGAGCTTACTAAGGGCGTCTCCTTGTTGGGAGAGTCAGCTGGAGAGTGTTGTTGCATGATGTATGCACGCAACATAGCAGTCGCTGTCTTGGAGGCGGTAATCTTGCTCATGGCTTCCGCTGCATAAATAAATGCAAAAGTTAGGAAAGTTCATAAAAATAATTTCCACAAAAGCACGTATTCGACAGACCGGCTATCTCTTGAGCACCGACTGCTGAGGCCACAAGCGGCCAGGAAGTACTCGTCATAGAGCCATTTGAAGCTCGGGACGCAGTGCAGGGGTACTTACTTTCGTACCCCAGTAGTAGAGTCGACCCTGGTCTCTACTTTAAAGAGTCCTCGGTCTAGGATCTCTTTTTTAGCTTTTGGGGGAACAGGCGGCATGCTGCAACCGCCTGAAAGAAGAGGCGGGTCTCGGTTCCACCTGTTAAAGCGTTGGTTCGGCTCCTTGTCTGAACTCTCAATGATGAGGAAGGTGCTTCTCCAATCCTTCCATTTGTTTTCTTTACCTCTCGTCATGAGGTAGCCTTTGTGGCTTGTCAATTGGTACCAGCCGGTACCGCCTGCCTTAGGGGTCCGGCTGAGATAGTTCATGTGGGCGAAAGCCTCGAAATTTGGCTCCACCCCATACATTTCGCACCCGGCTACATAGCCGAGAACGTTGAACTAGGAATTTGGGGCTAACTGCCATAACCCCAACTCATATCCATCCAGGATCTGCTGAACAGCCGGATGTAAGGGGAAGCGCAACCCAGCTTTGATGGCCGCCTCATAGCAGCCAAAGCAGGCGCTATCATAACTAGTCCCAGCCGGCCAGACGACTGTGTCTTCCGGATCCGGCACAAAAACTAAAAAGCCAGGGCCCATTACATGGTTCGCAGTAAAGCTCCCCACTTTCTCTTGCATGGCCTTAATCCGACCTTTTGGAACCGTGCAGTAGTAGGGGGTGTTTTGCTCTCTATAGGTGGCGGATGGCTCCGCCCAGTTGTCCCCTTTCTCTACTGCATGAGAAAGCCTCGCCTCTTGTAGGCGGTTTTGTCTCTCTTCTATGTCTAGAGAAGGGTGACCAGACGAACTAGAGTCGGACTCGTCCTCTGAAGAGTCCGAAGAGGACGACTCCTCCCCTCTCCCAGAGGGGCCCGCCTCCTCTCCTTCTACAGGAGCGGGAGAATATGTAGACATTTCTACGGTAAAATGGGAAGGGACCACCTTGATCCCTCCCTCAGAGCTATCGGCGGCCAAGCCGCCTTGGTTCACTTCAACATCTGGCGCCTGGTCAGATGTCTCACTAATTGGCACCTGGTAGGAGGAGCCGTCCGAATTTGTGATCCTAGCAGTTCTTTTTGTTCTGGACATTATGTTCTGCATAGACACAGAGACAGTCGGACTTTGTATAAAGGGCAAAGATTGGTTCGAAAAGGGGCAGGCGGCACTCCTAGTCCTAGACTCAGC
Organism: Chenopodium quinoa; assembly: GCF_001683475.1. NCBI lineage: Eukaryota > Viridiplantae > Streptophyta > Magnoliopsida > Caryophyllales > Amaranthaceae > Chenopodium > Chenopodium quinoa. Next base: position 1,781,773 of record NW_018744143.1, on the reverse strand, counting down.
CGTCCCCGGTGACCGGCTGATCACTAACCTAGGTCGTGTCGTGTGCTTCCGTGGTGCCATTTCAAAAAGAAAAAATAAAGAAAAGAAAAACAATGAGAGAACAGACGGTTACCTGAACGAGAGAGAAGTTGACGAAGATCTGAAAAGTAATCTGAGTATCAGCCGACTTGTCAGAGCATGCGGTAGGTTGGAAATGTCCGAAATGTCAGAGCAGGTTCAGGGGTCCGAGTGTTCTCTTATAAAAGTTCTCAAGTGTGAAAATATCTGAAGTCAACCGCCCTTATATAGGCAAAATGAGAAGACGAAGGGTCACTCCCAAATTCAAAATTTGAGCGGGAAAAACTCTCGGCCTTTCACCAAGTGACAACTGTAGCAGGTCGTCGCCTGTTACGATCCGACACCTGCCACAGGTGACATGTGACCAGTCACGTGCCACCTGTGAGGGGCAAATGATTAGGGGATTTCTCCCACCAATCACTATCTGACAAATGGTCCAACCAGGTTCCGCCATGTGTCCTTCACATGGGCCAATAGGAGTCTGCCACGTGTCAGTCAGTGATCCGTCCACCATGAACTAATTGCGACACAACACGTGTCCACCCCATGACACATGGGATAACCGGCCAACAAGGCCCAATCCTTGTGGGAGGCCCAGTCAGCTCTAGGTTTAACCTAAACCTAGAAATTGGCACGCTTCCCAAGGTTATAAATACCTTCATTAATCCTCATTAAAGGGGATTACGCACATTAAACACTCTCACCTAGAGAGACTCATTTACACTTTTCCGCATTGCTTACTCCTAAAACAAGTACTAACTTGACCGTTGGAGGCGGAACTCCAGTCACTCGGAGTCTCCGTTTGTTTTGCAGGTACAGGCGTCCAGTTCCAGTCTCAGAATTGTAACTCTCCCGCAGGACATCAGAAAACCCCGAAACAACTGACTTCACCCTTAAGTTCTTGAACATCTTCTTCCAAGTTCTCTTTTTTCAGCTACACCCTCTTCACCTTATCTTCCAGCATCTGCTTGTGCATCTCTAACTCAGCAATGGTGGTTTCTTTTTCAAACAATTGAAACCGTAAATCATCAACCTCATCTCTCACACCTATCCACTTAAAAAAACCACAACCTGTATCCTGTATATCAAACTACAATTAGTTATATGAACCCTAATTACATTAAATAATTGAGATGATTAATGAACCAATTAAATTCTTACAGGACATAATGGACAGCCATGGAACTACAACCCCACATTTGGACCATTTTTCACCGATCGAACAACCGCATCTCTTCCACAACTACATTTAATTCTCCCATATGACCCCCCTCCCCCTTATGAAGAAGAAGACCCTGACGTTTCAATTTGATGCTTTGCCCTCTCCATTGCTGCCAAACTATTGAGAACGAACTTTGAAGGATTTTTGGTTGAAGCAATAAACAAACAAATTAAAAAACTCAAGAATTTTTGTTGAAGAAACAGAGAAAAGCCAACTGTAAGTGCCACGTCAGCGAGCAAACCAGTTATAACAGGTAAGGTTACGTGTTCAGTCCATTATGGGCAAAAAATGCAAACTTCTGTCCAAAATGGGAAGATTTAAAGGTTTGTTTATTCTGGGAGAACCGGCCAAAGGTTTGTCTACTCAAGTTAAAAAATCCTTTTTTTTCCACCTAATTCACCTTTGGGCTAATTCTGATTTGGGTTCAATTCTTGCTCCTTGCTAGTTAGTTTCCAATCTTTTCACTTCCCTCCCAATTGGGTGTGTATTTTTTTGTATACTCGGTAGAAGTCATGTCTTATCGGTTTAAAATCTCTCACATGTTAACCAAACTCGGATAGTCGGATGGGTTGGTTTAATGAAAAATTGAAAATATTTGAATAAATAAACACTTATTTCCTTGGACTAGCCGGTGTAATTTTGTAAATGAATAGTCGAACAAAGGTATGTAAGAGGCATTTTGGTAAATTTGAGAATTTGCAAATATTAACAAATAATTTAAAATTGGTACCTTCTTATCTATCTTAAAATATGCTAATGCTCTCTACAGGGTTATGTTTAACATATTATTGCTAAACGCTAATTCAAAGTCAAAAGTTACATAGTCTAAGACAATTGTTATACATTCACGAGTATTATAAAATCACTTGTAGACTTGTAGTTGGAAAACAAATTATCACTTATTAACTACAATAATGACAATGTTCAATCATCTTGTGAACGTAGTTATGAAACTTTCTTTGATCTCTTTTTTGTGCTAACTATTCATTTTTGTGCTATCGTGATAACAAACCCTAGCAATCACCCCCTTCCTCCCCTCTAGCCAAGTTCCAAGTCATTTTGGTCATTTAGGCTTGAATAATTTGATTTTTTCCTTGACTTAAACTATTCTTGACCCTTCTTCGTTTGAATCACTTCATTTTTCATTCGTCTCCCCACATTAAAGTTTTCATTCGTTTATTTTGTAGTTTCATTTTTAACGGATTATTGTGAAGTTGGTTTGTTCATAAAAACAATGTCAAAACTACAACTTTAACTAGATCGGGTAATGTTTTATTTTCTTATCTTGTCTTATACTCTTTTAACTTATGTCTTATCAGTTTTGAACTTGACAATCCTTTTCTTATCTTATTTTGTTGTATGTTATTAGATTTTATTATGCCTTATTAGACTTTAAGATCCTATTATAAGGTTTTATTAGACCTTTTTGGAACTTAATAGCCCCTATCTTATTGATTTATCTTATCTCATCTTCTACCATTTGAATCTTTATGTTATCTAGAATTTTTTTTTGATAGATTATTGGTGAAAATAAGGTGAGGAGAATAATCCTTACAATTTAGAACTATGCCATAATAATCCTTCATCAAACAAAGCTCATAATATATTTCAAGTTTGTTTGTTTGATAATCCATCTATTTATACTCTTTATTATAATTTCAAAGTCAATTTTTGAGCATGTTGCACCTAAAATAAAATCCTCAAATTCTATTCTCTCTAAAAAAATTAAAAATGTAACCACCATATGAAGGCAATAACCATCCATTCCCTCTAAATTCTCCAATATCTATTTTTTTTAAAAGATATATCTGTTGGAATAAAGGAAGGAAATTCAAGGTAGTTTGATCTGGGCGCCCGACCGGGCGAGCACCGCCCTACCAAGCGCGAGAGCAATCGTGAAATCTGGAGTTCCGTCGCCCTATCGGGCGAGCTCCGCTCGACCGGACGCGAGAGGACGTTGGACTCCAACGGTTTCCTTGGATTCTTCTTTTGGTTTGAGTTCTTGTAACCCCCCACTTAAGAGGTGTTTTATGGAGATTAACTCACCAAACTTTTCCTGATTTTTCATCCCTTTGACTTCTCCATGATCTTCCATCTTCCTCCTTTCTTCTTTATATATTGAAGGTTGATTTTCTGATTACATATACTTGAGAAAAAATACATCTAACACAAGAAGCAAAACACATTAAGCTAAACACAATTCCATTTCTTTGGGCATAAGTTTCCATAGACTCCACCTCTCACTCTAAAGTGCCTTAGTGTGAGAGTGGTGTGTAACCTTAGGGGACGATCCGGCGAGTACAATTGAGCACCCCGATTGCGCCGAAATTCGTTTTCAAAGGCAGTGATTTATCACGCCACACCGAACTTCCTTTCCTATTTACCTCTTGTTCTTTTTGTTGGCTATTGTTTTAGACAACTATTTTACAACAATTTTGAAAACGAATATGTCTATTGAAAATAGTATTATGAATAAGACTCTTCAACTATTTTGGGTATTGGTCGAAAGATTGGATGATGTGAAGAAAAATATTTTGAAGGGAAAAATGTTGTTCACGTTTTTCTGGGAGCAGTCCCAAAGATGGCCCCCGATCGAAGGTCATTTGTTGTCGGATTTGGCTTAAATTTTGGGATCTTGTTAGGGACATATAATACTTCATTTTCAATGGTTGGATCGTTGATATCTGCTCACGTTTTGGATTTATGACGATATCTTTGAGCTGTAGTATTTGGAGAGGATACTTGGGCGTACTACGGAGAATGCTCATCTTTGACACTTGAATTAATTCAAGGGAGGTCCTTTCTAAACTAATTTTAATTTGATAATGCGTATCATGTGTTTTTAATTCTAATAATCATTTTGACAAATATATGAGTTGTGATTTTTTGGCATTATAATGTTGGAAGATTATTTTGTCCATATCGTATTATTTGTTATATGATTATTAGCTTATAGGCTAAAGTATAATCCATGTTATATATGTGTTATTACATGGCATGTTTATCTCTTTTGTTGGTTCAATACTTGTGTTTGGACTTAGTTTTTAGAGTTACCCCTTAATTGATTTAAGTATCAATTTTATTGGAGTTTTGGAGTAATATATATGTATGACTATTTCTATGTCTTTGTTCTATGGTTGTGGTTTGAACTTAGTACTTAGAAATATGTTAATTGGTTTCATTTACCAATTTGTTGGTTTTCTTAACATAGGTATTGTTTTGTTCATTGAGAATGTATATGTTAGGGCTTTTGTTTTAGATTAATTTCTATTAGCAATATGGTGAGTACCTAATGTTTACGTGCCTATGTTGATAGATAATTCATGGTTAATTTTTAAGACTTGTTAAGTTGTTGATTTTATAAACCTTACCATGAATCTTGTGTTACGTTGAGTATGTTATCAAATATTATTATTTTTTAGCATATATATACGCTAATATGTATATGTCATGCTTGTGGAAACTTTGGACATGCTCATAGTGCTTACTTTGCATACTTCTTTTCAAGAACTTGTGTTAATTCTATCAATTTATTAAGTATGAAAGTTCTCGAATGAGAGTTGTTTGATTCTTTTTGTGAAGAGTTATATATGTATTTCTCCATAGGAGAATATTTTGCTATAGTTGTTACTTCTTGCATTGTAATCCATAGTTGTGCCTTATAACTCTTGTTCTGTTGTATTGGTTAAAACATGACTACTAGTATTATTTATTTTACTCTTAATGAAATCCTTTTGGTAGCTATTTTGACGTTTAAGTGTGTTAACTAAGTTGAGTCAACCTTGTGATGTTTTTTTTTTTTTTTTTTTTTTTTTTTTTTTTTTTGTAAGTATGATAATAATTGAATTATTTTAAATTCAATGGTTAGATTATTTTACTCCTTTAATTGTCTACCTTAAGAGAGAGTTTTCAAGAGTTATTATTTCTTATGGCATGTTTTGCTCATTTTTGTTCTTACTTGGTTCGATTTGGTTTAGTATTGGCATTTGTTTTAAGAGTCATTATCGATTTCTTTATGTGTGGGAAGTGATTCTTAAGAATTTTATTTTTTTTGAATCTATGTCTAGTAAATCTCCACATGATGCCAATATGATTCAAGTAAGGAACATGGGTCCAAATGTGCTTCAAGAAGCTCAAAATACTTAGTGGATGCACAATCACTACAAGTGGTGGTCGTTGGATTGTTCATCATTGATCGCTAAGGTAAATGATTAGGGGCACCATGGAGGTATGTTCACATATTCTCTCCTCCATAATCAACTATGTTTTGGTTTTAGACTTAATCTTGGCATGTGGGGGTTATGATTCTATGAGTGTATAGAATTTTGTAGTAGGAATTTAGTTCTTATATGTCCCATGTGAAAGGAGTACAGTTTACCTTGTCTAATTTCAAATGCTTAGTTGAAGACTTATGTCGTCCAATATGGGGGAAAAGTATAATATGAGAATAAGTGTTGGACTCAAAGTCTTGGTTTGTTTGATATCTTGTTTTTGTTAGCAATTGATTGTATGCTCTATGACTTTGTATGTGATCTCCATGTACCACTATATTTGGCATGTTGGCATCCTTTACTATAATAATTCGTTTTTTTAGCAATTCTATGCATTATGTCATATTTAAGTGACAAGTGATTGGCCATGCATATTGGAATTCTCGTGTCTCTTGATTGCTATATTCCCATCTATATATTTATTTTGATTATTGAGTAAACAAGTTGAATATAAGAGAAATAAGAAGCATTAATTATTTGATGCAAAGCATGAAAGTGACTAGTTATGCTAAAAACTATTATTTGGTTTGCCTTGATATGTTATTTTGGTAACTCTATGTTTGAAGAGTGTTTCCTTAACTTAATGAGTTGATGATGTGAGTGCTTGTTTACCTTGGAAGAAACTATTGAGGATAAGTTAGATCTTTTCTAACATGCTTAGAGTTCTCCTATTTTTTTATGGAGTGTGTTTCCTAATATTCCTTCTAAAGTTTTTCAACATCAACTCATGCACTAAGTGTTGTTGGGAGAGTTCAAGGCTAAACTTTTGAGTAAAGGTTACTTTATTCTTCTTGTCTTAATGGAACAATGTAGGTCTTACTTAGATGACTTATTTATTTTGGTTCCTTGTCCTTAGTGATAAGTTTTCCTTTAGTGGTTGAAGTTTGTTAAACCTTCTAAGTGGTGACTTAAATGAGTTGGTTGGGGTGTTCCATGTTGAAGATAAGAAATGTGAATTGAAAGTTCAAGTGTGAGTTGACTTGAGGTTTTTACCTAGGAGGTGGTACAAGAGTTTGGTTAGTACCTTGTGAGAATACGACACTTAGGATTAAGTTTGCTTCTCACTGCTTGCTTCTAGGTGATATATTTTTGTGTTATTTCTACATTGTGAGTAATGCGGTGGTGTTAAGAATCACATGTGTAATTGTAGTTAATAACTTTCTTGAACTTCAAATCTTTCCAATTTGTTAAGCAATTTTTCCACGAATTTGAATATGACATGTGTTATATTATTTTGAGAATAATAATAACTATTATGAGGTTTTGGTTTTTCCAAAGTGTCAACATGTTTCGTGATTGGGAAGTTTTTGCAATGATATGATTTTTGTTGTTCATGTCATCATTTGACTGGAATATGTTTTGTATTAGCATGAATCATGTGTGCTTTAAAGAGGTCTTAAAGTATGTCTTGAGTGGAGTATGCTAGTACGTCTAGCAATGTGATAAATACTGACATGCATTGCAATTTATTTTAACATATATAGCATACATTTGTGAAATAATGACATGCGTTGTTTAATTTTGCTTCATCTTTTACTAAGTATCTTTTTAGGTACAAAGGTTGTGAAATACACTAGCTTCCGGGAAAGGTTGTTCAAAATTTCCAGAAGGCAAGTGTTGGAGATCGGTGGTCGATGAAGTATGTTCACTAATGCGGCGGCTATGTTATTTTCACAGATTGGACTTGGTCAAATAAATGTTTGGAAGTTCAAGGTTTGGGTTGTCTTGTTACTTTATTCACCTAATGGTGTTTGTGCAAATTAAGTTGATGTTGATAACATGCTAGTTTTCCTTATTGGAAAAATATACTAGTGAAAATAATTGTGCACTATGGTAAGGAAATTTAGGAAATGTAACAATCTTTGATAATCTGTGAAAAATGTCGAGGGGGATAGGCCTTAAGCCCATGTGGAATGATTAAAAACATTACTTTCCTATCTGTGTTGTAATGCTTGGTTGAGGTTGAGCTCCTTTGAGTTCTTAATGGAACAATAAACTGTTTAGGTCAGTGCTATTTGAAACGCATTTGATTGATCCACCGCTTGAGGTTGAGTCCTTTGACTCTTAATGAATCCAAATGTTTGAGTGGACGCACTAAAACTTTGGAATCACCGTTATTTATGATTATTGTGAGGTTGAGCGTTAAGCTCTTAATGAATCCATGGTCTTGTGGGGGTTAATGGCTACAATGTAGCATTTGTTGAGTTCTTATGAACATATTTAACCCCATTGACTAAGTGCTTTTGAGAAGTGCTTGTGATTCACCTATATGGTTGTGAAGACTAGCCATCTTCTATGGAAAACTTGGGCGGATTTCCTAGAGCCTCCACTAGACTTAAGGTGAATATGCTTGGCTTTAAAAGAGCATATCTCTTCGCGGAGTCTATGTAAATTTTAGAGTGATGTATGTGTTGTGGGGGTCTTGAGTTAAATCTTGGAGTTTCAAGGTTAGTCCACTCCATGATTAAGAGTCTAAGGGTTTCAAGGATCTATCCACCCTTGTACTTGTAGCTCATTGCCTCATTTCACTAAGCACTTAGATTTCAAATTACTTATGTAATATCTAAGTGTTACGTATTAAACTCCTCTTATGCCCAATATGTTGCTCATTCTCATCTTTTTTTTGGCTTATCTTTCCTTGCTTTAGTGAGGGATTGTTGAAATAAAGGAAGAAAATTCAAGGTAGTTTGATCTGGGCGCCCGACCAGGCGAGCACCGCCCGACCAGACGAGCTCCGCCCGACCAGGCACGAGAGCAATCGTGAAATTTGGAGTTCCACGAGCTCCGCCCGACCAGACACGAGAGCAATCGTGAAATTTGGAGTTCCGTCGCCCTACCAGGCGAGCTCCGCTCGACCGGACGCGAGAGGACGTTGAACTCCAACGGTTTACTTGGATTCTTCTTTTGGTTTGAGTACTTGTAACCCCCCACTTAAGAGGTGTTTTATGGTGATTAACTCACCAAACTTTTCCTGATTTTTCATCCCTTTGACTTCTCCATGATCTTTCATCTTCCTCCTTTCTTCTTTATATATTGAAGGTTGATTTTCTGATTACATATACTTGAGAAAAAATACATCAAACACAAGAAGCAAAACACATTAAGCTAACCACAATTCCATTTCTTTGGGCATAAGTTTCCATAGACTCCACCTCTCACTCTAAAGTGCCTTAGTGTGAGAGTGGTGTGTAACCTTAGGGGACGATCCGGCGAATACAATTGAGAAACCCGATTGCGTTGGAATTCGTTTTCAAAGGCAGTGATTTATCACGCCACACCGAACTTCCTTTCCTATTTACCTCTTGTTCTTTTTATTGATTATTGTTTTAGACGACTATTTTACAACAATATCTCATGCATCAGCATAGATACTTTATAAAATTCATCACAAGTGTGTTATCATAGTAACATCTAATACTTCATATGGAATGTTGACCAACATATAAGACTAGTGGACTACTCGTCGTTATGTAATATTTGGGCTCTCGAATGAACGAAATTTTTTTAAAAAATGAATACCGTCAATACCCACCCATGTAACCCGACCGGATGAGTTGATGATGAGATAACGTTGAGTAGATGAGGCTATAGGTAACGCGCCATATCTCTCCTCTTCTCCCCCAACTCAGTTCTTCAATGGCGTCGCAATTATCATCTTCTCCAATCTTCCTCTCTTCATCTCCCAAAATTTCAATGAATTCCCAACTCACTTCTCCCCTTCACCGCCAATTCTACTTCCCTCCTCCCACTCGAATTCAAACAATCCAGCATTCCACTGTTCGACGCGTAACTACCCACTACTCCTTAAAGGTTGGTTCTTTCTGATAATCCCCTTTTTTCGAGTTCAATTTATAAATGTACATTCAATTGGCATTTGTATATCTTATTTTCATTTTGTTAATGTTGTTTGCTGCACAAATGAATTATGCATCTGGGTGCATGATGTGCATTTCCGTGTTATTTTCTTTCCGTCTTAATAATCTTTTTGATAGATTTGGAGACGTAAATAGTATAGTGAGAGACTGAGAGTGAGATAAGAGTGTGAGAGAAAGAGAGTAAGTAGAGAGTTCTATTTCACATGGATTGAGTGGGGAAATTTTCTACTTGTATTTTAATCAATAAAGAAGGTTTTTTGTGGCCATCCTACAATCGAACGTAGAAAGAAGATTATTTGTGGACAAAGAGAGTAATAGGTAGATTGTTAGATAATATACAAATTTTTAAAACAAGACCGCCTTACGATCATAAGATCACCTTGAAGGTTGGGTTGGGCTAGGGGAGTTTGAAAACGGGATAAGGTTTCATGCTTGCTTCGATTCACAAAAGTGGTCTTATGATGGTAAGGCTGCCTTTCACGAATGTTTCTATAGATTATATATGTGATGTGCATTATGCTCTGATCAATGTTCATTAAAGGCTCTATAGCATAGCTGCGCGTTATTTTATCATATAGCCTAGTTGGTGCCTGTTCATTGAATTTAGTATGAAATTACATGTTGTGGGTGGTTTTATTTAGTACTTATGTGATATATTGTTCGAGCAAGACAATGCCAAATTGCAAATTGTTTGAATGAATGAGTAAGATAATATAATTTGATATAACTTTGCTGGTTCTATATATCTTTAATTTGCTGCTTTACAGATTCCTATCAACCTTCATATAGTACAGTGAGTTCAATTCTTTTCATGGTTATCCCAATTCATAAATGGAACTTCAGTCATGCAGGAATCAACAGATCAGCATGGTACATCTTATACTCCCATGGTTAAGAATGGGCTGAAAGGACTCGAAAGGACCCTAGCTGCAGTTCTTCTTGTCGTTCAGATTTCAACTCCTCTACCTATTATTGATTGGGGTTACTCTGTCCCTCCCGCGAAGGCTGTGCTTTATTCTCCTGATACTAAAGTTCCTAGAACTGGGGAACTTGCATTAAGAAGGGCAATACCAGCAAACTCAAACATGAAAACAATACAGGTTGTTCTTTACATTCTTTCACATGATACTCTGAGGGATAATCTTGTTATCTTTCTCTGACTTGTCTTTTTCCCCCCCTTTTTGTGTATTATTTCTGTTATTTTTGTCCAGGAATCTCTAGAGGAGCTCTCATACTTGCTTAGAATCCCTCAAAGAAAACCATATGGAACAATGGAAGGAAATGTAAAAAAAGCATTAAAGGTTTGTTTTCTATGCCTTGCAGCTACAAAATTTATGTAGTGCATCATTTACATTTTACATGCGCTGAAGTATAATTACATGAAGCAGAGTTATGGTTATTTCTGCTGTCTGTACTGATCTGTTGTCAGTATCGGCCTACTCAAGGATATAATTAAACATTCGTATCTAGATTTTTGTTTCCAGAGTTCTGTAGATAATTGTAGAAGGAAATAAAATTTACTTGTTTAGAGAGAAACCTTCAATATCTGTCTTAAATGGATCCATGAACTATGTGCATCACATATTTAAATTTTAGGCTGTTACTAGTTAGCTCACTTACTAGTATAACTGATATTCTATAGTGGCATTTAAGCATTTTGCTTTATGTAACCGAGCTAACTACTATGTTGCAATTTATTATAATAACAGCTCTAATTCTCACTGGATACTAATTGAATCGAACAGTATTTGTGATTAATGCAACAATGCTCATTAAACTCCATACTTGGTGATGTTTATGTACTTTAACATGACGACCTTCGTTGAAAAGTATAGGGTTGAAGTATTTAGATATTTTAAAATTCAACTGACAATCATCTATACAAACACTAAAATTTTCAGGATCAAGTCTTAAATGATGTAAAATTGTAAAGTTGTATATACCAAAGTATATATTATTCATTTTTCTAGCATCCATGGTCTAATCAAAAGATCAAATGGATAAATACTATAGCCAGCAGTGATAACATAACTCATTTTGACACTCGAGACTCTGCTTTCTTAGTTTTTATATTTATTTCCTTTATTGTGGCATCAGATAATCGTATGCCCATAAAAACTGAAGTTTAACACAATTACAATTATATATGATGATATTTCTTCATCTGTGATGACAAATTACAGTGATCTCCTTCCACTTGGTCAAAGAAAAATAAAATTGTCTTTAATCTCTTTAGCCTGTTAACCTTTCATGCCAGGTAGCACTAGATGAAAAGGAATCAATTTTGGCAAGTATACCCGCTGATTCGAAGGAAAAGGGTTCTCTTCTGTATGCATCTTTGATTGACGGGAAGGTACGTCATATATGTTGAGGATATGTTTTCCAATATTAGTAAGCAGCTATTGCAGCTTTCTTCTTCTTTACTACCTTGAAGCTGCCTCTATGTTTCTATTGACCTTTGTGTGTGTGTGTGTGTGTGTGTTGATTACTGGCAAAAACTCTACTAAACATGAAGAACTACTAGACATGAATCTTGTGATGCTAAAAGAAAAAAGAAAGAAGAATAAATAATAACAAGAACGTAAGGAATCAATCATGCACGCTACCAATAATGGGGAGAGATCGATCGATCAATCAATCAAAGCCTTAATCCCATAAGTGGGGTCGGCTACATGAATCAAAAGTGATTATTCCGTGTAGTCATCGATAATAATATTTCTCCTCCATCCCTTACGATCCAATGCCTCATCCTCATGCAAATCCATATACTTCATATCCTTCCAATGCTGAGAGAGAGAGATTAGAAATTATAACCCTTTGACAGAGGATGCAAAAGAAGAGGTTAATAATTTCCAAGAGTAAGTGTACAAGTGTTTAGATTAGACTAAGAGCATCCACAATGGCTAGCTACATGTACATGTAGCCAAGGGTTGCCACATCATTATTTCTCAAGCTACATGATTTAAGCTACAACCTCTACAATGGCAAGCTACTTATTTTGTAATTTTATTATGTCCCACGTGATGACATAAAATAAATAAATATATTAACAAACACATAAAATATATTAAACAAATAAATATAATAGCATTGGGTGGAGTGAAACTACATAGCTACAGAGCTATGTAGTTTGGCTTAGCTACAAGAGGTTGTAGCTCCACAATGGCTAGCATGTAGCTAGCAATTATTTGGAAATTGCTAGCAGGTCCTTATGCACAACCATTGTGGATACTATAAGCAACTTAAAGTACTTGAAAAACTAGATTACAGAGAAGAGAACTTTCTCTTATCTTAAAAGTGGCTACAAAAGATGAAAATCGAGTGGCTAGTAGCTAACCTAGAAACGTAAAAAAATAATTACTTGTTGTCAATTGAATGGTGGCAAGGCTTAATGTATGAAGGGGAAATTCCCGAAAACTTAAAAATAGTCGTCACTTGATAGAGCAAGGGGGAAGGGGGGTGTTGTGCCAGATTCAGCACAGTCTGTTCATGCCTTAAGACTCCAATGAATTGCAGGTAAGGCACAGTTGTTCCTCCTGAGCATAGTTGTGTTTGGTCAGTATGCACAACATCAGGGAATGGCAAATAGAGCATTTGTGTTGTTTTGCCTCACAGTCCAAACAGGGGTGCACGGCCATGCTCTAGCCATTACTCTGAAGCTGGCTTCTTCTTCTAGTTTATGTTATGAAAAACTAGTTTACAACTTTCTTCAGCTTTTTCTTGTAGGGGGGCTTGCGATCACTTCTCGATTGCATAAAAGAAAAGGATGCTGATAGAGTATCAGTGGGCCTCGCATCTTCATTGGATACAGTTGCAGAATTGGAGCTGCTACAGGTATCATTGAATATTGATAGTTATTCTACTGAAAAGTTGAAATTTAAGCACTTGAGTGACATGTAGTGATATAGTTGTTTCGAAACATCTGAGAATGCATTTTTAAGTTTTTCTATTTGTGCCATCATATATTCATAGAACTTTGAAAGTGAGAAATAATAGTGTTTGGCTGGAAAGTTCACTTCTGTAAATAAAGCTGCTGTATACTCTTGAATGCATTCCAAACACTTAGTCATCCAAGATTCATGAGAGAAACCATAGGGGTCTAATTAATTTGCTGAGATATGTAGAGATCTAAGCTTATGATTTAGATGATATAGCTAGAAACAGCTTCTGTTCTATTCTGTTTCTTCACCTCTTGGGATATTGCAATTCAAATCAATCATAATATCCAAGATTATCCGAATGCTTCAAGATCAAATGTTTTTTAAGACTTGAAGAAGTGCTTCCGTTAGTTGCCACCTGTTTCACTGCTGGGGTTCTAGTACCGACCTTCGTAGTTTCATCGTGCAACGGATTCTATTAAAAGCATGCCATAGCCTTTAGTGAGCGAGGTCTCATCATGCTATCTGTCCTGTTCTCATTCCGTCACATAAAATGACTATATTATATTTCTTCTGAATTTACTTGATTGTGAGCTGTAATTTCTATGCTTCCATGGGAAGGCTTCAACTAGATGGCAAAAATTTAACATGTTTTGATTGCAACAGGCTCCAGGAATATCGTTTTTATTACCTCAGCAATATTCACAGTATCCAAGGTATGTTTTCTACTTGTCAGCTTTTTGCCTTTTTCATTGTTGGTGGAAGGAAAGAGGAAGAATTTTTATTGATTAGTGCTCCTGCTACTTAATTAATAAACTCATTTTTTGACAATTGAATTTGATCCACTGCTTTTGAAGCAATGGATATAAAGTTGGTTTTTTTTTTTTTTTTTTTTTACGTTCTCTTCTGTATTAAATCTGTGCTTTTGGTCTTTAGGCTAAATGGGCGAGGAACAGTTGAATTTACTATTGAAAAAGGAGAGGGTTCTACGTTTACTCCTCAAGCTGGAGGTGAAGCCAAAAATACAGCTACTATTCAGGTACTAACTCTGTACTAAATCTCTCTTGTAAAGCACTAATAAGAATCCAATAATGCAACCTGATTATCTAGTTCAGTTCGTGTATTCTGCTCATTTAACATTTTTGGACTCGTGTGCACCTAAAAGTCAGATATTTGATCTACCATTTGGTACGCTTCAAACTGTTTCTTTTGAGCTTCTTGAAACTCACAATGTTTCAATCAGTGAAAGGAACTATCAACTTATATAGGGTGAAAGCATCTATTAAAGTTTGAAACTCCAGGCGCTCTTCCTTGTTGAGGGATCCAATTTATAATGCCTTCTGTATAATTATCTGCCTCTTTTTAAGGGGCTATAATCATATGGATACATCATGCACAGATCATGTAGCACCTGCACATAAGTATTAAAGGAATGCTTATAGTTGATGTAGGATTTCAATTTGAATAGTTGAGAATTTCACTTCTATGCCATGTAATTAAATTCTTTGCTTGTGAGTTGTTTCTTTTTGTTACTATCATACTTAGCTTATCAATGATGCATTCATTCAGGTTGTAATAGATGGATATTCGGCACCATTGACTGCTGGAAATTTCGCTAAATTGGTAAGGTACTTGAACAAAACTTTTTCTTGATAAATTTCAATATTGTTATGCACATTGATTTCATCATCTGTTCAAAATCACTAATTTGAGAAATGGATTCTCAGTGTTCAAGTCTCATTATTGCATAACTTAGATGTATGCACACAAATTAATTTTACATTTTCTGGAGGAAAGTAGGTCACCTAAAAGTTAGAGAAGTTTAGGAGGGATTTATTTTGGAAGAAGTTCCACTTAAGGTTCTTGATGTTAGGCTAAATTTTACTTTTGTGACCTATATTTGTATATTTCCAATTTGGTAACCAAAATTCGCAAAGGATTTTCATTTTGGATACCTTTGTGGCTCCACTAATCTAATTAGTCGTTTTTTTTATTCCACCAAGATATTACAATTTGAAGCAAGGATGGCACTGCACCATCCTTTAAAATTACTGCACTTAGGCACAGGAGTTCTTCCAAATCAGCACTGGTAAATCTGGATTTTCTCTGGAAACTACGTATCCAATAGACCGCTGAATTTCTGTGCACTTCACCATACCTACATGGTGAGAGTTCTGACAGAGAGAAGCATCAAGGTTTACTTGGAGAGTGCTTGGTCCAGGAGGTTGCCTAGGAAAGGGTTATTTGGGTTATTGTTAGCATGGCTCTGAGTATTTTGATAAAGGCTGGTGAGATGCTTGATTTGCTGAAAGTCTGAAACCTCTGAGTTAAATGAAGAAATTAAATGGGATTGTGAGGTGGAAGAACATTTTGATCTTGTGAAATAGTGTGGTTTTGATTAGTTATGCTCTTTGTTCTTTGAATGGCTCAAATGGTTCATATGTATCATAGATTGCATTGGCTAACCCTTGATGAACATTAAATTATTAAGCAATGGCCACATGTATACATAATTATATTGCTGTCATTAAAATACCAATGATTTCCTTATGAAATTATGTTGCAAACTAATAACATTCAAGTGTAGTTAATGAATCAAGAGGTTGCCAACTTTTCTTCATTCTATACAAGATCAAGTTATGTTGATTAACTCTTCTGTATAAAATGACATACTAGCACAAAATTATCAGGTAATGGATGGAACATATGATGGAACAAAGCTAAATTGCACCACTCAAGCTGTTCTCTCCGACAACAAACTTGACGCAAACAAAGGTTATAGTGTTCCTCTAGAATTAATGCCATCTGGGCAATTTGAGCCGCTCTACAAGACAACTTTGAGTGTACAGGTTGGTGTTCACTTTCATTCCCATCTGAGAACTTGCCAAGCCTGCTGATGTCATTTTGCAACGTATAATCTCTCTTTGCATTTCAGGATGGTGAGCTGCCAGTTTTGCCATTATCTGTTTATGGAGCGGTTGTTATGGCTCACAGTGATTCTTCTGAGGAATACTCATCGCCAAATCAGTTTTTCTTTTATTTGTATGACAAGAGAAATGTAAGTCTACCCCAACCTTGTTGAACTTACCTTAATTTTACATTGTTGTATTATACTATATGATGCCTACCAGTATTACAACTGGCGATAATGTGAATATGTTATGACTCTTTCACTTTTTCAGGCCGGCTTAGGAGGACTGTCATTTGATGAAGGTCAATTCTCTGTGTTTGGGTATGTCTTTAAAGCTTTATTGTACTCTTAATATTTTTCTTTTATATAACTATTTTACATTCAACATTCTCATATGATTGTGGTTTTTTTCATCAATGATATTTTATGGTGTAGTTACACGATTGTGGGGCGAGATATTCTTCCTCAAATCAAAACTGGCGATATCATTAGATCTGCAAAGCTAGTGGAAGGCCAAGATCGCCTCATACTACCAAATGACCCAAATTCAACTTGAAAGTGCTCTCTCATCACTCTGTTCTGATGGCATTTCTTAAATTTGCGGCATGCTATTCGGTCTTTTACCTCGATAGAGAACTATAAACGCTTACAACTTCCTAGCTCATTATTTTTCGATCTGTACAATGATATTACCTCAATGTTTAGCTTCAAGATCATATTCCTTCTGGCATTGCTGGTGGAAAACTCATATTTTACCAACCTGGCTTATGTACAGTGTCTAGGTTTATTGTTTGGATTATGTATCTAAGACTGTTGAATTGAGCATGGTTTTCAGATTCCTAGTCCAGGCTCTTATTTGTCAAATATGACTTGGTTCGTTTGTAATGTCGTGCACACTTGGCCTGTGTGAGCTCTTCAGTCAGGTGCGGCCAATTCGTTCATAGACATTCTGCTGTATCTGCCTTTAAAGAATGCTTAGAATAGCGAATTGTATTGTCCGAATACTAAAAGCCATGAGATGAGATGGCTTAATTCAAAACAATCCTACTAACATAAATTTAGTAGGCATGAATGTTTTTCACATGGCAATGTAGCCAAACTCAAACTTAAGATAATCTAACCAGCTCTTACAAAACCACCTCATCTGATTCTTATATGGAAGTACCTCAACTGATAATTCATTTTAAGACACCCGTTAATCCGGATTCACCTAATTAAACCACTGCACCTATTATCATTACATAGTTTTTGTTTTTTGAAGCAATCATTACATAGTTAAGTACTACTCAATAGTGAACATTAACACGCATTTTGGGATATGACGTTGAAGATGTAATAAAAACTAACTCAATAACACCTGAGATAATGGAAGTTCATACATATGAAGTGACAAACTAATTTAACACTAACACCTAAAGGGTTAAAAAATAATAAAAAAATAAAAAAAATCTTAGAAAAATTAACTAGGGTAACTACTTAAACTTACGATAAACTAGTTAAATTAACCATAACAAGCCTAAACCTTGTGGAAAGATGCTACAACAGCTAACTGTCATAGATGAATCAGATCCTCTTTATTTCCTGCTTATGGAACTGTATAACCTGCCAAAAACAAGCCCAAAAAAAACCCACATTAATTAGCACTTATTTTCAAACTAACTTTCAGTAGTGACGTGACAACTAAATCAGAACGTGGTTATCACGTGTTAATTTAACAGCACTTATTCAAAACCAATCATCAAATCGAAAATATAATTTAACTAGTAACATGACAGCTAAATCTGAACGGAGGTAAAGTACGTTTATTAAAACTTACTTCCGCACTTGGAGCCATGAGCCATGGACTTGCCACAGCTCTGAAGACAGTGCATAGCTTTAGGCATGCTAATGAGCTGCTCAACCTGTGAAGTAATATGCGTACACATGCATGCAACATCAATATTTTTTAACACATTACAACATGCTGAAGATGGATCCATTGGTGGACCTGGTTTTTGGACAAACACTGCACATTGTGTTATAAGCCCTTGCAAATCACCATTGCATTGCCCATTTCCTACCTTAATGTTTCCATAATATGCTCCAATTAGACCGAAAATCATAGCGAAAACAAAAACATGATTATTTTTGCTAATCAAGCTTGCCATTATGATGTGTAAATATGAAATATAGCTCGTTTTGGATGCCAATTATGTGATTTGGTGATATAAATTAAGGGGTATTTATAGATGGTAATTCTTGATTTTGATACTAATTTATGAAAATTAAGTATGATTAAATTTGGTTATTTGCTTATTGGATGCATGTACTGTGTGATTTATGACCGTTGCAGATTAGGTTGATTTCTGTTCTATTGTTGGGGTTGATGATGATCAAGTTGTGGATTTTGGAAATTGTTATATGCAGTTTACATGCATGTGAACTTTATTTTATACAATTTATGTATAATGTATTGTTAATTACTTTTTACCGGTGTTAATGTCATGACTTTTTTCTGTCTAGTTTGTTTTGTGGTATATATAGTGAGAATTTTAGTAAACATTTCGTTTGGATCCCAAATGTGTGTCGTTTTCTGGTTTAATATTGAACAATTATGTTTTGGACTACCTATAAGAGTACAAGGCTACAAGTCTACAACTAGCGCCTGCCTCCAGGCTCCAGCGATGAAAGCTCGTTGTTTTTATCGGATATTCTTCGCCGGTGTTTGGTATGTAGCTGGTGTCACTGTCTCTTGACCGGCATTGCAAAGCTTTAAACTTATAGGCTTCTCTTAGCTGCTGTGCTCTTTACAAGATTTTTTCAAGATTGAATGTTCGTGTAATACTTGTATGTACACATCATTTGTACATTAGTGTTTTATACAACAACAAAAAAAAAAAAAAAAAAAAAAAAGGGTTAGCATTTGGTTTGGAAAGTGTCCTACTTTGTTATACATTTATAAACTCGGTTATTATTTCGTGCAATACATAATAAGGTATGTCATTGAGCCAGTATACTTTGAACAAGCTCAAAAAATCACAAGGATACCCAAATATATTCTTCCCTTGTTTCTTAGGTAGTGTTAGGTCTAGTATTTGAAACTGTTTCTCAAATTAAAAGATAGAAGCTAGGCCAAATAAGAGCATCCATAATGGCTAGCTACATGTGTTTGTAGCTAGCAATTGCCACATCATTATTTTTTTAGTTAAAATAAGTTACAACATCTAAGCTACAACCTTCACAATGATTAGCTACTTATTTTTGTAATTGGGAATAATAATAAGGGAAATTCTCAACGGTGACCCCCTAGTTTTGCTACGCACCAACGATGACCTCCCCTTTTTTTTTATTATACAAAATGACCTCAATTAAAAAATTTATCCCACTTATGACATTAATAAGAGTTAATTAATTAAAAAAAAAACTAACTATGGTTAGCTTTGAAAAAAAAAAAAAAACTAAAAAGAAAAACCACCAACCCAACCACCACCTCCACCCTCATCCCCACCAGATCTAACCAGCACCACCTCCACCCTCACCGGAGCCACCAAACCCCCTCATCTGAAACGCCGACACCTCCCACCCAAACCGCCGAACCATCCCTCCATCCTTTCCTCCGCCTAGATCCGAACCCTAACCACACAACTCTCTCTCCTCTGACCTTCGATTCTCGCCGCCTCGTCGTGGGTAGGTTTTGGTCGAGGTCTCGAGGAGGGGTGGTGGGTTTAGGGTTTGAGGTTTCGATTCTGGGCGGAGATCGAAGAAGATAAAGAGATTGAGAGAGGGTGGAGGAGAGGGCGGAGAAGAAAGACAGAGAGAGAGAGAGAGATCGGTAGTTTGGTGGTCTGGGGTTGGTCGTGGTTTGGGTTCGGCGGTCTGGGGGTTGTCGGAGTTCTGAGTTCGACGATTTAGTGGTGGTGACAGTGAGAAGGAGGAGAGGGAGGGAGGGTTGTGGGCGGGGATTTGGGAATCTAGGGCTTGGCGGTGGTCGAGGTGGAGTTGGCGCAGGGTCACCGGCGGTCAGGGGAGGTTGGGTAGCATTGTCGGCGATCGGAGAAACCTGGGTAGTGTCGTCGGAAGGGAGATGGTGGCTGGGCAGGTGGTGGTTGATTTTGGTGGTTGGGATTAATTTTTTTAGTTTTTCTTTTTTAAAAAAAACATATAAATATAACCATAGTTAATATTTAATGAAATAAGGTTATGAGTGTGATGAAATTTTTAACTAAGGTCATTTTGTATAAAAAAAAAAAAAAAGAAGGTCGCCATTGGCGCGTAGCAGAAGTTGAGGGTTACTGTTGAGAAACACATAACACATGTAGGAGTCCACTATGTTGGAGTGACATTAGTGAAACAATAATTCTAGGTCCTTAATTGATAGAAGAAACAACGAAGCAAGTGAGAGAAATCCAAACTAAAATTAAAGCTGCTCAAGATAGACAAAAGAGTTACGCAAATTTAAAGCGTAGAGAAGAGGAATTTCAAGTTGGTGATAAGGTTTTTCTCAAGGTTTCACCAATGAAAGGAAATGAGATTTGGAACAAAAGGGAAGTTGAGTCCAAAGTACATTGGACCATATGAGATTTTGCAAAGAATAGGAAAAGTTTCTTATAGATTGGCATTGTCTATGGACCTCAGCAAGGTACATGATGTGTTTCACGTCTCTCAATTGAGAAGGTACATCCCAGACAAGTCTCATGTCCTACAACCTGAAGCCATAAAACTAGACCAAAGCTTAACCTATGAGGAAAGACCTGTAAGGATTCTTGATAGTAAAGTGCGTAGTACACGCAAGAAAGATGTCAAGATAGTAAAGGTTTTGTGGTCGAATCAAGAGGCTGAGGAAGCGACATAGGAAGCTGAGGATGAAATGAGAAAGAAGTACCCTGAATTGTTTGAGGTTAGTTGAGTTACGGGGACGTAACTCGTTTTCTTTAAGGGGGTAGAATGTGGTAGAATTTCACGTTTTTTTTACCTTATTTTCAAGTATTTTTGTGCATTTTTAGTATACTTCCACAAAGTTGAGAAAGAAAGAGAATAAGAAAGGTTACAAAAAGTACAACAACTATATGTATTAAGAAAAGTTTTTACTAAGTGGGTGAAAAAGTACAGTTTTAAATGAGTTTTGGACAAGTTTTATGATTTTCGTGCTCAAGTTTCGAGGACGAAACTTCTTTTAAGGGGGGTAGACTGTAATACTCCGTATTTTATAATATTTATATATATATATAAATTATTTATTTTAATTATTTTATTTATTTTTATAAATTAAAATGATTCATTTCAGTTTAAAAGAAATTAATTATTTAAATATTATGTAAGTGTGCATAAAATAATATGAGTCATTAATTGAGGCAATACAAGTGTTTTGAATTGGGTCATCTTTATTTCAATAGTTGGATCAACTTGTTAGGGAATTAAGGACACTTAAAAGCTCAACAAGTTGGCCCCAAAGGAAGAAGTTAAGGGAGAGTAGGATTTAGTAATGACAGTTTTGTAATTATGAGCTTTTGTTTTAAAAGGGGAGTATAAATAGTTCAAGACTTCAACATTTTTCACTCTAAAATCATAATTTTCATATTTCACAAAAATTTCAAAGGTTTTCTCTTTATTTTCTCTCTCTTTTTTCTCCTTATTTTTCCTCCTTTTTTTTTCCTCTCCTTCCCCACGCCTTTCTCTCCCTCTTCTTCTCCCCTCACACTGGCAGCCACCGACGCCACTACCACCACCGGCGGCAGCAATAGCATCCGGCAGCCCGCCAACCACCCTCTCCTTCTCTCTCCTTTTGTTTTTGGTGTTTTGGTATTATTATAAAAAAAAACCTCTTTTTCTCTTCCTAATTTAATTCTATTGTTTTTATTAATTAAAAGCATGATTTTGATTATGTTTTGGGTAATTGATGTTGTTAAATTATTTATATAATTTTCAGATTATTATTCAATCAAAAACCCCAATTTACAAACCCTAGAAATTGGGAATTTAATGTTTATGGTTAGGGTTTGATCCTAGGTTGATGTTGTTGTTTAATTAGTGGTTTAAACATGTTTTTATTGAGTTTAAAGCCCTCAAATTAATGCTAAAATTTATCTATGTACACTACTTTTTAATTATTGAGTTAGGGTTTGATTACCCATAAAAGGGAAAAAGGTTTTAATGATTTAAATATGATTTTCTAGTCTATTAGTGATGTTTTATATAAAATAAGTATACTTAAATTTTATTTAAGTCATAAAATTAAGTCTTTTTGAAAGGATTTGAAGTACCCACTTAAAGAAAAGGTTTTATGGCTTTTATGTCATTAAATTGGGTTAATTAGTAAGGTTTAAAGAGTATTATAGTTGCTCGAAATTTGTGAGAATAGTGGATTAATTAGAGTTATGTATTCTTATTTGTAGGAAGCTTCGAGGTAGGTGATTTCTAGTGAGTGTTGCCGAGTTTAGGCGTTGTTCAAGGTACGTATATGCACAAGAATATTTGTGTATGCGTAGTATCATGCTAGGATTTGTAAAGTATAATTTAGGTGATGAATTAGTAGCATGTTTGGTTGATTATATGCTTGGAATTAATGTTGGTTGATCATGAATTGTTATGCAAGCATGTGAATATATTATTTGAAGCATGATACAAGTTGAATATATATGAATCATGGAAGTATGTTTTATTTTCAAGTATCAAGAAAACATGTATGTAATAAGCAAGGCTTATATATGAGTTAAAGAGCTAAAGTTAGAATTATTGATCATGATTCATGAATTTATTTCTCACCCATTTATTATTGGTGTTGAGTCAAGAAATTAGTTTATTTATTTACTCACTCAAGTAAGTTGAGTTTGAGTCAAGGAAGTTTAGTAATGCATCTTATGCACCAAGGTAGTAATCGTACAATTTTGTGCACAAAACTAGGCAAGGAACCTTAATTAAAATAAATAGTATGTGCTCACTATTTAATTCAAGAATGAATGGAAATTTGTGTTGAATGTTGTTATGTTTGTTCTTGATTGATTGGTTTGAGTCATCACAAGTTAAATTGGTAAATCACGTAAAGCGTAAGAGGATACGCACCAAAACTCTTGGAACGTATATACCTTGAGTATGAACATATGGGGTAGTTATGGGGTTTTATATTTAACCATAGCTTTTACAGGGGTACAGGACGCTGTACTTTCTTTTATTATTAATGCGCTGGAATTCCGTCACCAAGTGTGACATAGTAGGTGCCAATTGGGGTAGCTCCCTGATCGGAAGCTCAATATTTAAATGGCCTATTTTCAAGGAAGGAAACCCGTTCGATGCGTAATCCAAAATTATTATTAATAATTAATATTGCTAGTTATGAGTCAAAGGTAAATTGACTTGTGATTGTGTCGCGAGCATGTTTTAATTATTATTTTATTTTGATGCTAGGATATTCATGTTAGTGTGGTGCATATGTACTCAACTTTGCTGAGTCGTACCTTTCTGTCTGTGTTTGGCTTTCCTTTGGACTACTATGACCCATTTTTATATGGTGAGTAGAGAGTTGAAATAAAGAGGAAGTAACAGGTACTTGAAGCATGAAAAGCATGATGGGATAGAGTGCAGAGAGTTACTTGTTATGTTTCTTAGTTTTAATAATTTTGAATTATTGGTTATTGTTTATGGATTAACATTATTACGTTTGTTTTTAATTGGTTTTAAAAAGGGCCATATGTTTGAATTGGTTCCAACTTGTGAATGTTTTATTTTACTTTTGTTTTGAGGTTGTGAACTCAAGTTTTATTTTTTTTTTAAAGTTGGTTTTTGTTTTAAACTTTCGCTGTGAGACTTTGAAAACTAGTCTTAGCCATTATCACGGTGGCGGTAATATTTTGCAGATTTTATTAAATTGAGTTTTATTTAGAGTGAAAAGGAGTATTTTTAAGGAAGGAAATTTCCAAAGTATTACACTAAGAAAAGAACTTCTAATACCCTTAATTATTGGAAAACCCTATATAAGGTGATGTCGTAAAAGATACTACACACTATTTTTTGTTTTTTATAATGACAATCTTAATTATTCTTACATTATTACACAAATAATATCATCACATAATACATAGAATATATCTACACATTTACTATCATAGAGAATTGAGCAATTATTCTACAATTGTAAACTCTACCAAAGCATTAATATGTTGATTGGATGTTCATATACAAATTATTTTCAGTGAAAGAACTTTCAAATCATACAGAAGTGAAAGGGTTATTAAAAAGAAAATTTTCACAAAAGTTGTAAATTAACGAAAACCATAAATTTAAGAAATTTGGATCGAAGAAAGAAGTATACTCTAGTGAAAACATTTACACATCATACCTTTTTTTATTCTCAACCAATCATATGACTCGAAAAATCAAGAATGAGTTTTAAAGGAATGTGACATAATCAACCAAGTCAGCATCTACTCAGCCGCTCCTCTAGAATTTGGTGGAAGATGTTTTTATGTGGCATTCTCCTTTTTTAACGTCCACAAATATTGTGAGACAAATCGAACTAGTTATCAAGTCGGCAGTCAAAGGTTTTAGACACGTCTTGCCTTCATAGTCAAGTAAAATTAGGTTGATCAAAAAAAATTAATCAAGATTTAAATATGATTGCTAAACGCAACCTCTCTTTATTAACCCAACACCTCTACTCCTTGTTTTTACCATTAATCAAAATTTTAAGTAACCTTTTCTCTCTTTCTTGCTAAGTGGCAAAGTATTATAAAAATGTGATAATTATCTTTAAAATAATTAAAAGATTAATATTGAATTGCATATGATTATCAAATATATCGTATGGGCACAGTGTCTATTCATATGAATTATTTAAGTGTGGTCTTTCATTGCAAGTGCATTATATTTACAAATTCAATACCATTATTGCTCCCTAGCTTGCTTTTACAATTCACTATGAGTGCAGTTTCCAATTGATGATTTATTACTCGATCAAATAATTATGAACATAATGTAAAATTAGTGACTGAAATAGGAACTTCTATTTCATACAATTTGAAGAAAATGATATGCACTGTTTCATACAAATTGAACAAAATAGTATTCATTATTGTTTCACACAAATTGTATAAAATAGTGCACACTATATCATCCCAGTCATATGAAGTCATATAATTAAATAAATCGATTCCGTCCTAATTTCTTGTGCAAATTTTTTCCTATATATTATGGTTTGTAAATTTAATTTTAGTGATATTGATTAAATTTTATTAATCGATCAATTAATAACAATGAAAGAGCTAGAGAAACATGAAAAGGGAAAGGAAAAGAAAAGGGAAAAGGGGTGATACGGGTTTTTAAGAGGGCGCGCTAAGTAAAGAGAGATTACGTTAGCAATCATGGTTTATATAGATTATAATAATTTGAAAATGTGTATGTAAAGTAAACTGACTAGAATGAGCCCCAAAAACCTTAATAGAGCAGGTTTTTGATATAGAAATCGATGTTTTATTTTTCTTCTTTAGAAACTTAGCAGTTTTCTTAACGAAAATTGTTAAGTGGTGGTGAAATATGATTTGTTTTGTCTTTTTGTAGGTTGTAAAATAATAAATGATAAATAAAAAAATGGTTAATTAAAAACAGAGCTTTTTAGAGTTGTAAGATCCAAAAAAAACCCATGTTTTAATTTACATTTTCATTATTCCTAAACACATTTAAACAATACAAATTCAAAAAGATAAAATTCACCACCGAATTCAATGTGAAAGTAAGAGATCATTCTCAAATTGTGTTTTCATTCCTAAAAACCGATTACTTAACTATAAACTCCCTAGGTAAGACCATAATCAAGATACACTATCATTTTATCAACTTTACACTAGCTAGACAAATTTTGGATCACAATTTTGAGTGGATACAAATATTTTGCATTACCCTATTTAAAAAATAAAAAAATAAATAAAGAAGAAGAAAGTAGAATCTACCAATCATATAAAAAAAATTCACTTTCTCTCTCCTAGTTTTTTCTATCTTGAGTCGGAGAAAACACGTCGATTGCTTTGCTCGTCCTCTGTTTCTTCCTCCAACTCCAACCTTCCATTAATGGCTTCCTTACCCTCAATTTCACCCAAATCTCTTCCTCCTCTTACAAAACCCTTAAAACCCACAAAAACCCAGAAACCATTTACACAATTACCCCTCCCCACTACCTTCCGGCGCTCCTCCGCCGTCACTTCAGCCGTTTCCGGCGATGATTTTGGTATTATTCCGGCAAAGAGCTCGAAACTCGCCGAACAAATTGAAAGTGCGGTGAGTGTTCTTCAGGAGAGTGAGATTGTTGGCGGAGGTGCGGTGGTTGGTGGGTTTGATGGGCAGTTGTCTTTGGAAAGTGTTTCTGGTGGTTGTGGTGGTGGTGATGGTGGTCAAGGAAATGGTGGGAAAGATTTGGATAAGATGATTGATAGGATTATTAATGCTTCTATTGTTCTTGCTGCTGGTAGTTTTGCTTTGACTAAATTGCTTACCATTGATCATGATTATTGGCAGGTATATTCCCTAATTCTAAATTTCTAGTACTTTATTGTAATTTCACTGTAATTTTTCTGAAATGGGTTGTTTTTTGTATTGATTATTGATTAAGTAAGTTGCTAGTTTATGTTGATTTTGAGCTGATTGAAAGTTAATGATGTTTTAATGGGTTTTGCTTGAGAAATCATGTACAAGTGGAATTTGTTTGCTTTTGCTTTTTGGTTATGGAGCAATGGTTAGTAATTATATGCCGTTCTTTTGTCTTGGGAATCGTTATCTGTATTTTTCGAAACTTATCTGAACTTATCAAGCTTAATTTAGGCAGCACTTATTTGATCTTGTTGGAACTAATATTAACTTTTTTTCTTGAACTTAATGTGTTTAAGCCATTAAGGTAATAGGAAGATTAGGAACAAAGCCATTGTAGTAATGTACTAGTGAATTCATTAGTTGGTTTATGGAAGTATAAGGAATTTTTTATTTCTAAATTGTAGTTTTGTTCATGTATGCTGTTTATGAGCTCATGGAACAATTGGGTTGAGTGTATGCTGAATTTAATTCTTGCTGAATTTGAGATTGTGATATGAAGAGTTGTCAAGTAGCTAGATGGCATCTGGGTTGCATATAGCCATATACTGATTTGGGCTGAAGCTGAACACAAATCACATGTCGATAGTTGTGTTTTTACTGGGTGCTGACTATTTTGTATTTACATGACTTTTTCTATGATTCTAAGCTTCCTTTCAATGCTTTCCTGTCACAAAAATGGTTAAGTCTTAAGCGCTATACTTTCCACCTGTGTAATTAATTAAGTCATAATTTTGAAACAGTAATTTATATGTGTGGTTTTATTTGACCATGTCATGTAGTTCATGGCAACTCTGCTGAATTGCATTTGCTTTTTTACTTGACATATGTTTTTCATTGAAGTCATATACATTGGACTATTTATCAAGAAAAATTATAGAAATCTGAAAATCTCTGGCTCACTACCTATGTGTTTTGCTTTCAGGGATGGACAATTTATGAAATACTGAGATATGCTCCACAACACAACTGGAGTGCTTATGAAGAGATTCTTAAAACCAATCCCGTATTAGCAAAAATGGTGATTAGTGGAGTTGTGTACTCAATAGGGGATTGGATAGCGCAGGTTAGTTACTGTGGTGATTGTTGTTTATTCTTGATTGGATTTCCAATATGCTCCTATAAATTTCTTACATTATTTAATTGCAGTGCTATGAAGGGAAACCACTTTTTGAATTTGATCGAACCCGCATGTTGAGATCTGGACTTGCTGGATTCGCTTTACATGGTTCTCTTTCTCATTATTATTATGAATTTTGCGAGGTATTCTTTACTGAAAATACAGTCTACTGTTCTAATATATTTGTTGTAGCTATCGTCTTTGTTCCTAAAATTATTGTGGTCTTAAACTCTTAACTAGTCTGTATCTTTCAGGCATTATTCCCATTCCAAGACTGGTGGGCAGTTCCTATTAAAGTTGCCTTTGATCAAACTATTTGGGCAGGAATTTGGAATAGTATTTATTTTATAGTTCTGGGGCTCTTGAGATTGGAATCACCCGTTAGTATTTTCAAAGAACTGAAGGGAACATTCTTGCCTATGCTCACTGTAAGTAATATCTCAAGTTCTTTTCTATCTTAAACATAGCTTTTGATACTTGCTTTTACAGAAGTATAAGGGTTGACCTTAAAACATTACAGAATGAGTGTCTGATCTTGAGGAAATGTGTGCTGATCCTTAATTTGCATTCCCTTCCAATGTCTCAGTTTCCTCTTGCCTTGTCTTTCTTATCTTATCCATGATGTAAACCTGTTTTGAACTGACATTTCTACATTAAAGATCCATTACAGTTCCAGCCCCCTTTTATGATGTTGTATCTCAAGAGGCTCTCTTGTATTGATTAGTTGAGCAGCCAGATATGGGGGGAGGGGGGGGGGGGGGGGGCGGGGTGGGTGGGTGCGGTAAGAAAGTTAAGTAATACATCTAGGACCATGTTGAGACATAAAGGTAATTAGGAGCAAAACTATAACCATACTTTGAGGATGTAGAAGGTCTACTAGAAGTGGATAAAAATCTTGACTGTTAGCTATTGATTTGTTTTTGGAAGAGAATGGGTGCTTGAGATTGTGAAGTTGTGTTGATATTCTTAATAACTTTTTGTAGCTTTAAGAGCCGTTTATTAGATATGACTTTGTATTAATTATTGTATCTTTATTGCTTTGCAGGCAGGATGGAAGCTTTGGCCTTTTGCACACCTTGTGACATATGGTGTCATTCCTATAGAACAAAGACTGCTTTGGGTTGATTGTGTGGAGCTCATATGGGTGACAATACTTTCAACGTAAGTTAAGAATTACTCGCTATCCTGAATGTTGGTTTGTCTTCTGTTCTTGACGCGTACCCCCAACCAGCTCATTTTATGAAGTGAACAATAACACCTTGTGCCTGTTGTCAATCCTGTTCCTAAATATACTAATTACCCTCTCTGTCATTTATATTCAATAGTTATAAATTCGTTAAACTTGAAGTATGACAGTGTCTAATGGTCTATATATGCTTTGAGTATTGTTCCGTGTCATCCTTGCTGAGTGGGTGACTGAAAAGTTTTGCATACATATCTCCTGCTGCACTTGGTGGTGCTTATTTTCTTCCAAATAGGTTGCTAAGGATCCAGATTTATGTTAGATGTTAGTAAATGGCAGCTGGCTATTAGCAGAAATGATCTGTTTGTATCAAATTCCATGAAATCTTTATTTGCATTCCCTTCATTCCATTGCTTAATATATTCTGAGATATTAGTACCAATTGCCAGCTGATAAATGATAATTGTGTGATAATCAAGGACTAAGGATATTAGTGGAATCAGATTGTCATGCAATTTCAAAAATTTCCTGCTAGTGATTAATATGAACCTTGCTAAAGAAACATGCACAGAATACAGAGTCTTGACCTTTTGATATGAGTGTCATGCTCTCCACTTTTAGCCATCTAATAGATTGCTTATTTTTCAGCTGATATTTCGTTTTCTTTTCTCCCTAATTGATGGAAGCTTGCCTTTTTTTTCCTTTTTTTTTTTTTTTTTTTTGGAAATGCATGAAGATTTGGCTTTTTATAATGGTGCATCTGTAAATACATTTGAGATGTTTGTTTTCAATATACAAGTCTATGTATGGAATGAGATGAATGAATTTCAAAGAGTAATAGGAAACAATTAAGGGCTAAAATTGAGGAGTTGAATGGGTGGAGATAAAGGTGTTGATTGGTAGGAGTTATTTGGGAATACCTATTAATCTACTATCCTCTTTTTAAAGTTAATTATTGCCTTAGGACAGGGTAAATTTCTTAGTCCTCTGTTTTAAAGTTCCTTGTTTTGAATCATGCTCTTGTGGCCCTGTTATTTCTATTGGCCGAATGTCATTTTGGTTGGCTTGTAAAGTTTAACTTGTAACCGTGTTTGCGTCATTTATGAAGTATAAATTATATGCTACGGTGTCTGCTTGACACTGACGTTTTGTTTGGGTTTATTGCTAGGTTATCAAATCAAAAGTCGGAAGCAAGACTCTCGGAAGAGTCTACCGAAACCACAAATTCAAGTCCTTCAGAGGTATTGTCTTATTTTTTTGGCTATAAACTGATTTCTCGCCATCATCTTAAAAGGCAACCTGTAATCTGAATCTTCTGGTTATTAATGTGCTATTTTTTCCAGGAGTGAGGAAGATGTGACACCATTGAGGACAACAGTCTGAGATTTTTCCCACTATTAGTGATCCAAATGAAGGTTGAATCTGTCAAGTGGTATGGTGAGCTGGTGGGTTTTGGCTTTGGGAAATTGTGGTTTTGCAACGCTTGCCAGATCTGGTTGTAAAGGATAATTGTGGTCACGTCGCTTCTACATAATGTATAAGATGTACAAAAGGAGTATAAGCGACAACATAGCTTTTGTATGTAGCATTCTACCTATTTGTATTTTTAGCTATAGCTATACCTGTATATTTACATGTATTTTTTTGAGGTAAATAACCATACATATACAAGTAAAAGAGCATTAACATAATTTATAATCCTGTGTTCTATTTTCTTATCGAATGGTACATAGACTACATACATCAGTATGATATAAACAGCGGCAATGGATTGGTCTGTTATAGTATGCAAATAATTGCAGTTACTTCTGCATTTGATTACATGTTTGCTGCTGATGTTTATTCATCTGTTTGGTATCGTGGTATTCATCCGCGAATCTGACACAGTCGATGCCACCTTATATGTGAAGCTAGACAACTTGATTTTGACCCTAATTAAGATGGGTAATCGAAACTAAGGTACCCAAAATTAAATATGACTAATAATTGGTTTTTCATGATTTTTGACAATAGCCTGGATATGACTGTATTAAAGAGAAATTGAAGCGCTTTCATTACAGGTAATAAGTATATGAGATGAGAAAATTTACCCAAATCTAAGTCGATCAAAATGATCTATTGGATAATCTAGGTACAAGCAAGCTTTATGTCCTTTGAAGACAACCTAAGCTAAAGTTCATAATTACTTTTGCAAGCATGAGGATACCCTCCTTAGGAGTATGCCTCAAGATCTAATGACTCAAATCTCACGGTTATAACCGTATTCAATTGGCACTGAAGTAGGTTGTAAGCGGACTTGAAAACGCAATTCTCCGATGTGTAAAAGTCCTATTCCTTTCGAAGTGAGTTATGAACCTTTACCTTGAGTTAAAAAACATCAAATTTAAAGAGAGATTTAATGAGTTGAGCGACAATCAAAATTTCACATGTTAGAATGTGCAGTCACTATCATGCTTCCATAGTAATGTTATGTAGCACTTCCTCTATTTAATTGTAATATGAGGGAATAGATGCATGGTATTTTAAAAAAGGTGATATGCAGAGAGAGTTAAAAGGAGACTAATATGACGGCCTACTGATGGGAATCGAGATAGAAAGAATCATTATCCAAATAAATAAAGCACGAGAATGGAAGTAGTACATTATAGTAGTATTTTTTTTTTTTTTTTTTTTAGGAAATTATAGTAGTATTTCATTATTGGCAAGGACGTGACTCATAATTTGCACTTGGAAAAACACTTGAAGCAACAATTCTAGGAAAAGAAAAGAACAACTAGAACTTGAATCTTAAAAGAAAAGTAACCTCTTCCAAATCGCGTTGGTAGTTCGTTGACACTAGCAATTATTTTTCTAAGACATATAATAAGCCATATCATACATACTTTTTCTCTAAATTTTGACAATTATTTGCCTAAATAATGTACATATATACAAGTACTTGTATATAGCATGAAACTCTTCATGTTTTTTTTTCTTTAAATGTACTTCACAAATCATTCTTTTATCAATTTCACTGATTTATGATGAAAATAAATCAACAACCATATCATGCATATTACAAAAACATGGTTGCAACGAGAAAGGTACATGGTTTTCATGTAACGGAGGGAATCAAGGGAGAGAATGAAATGAGAGAGATACACAATCAAATAAATTAATATCTTTCGTCAAAAAAAAAAAAAAAAATATCATGAATGCTCCATATTTTGTAACTTTTCTAAAAAAAAGAAGATTACACTGCAATTTAAAAAAAATCGATGATTTTGTATACCTATTCTACTGTATAATAAAATTGATACTCGAATATACCCCTTATCAACCACTTAACTTTCCAGATTAAAGTCAATAAAAACTAGCCCTTTTTGTTTTTTTTTTTTCCAACAATTAACTTGATCATGATATTAACAAATCCTGTAATAATCTATGATCAAACCTGGAGTTATTTTAGTTGAATATCCATCGATAATTCCAGTGCACGTACTTGATCCACGGACCCCGGCCGGGGCGGCGGCGCAACTAGGTGCACCAGGGTCGGTATTGTATGATTTTCCCCTGACCTTGATCTGTATATATGCTTCAACAAATTTTGCAGTATTCTGTTAAAATCTGAACTTCTAGTGAAAATTTTATAGCTAACCAAAAAATTTCTGCTAGATGTTATAAGACATTACTTTACTTAAAGTTGATACAATATTATATACACCGTAAAACAAACAATGTTTCCTACCTCTAATCTGAAAAATAAAATAAAATTACGTACACCATGTTATGAATGATGAAGTAACTAGAATTCTTTTATATTATGAGGCCGTTGACATCATCGAAAGGCGGCTCGGTGTAGGCTGAAAGTTCCGCCACCGTAACGTGAGGCGTCTCGGTGGCGGAGATAACGCTCTTCTTATTAACATCTCTTTCATCATTTGCTGTTTTCTCAACTTGTCTCCATAAGAGTAATCTTGATTACCATAATATAATAATGCCAACCCTTTTGATGAAGGAGAAGGAGTTGATGTGGGTCCTTGTGATCCTCCTTTGGCGGCCGCGGCAGCCGGTATATTTCTTCTCTTGATCCTCATTTGTACTCCTCCGCCAGTTGCAGCAACTGGTGGCTTTGATAGCAACCTAGATTTGTGTTGCATATTCTCTCAAAGTTGATAGTTGTGTTTCTTGTTTTGGTTTTGGTTTGTTGTTGTTGAGTTGTTGGTTTTTCTTTTGGTCTTGTTGGGATGCTTTATATATGAGTCTATGTTTGATTTTGATTTTTCAATTCTTATATAAATTTTTATTTTTGTATTTTTATTTTGGGTTGAGAAATTGTGTATGTAAGGCATGCTAAATGCCAAAGGACTAAGTCATGAAATAACAAGACTTTGAAATAGATTTGAATGCAATTAAAGTTGGGGTATTGTAGCTTGTTTGACAGGTAAGAATCCACTTGCTATTTTACATTTGGAAGTTTTCAACACCTAATTGAAGAAGCCACTACATTTGACGGATATTAGAAGAATGAGATTCAACATATTTTTTACTCTATACTCCTTATTTTTTATTAAGATAGGAAGATGTGTCTATTTTGATCGGAACTTTGTACAAGTCAACTTGGCTTAACTTTTAACTAAATAGACTAGATTGGTTGAAAATAGGGTTGTAGAGAATTCAATTGAATCTAATGAAAGTTAATCATACATCTTTTAATTCAAGTTCTATTCGACTTATTTTAAATACTCAATAAGTTCTATTAAATTAGGTTATAACATATTTACGGTCACGATATTAGCATATATAAATTCAAATGGAATTAAATTGAAGTCCATAAAATGATAAAACAATAAAACATTATGAAACACTAAAGTGAGTACAAAATTTTGCCAATGGTCCACCAACCATGCCTACCATGGTCCATGGTACATCGGATGGTACATGAAGGTATACAGCTACAGAGTAATGAAATTCAGATATTTTTCCACATTTGACTTTAAGTTATAAATTTATTAATTTTTCCGCTTGTGGAAAATAGCTGTCTAGCTTAAGTTAGTTGTCAGAAAATCTTACGCAGGTGATTTGTAATTAGTTGAGATTGTACAGTATTTAATTATAGCGATTATTGGATTAGAAGACTCCAG
This sequence comes from Chenopodium quinoa, assembly GCF_001683475.1. NCBI lineage: Eukaryota > Viridiplantae > Streptophyta > Magnoliopsida > Caryophyllales > Amaranthaceae > Chenopodium > Chenopodium quinoa. The sequence goes on along the minus strand of NW_018744143.1, from coordinate 1,747,585 downwards.
AAGAGTAACACAGAGTTTGGTAATGGTGTTTTATATATATATATATATATATATATATATATATATATATATATATATATATATATATATATTAAAATAGTGTTAGTATGGCCAGATTGGCCACATAACAGTTTAGTTTGCCTAAGATCCTGCATACGAAAAGGGTGAAATTGGTTGGTTTATTATATTACAAAAACAGACAAAGTCATACAACTTACAAAAAATTAGTGGGAAGCCGAGATATCTGGGCCCTACTCCTCTAACTGTAGCAAATCCTATCCTAGTAAAAATATGAGCCGCAACACGTGCCCCAATGTCTTGAGTCTACGAGAACTTCTGAATTCGCTTCAACAACGTGACTGCATCCTTCTCTAATTCCCCAAGTGAAGAGAAAGAGAAAGGAAGGAAACCATATCCTATTGCCCAACAACTAGATTCGTAATTGACCCGCTTTCGATGAGCTGCATCAGCCACAACCTGTCCAGGAACAAATTATTATTATTATTATTATTATTATTATTATTATTATTATTATTATTATTATATACTTTCTCCCTTTTTTTCAATTGCAACGTAGAGGATTTCATTTTTTTTTTTCGTGTTCCACTCGATTCACTCTTTGGGCTAATCCGGATTTGAGGCTCTGAATGATAGGTTCCAATCCCCTTCCAATTGTTGTTGCAGGGGATCGAACACGTGGTCCTTCCCTACCAAGTGTAGCCCCAATCACCACTTCACCAACAACTAATTGGTAGGATTTCATGTTTGTCAATGCACATTTTAAAAATCTTAATTTATGTTGTAGTAAAAATTATAAAAAGTTGATATTAGAATAGTATATTTCAGGGCAAATCTAACAAGATTTCACATGACTATTTTTTTTCAACATATTAATCACTAAAGACGATAAAAAAAAAGTATCACAATTAGTATCACTCATGCCTGTATTTAAGCCTGAAGACAGCAAAAAATATTCATTATTATTGGTAATATATTGATCTATTTTATAATGATTTAGCTTTTTTGAGGGAATGCTAGGAACTCAATACAAGTGACACGTAATACTCCGTAAATTTGTAATCCATACATTAAGAAAGTAATGAATCATTGCTAATTGTATGAATCAGCAAATTAAATTAAGACGAATGTCGATTGTCGAATGACATATACTTGTACTACGTATAAGGTAGCGAAAGAAATCAGGACGGAGTATATTAAGTTATTGACTTGATTAAAGTGGGTGTAACTACATAAGACTATATTATTAAATTAATTGATTATAATATGAATATATGATGAGGCATATCGTGAGCGTTACTTTAGGTTTGAGTATGTAGTGGTGTAGATATATACTCCAAGCAAATAAAATGAAAATAAATATGAAGGCTGAAAGCTGGTTCCAGGTAAGAGGAACACACAAATAAGATGCCCACATTTCCAGCAACCAAAAATGGTGACCCCATCCATATGCTACAGTTTCAAATTTTATGGGCCCGTTTCGCCAGTTTGTGTCTTTCACTTCATATAGTGGTTGGCAACTGGACTTTGCCAACGCATGCTATCATTATGATCTCCATACCTTCTAATTAACAATTAGCATTCTAATCTGTACACGTGTCATCGATGTTTGATATGTAACGATACTTAGCCCCATAATTTTCTCTCGTATTAACGGACTAACTCAAATAAAATCACGAATTTGAATATGATGAGAGTACTAATGCAGAGAAGGTTCTAGAAGCCTCCAAAGTTACAGAAGCTTCCAAATACAGCTAAGACAGTTGGTTATGCTTGCAGCCACGTCAGTAGGAAGTTAGTTACATAACAGAAAGTTGTTATGATTTCGTTATAGCTTGTAATATAAATAGAGTAGATTACTCTCATTCAATTCTTCTGTAATAAACACTTCTTTGTAAGCATTGAGCAAATAATAAAGATCAAACAACAAAGTTCTTAGTTGTTCTTCCCTATTTCTTCCATCTCTTTCGTTTTCTGATTTTGTCAAATTCTTGAGTTCTAAACTCTGACATGGTATCAGAGCCTACCATAATCGATTCTGAGTGCATTTATTTGAGCAATTTCTGCAATAATTCGTTCAATAATTGAAGTTCAATTCAGCATAATTTTCTGATTCAATACAATATATATGTTCTTATCAAAGTTCAATCAAAATGGCACCATTAGATCCTTCACAAGATCCCATTTCACCTTATTACCTTCATCCTTCTGGCAATCCTGGCATAAAATTGGTCTCAGAAAAGTTTGATGGATCTGGGTACAGTGATTGAAAATGTTCAATGTTAATCAGTTTGTCAGCAAAGAACAAGGTTGGATTTGTTGATGGTTCAATCAGCAGACCATATTAGACTTCAGAAATCTATAAATTCCTGGAATAGGTGCAATAGTATGATGATATCTTGGATTTTGGGTGTATTGGTTCAAAATTTGGCAAGAAGTGTGTTATATTTTAACACAGCAAGAGAGATCTGGGTGAATCTTGAAGAAAGTTTTGGTGCTTCTTTTGGCACAGTTCTGTATGCTTTGCAGCAATCTATGGATCACATTGAGCAAGGTAATGATGATCTTTCAACTTTTTGTACAAAGAATAAGAGGTTATGGGATGATGAGTTAGATCCTCTTCCTATATGTTCTTGTGATAATTGTACATGCACAATCACACAAAAACTCTTGAAGTCTCAGCAGGAGAGAAGATTGATTCAATTCTTGATGAAATTGAATGATAGTTATAGGTGTTAGAGGAAATCTGTTGTTACAACAACCATTACCTACTATTTCTCATGCTTATAGACTACTAATGCAGGAAGAAAAACATAAGTTGTTGAACAATAGTAGAGTAGAATTAGAAGCTATGGCATTTGCTGTTAATAGAAGAAATTATAATGAAGGGTATAACAACTTTGATAAGAATAGGCAACAACAAAGTTTTCATGGTGGTTTTGGAGGTCAGAGGCAAAATTCTTACCCTGATCACAATAGGAAGATCAATTACTACTGTGATTTCTGCAAGATACCAGGCCATAGTATTCAGAGGTGCAGAAAAGTGAATGCTCAGAATACTAATACAAGCTTCAAGAATAATTATAGGGGAAAACAATTTGCCAGAGCAGTTCATGGTGATGGTGAGGAAAATACAAGTAATGCTGATGTGCAGAACACTATCACAGTTGAGCAATATCAACAGATCATGGAAGTTTTGAGCAGAAATTCACAAGTTCATATGAATAGTGTAAAGTTCAAGTTTTTCATCTTAAAAAAATGGAGAATGTATATTATTTATGAAAGAAAACCAAGTGTATTCCTTTCATATATACCTTCAAAGATATGCTTAAGTTAATGTTATTTGTTAGCAAAAAATCAAATAAAAAACTTTCATTTTCTTAAACTTCAATAGATGTAACCCTTCAAGGTTATTGCATTCTCTTTAATAAATAATCGTATCAAATCTTGAATTTAGTACCATTCTTTCAAGATTCTTCAAGTAACACCCTAGCTCTTCACAATCACTACTTAATGATTTGTTGTAGCTTTTCCAATAAAGATAAACCATATATAACATGTTCCTTTCAAACAGAAAACCTTATTTAAAATGTTTATGAGCCTTTGTTTTTCTAATTAAGTGATTTGTTGCTAAATTTATATAAAATTCATGGTCAATCTACAAATAATGTGTTAATTAGCATACTAAGTAAATTACTGTACTTTTGAATGAACTTCCAATCATTTCAAAATTGAACACATTGGATGAGCATTAAGTCATTGTTATATATAAATATAGGTTTAATTATATTTGATTAAAAAGTTTAATGTCTTTTATGGGGGAGGAAGCATCCGGCCAGATTCATATTCTATTAATAAGCATAATTAGTCCAATGATATACAAACTACACTAATCTGGTATGAAAAAAATAGTGGCTGTCTTCCATTGTTAGCTAGTAGTCTCTTTTTTATTTACGGAGTATTCATTTATTTATTAATTTTGTAAATGGTACTCCCTTTATTTTACTCCTATCTATGTATAAAGAGAAATATTTAGTGAAGATAAGCTTTTCTGTAAAATTTGTCACTTTACTTAACAAATAATAGTAATTGCATAGCAAATATGTAAAATCAATTTTAATTGATAAATGTATATCATATTCATACCCGTTTTTTTTTTTTAAAGTCCATTAGCATGACAAAAATGTTCTTATTAATGTACTACAAAGTATCAACCATTATATTTTGCTTGTTTGTCTAAATATCCGAATAGTTTGCTAATGAATTTTCTAAAATATTATAAATTTGAAAATTTATATTTGACTAAAACACGCATAAATGATGTAATTAATTTTTTATTTTTTTGTAATATATAGCTTCTTATATATGTATTCATCGGCTATGTTATCAGATCCCTATTGTCAAATTGACCACCATAATTATTTAAAAAGATTAATCACAATTCATATGTGAGAGGCCCTTTGTTTTTAATTGGTTCACATAAAATCGCAAAGGATAATGATGTAGATAGATAGCCAGTATCATGATATAAAAAGTAAAAGTTAGTAAATGATTTTCATACCATATGTTTTTATAGCAAGTGGACGCAAAGGCTAAGGCAGGTGATCGACAACACTTTTCTTTTCTTTCTCTTTTTTTTTTTTAAATTTAAAGTTTGTGCATATAAATCCTAGTACAGAATCTATAAGTACTTTGAAGGAAATGAGTTGTTGTCTAAGCATTTGCTAGCAAATGTAAGATTTTGAGGCCATATGTAAATAATGTGCATGGTATATACATAAATGGAAAGGAATAAAACATGACAAAAGAATGATAAAATAAATGAGACATATACAGATGGATTCTTTGAATTCCCACTTAAGTATCAAGTATGACATTTGAGGCTAAATTCGCTGTTCAATTTTGATTTTTAAAGTACAATCTACTATTTACTCTTATGTACTATTGTGTGATGAAGAAAGATATCAACTTTTCCCCCCAAATAACTTAAAATATTACATTAGACTGCAAAGATAAAAACAAGCTAAGAGTTACGTGCTTAGGAGTTTACTTCGTGGGCTTATCCGCAAATGGTTTTTTAACGATTGCACTATATATGTTAGGAGGATAATTATGGTACAACCGATCATATAATACGCATGATACAACAACAATCTCACTTGTTTTAAGAATTTGGTTTTTGGTTTTTGGTTGTAACATACGTATGGTACAATTAGTTGTATAATGAGTTTTTGTCCTGTTTAATCGTGATTGGCTGGATGTGACACATAAGATAAACAACAATATACGTTGCACTTGAAATTTGCATTTCTTCTCTGATCCTCTCAAATTACTTTTTTTTTTAATGACAAGGAATATAAACCTTGATCAAATCACGTCCGGATTTTTTTGATCCAGTATTTGTGAGCTGAGGGTTGGAAAGGTACTCTTAGGAGATTGTAGGACAACCTTTATACGGACTATGAAGTAGATACATAATCGTTGCAAGGGTATAAAATCTTTGTCATTGTCAGTAGGTTTTTGATGATCAACATAAATATCTTGATGAAAATAGAAGATAGCTGTAAATTACATTAAATTAAATTAAAGTGATGTGATTATCAGTAGCATTATAAATGGATACGTTCGTTCTGTTTTGTTACTTTCATAAAATAGTCAAAGATAAGGCCTTAATTACGATTCTTGACATATACAATAAAACTAATGGATATCATTAATCATCCATCGTCGATTCTCAGCTCGACACCTGTTGCCATTCGACAAAACTAATGAAGGCATGAAAGCTGTTCATGCAAATTTATGTAATAAGTTGAGTAATTTTTATTATACCCCAAAAATAACTATATTCCTCCCATTTGTACTTTGATGTTGAACCTTTTGGTAAATGAACGTACTCCGTATTTATGTAACAAGGGGTAGTACATGTACTCCATATTTATGTAACACGATTAGTATATACAACGTATATATATTTTTTAACAGGACACGAGTAGTATATTAACTCCTTTTGTTTCTTTTTGTTTATCTCATTTGTATATTTTCCTTAATTTCAAATGCACAACACATTTGAAAATTAATATGTTCTAATACAAATATAAAAATATTCATTATTTGAGATTGAATTTTTGATGCTACATGTCGAGACTAGCTAATCTAAGAAGATTACACTCACCAGTAGTATATACTAGTATATATATTTTTTAACAGGACAGAATAGTATATTAACTCCTTTTGTTTCTTTTTGTTTATCTCATTTATATATTTTCCTTAATTTCAAATGCACAACACATTTGAAAATTAATATGTTCTAATACAAATATAAAAATATTCATTATTTGAGATTGAATTTTTGAGCTACATGTCGAGACTAGCTAATCTAAGAAGATTGCACTCACCAGTAGTAATGTAGTATATACCTAGTATATATATTTTTTGACAGAACATGCTCCTTTTATTTCTTTTTGTTTAAATTATCTCATTTGTATATTTTCCATAATTTCAAATGCACAACACATTTGAAAATTAATATGTTCTAATACAAATATTAAAAAATTCATTATTTGAGATTGAATGTTTGACACTACAAGTCGAGACTAGCTAATCTGACAAGATTACACTCATGATTACATGAATACACTTATACTCTTCATAATTTATTTTAATTTTAATTTTATTTTATTTTTTTTCAGGAAAAAAAGACTCTTCAGAATTAAAGTATCTCTATGCTGAGATCAAAAAATATTTCAAATATGATATAAATTATAAGGAATTAAAGTACTAGTCTATTTTTTTATATATTTTTTTATATAACTTGTTTGAGATATGAGATATAATCAATATCAAAAAATATATTTGTCCAAGTACTATTATTAATAAAATATAATACAAGTATTTTTTGTCCACATTATAAATTATTGTTTTAAAAATAGATTTATACTTAAATTTTTACAATTATGATTATACGGAATTACGGAGTAATATAATCAAGATGAATAATCTTGAGTGAAGAGAAAAATAAAGGATCTAGGATATTGTATACCATGCTTAAATTTATAAATTGTACAAAAAGATTTATTCATCTAATCTAGCAACATCATATCTTTTGTAGCTCATAAAAAACAAAATTCTTGTATAGCTTACTATAAACCTGTTAAGAATAATTAGTTATAGCTTTGTTTTTTCAATTTGGAATATATTCATTTTAATTTGTATATGTAAATGTATCAACTCATTGGATTGATTCTAATTCTTGCAAACACATAATTAAAGATCTACTCCGTATAACATTTGAAGGTTGCATTGTTATTGTATATATCAACTTATTGGATTGAGTCTAATTTTTGCAATTACATAATTAAAGATATTTAAGATTAAGTTTGCACTGTAAATTGTGAAAAAAGAAAATATCAAGAACAAAAAGAACAATTGGGATAATAATTAGGTTGTATTTGGTATTTTGTTCAAAGGAAATCTTATGACTGATTTTAATTTTATATGGAAATCTTATTATACAAGATAATTTTTTTTTTTTTTTTATCTAGTTCGATCCTTGCTAGAAAGATAAAATAGAAAAGAAAAAAGTGAAATTGAGGGAAGGGATGGAGAGATGAAGATATGATGAAGACGATGAAGGTAAGGGATAAGAAGAAAAATGGAGCATTCTCTCTTTCAAAATCGAGGTTTTTTCAACCAAAGAAAATTATACATACACTCCTTTATAAAGCAAACAAAGGAAATTGAAAAGCTACTTGTTTAAAAAGTAACTTTCCTTCAAACCAAACAAAACCTTAAACTCATAGTTCATTTCAAGAAAAATCAAAATAAAAGATAATAAAGTGATGATAATTCAATATTCACATGTATCATTGTTCATGAAGGGACAACAAGATATTTAATTACCACCCTTTTATAAACTAGGTAGAAAAAATAAATTAGTTTAGTGAATATCATATGCATCAACAGTATGGGTTTCAAAATTTTCATTGGATACATTTGTTGCCTAATTACATTAGTCATAAACATTAATAGTTAGTATCATCTTTAATTTATCGACATCATCTTTAATCATGCTAATATGACTTTATGGTACAAAGTGTAAATATAGATAGAAATAAGATTCTTACCTTTCTAGGGTTTCTGAATGGCTAAAGTTTCCCAAAGCTAAGGTTGGTTTTCAATCACAAGAATCAAATTTAAGGCAAATTGCATGGTGCTTTCTAACATTCCATGTATCTTCTCAAGCTTAGATTATATAGGCTGAAATTATTCTTGATCAAAATAATATGCTCAAGAGTATAGCTCACTAAATCAAAGTGTTGGGTGCAATAATCACACATGCAACAACAACTTCACTCTAATAACCCAACATTTGCTATAAAATAAAATTTTAATTACTTATTCAATTCGAAACTAACTGAAAGCTATTTTGCATGTATACCTACAAAATGGAGACAAATAAAATAGAAAAAAAAAATTCCAAATTCAATCACAAACTTATACAGAGTAATAAAAAAATACAACAAAAAAAACCCTTAATCAGAGTAGGAAAGTGGATGTAAGAAAGTGTGATTTTAATTGACATCTAATCAGATGTAAGATGGAAATCCTAATAAATTAAATTAGCAAAAAATTTCAATAAATAATGAACAAAGCCTAAAAAGGGTAATGAATTATATAGAAATTACAAGAGTGCAAATAAAAATTTAAAATAAATTGTGATTATTTAACGGCCCAAAGAAATGTTATATTTTGTGATACCAAATTTTAAATTCATTTAAACGCTTTCGGTGTAATAGAAATACTACCAAAAATTAGTAAATGATTAACAAAATAAAATATATAAATTGTTACCTTTAATAATTGATGATAATAAAATTGTTAATATGTGAGAGAAAATCTTTAAAAGGGACTACAAAACTTGTTGAGTGAATGTTGTGCTGCATGATGAGACGATGCTTGCACCCAATACCATTTCAAGAAATCTGAATTACAATTTGCATAAAAAACAATTCACATCAAAGTTAATGATAATCAATTAACCAAATATATAGAAACAAGATTTTATTCATCTATATATATATATGTTCGACAATAGTAGCCACAAAAGTTAGCTCTATAGTAATAATAATACAGTACAAACTTTATACAAAAGGCCTAATTAAAGATCCAATGCAAAGTTATCAAAAATTAACATTGTCTTTTATTAATTCTACAATAATGTTCAATATATAATTATCTTTGAATATATTGTATACAAATATATGTACTATATATATATATATATATATATATATATATATATATATATATATATATATATATATATATATATATATATATATATATATATATATATACCCTGTTTTTGGTGAAGGAGAGATGTTTAGGGGGGTTAATACTGCATTATCAACTAGATAATTGTGCAATTATTGCTAAAACCTATATGAGGCCCATTAATTAATTGAACACCCCCCCTTGCCTCTCCTATAAATCTCTCTTCAACAACCGAAAAACTCGAAATTAATCAATATATACCTACATGATGCCTAATCAAACTATATAGTATATGACTAAGCTAAGTGTATATACGAGTAGTAAGGCATATAATTCATGGTTAAGAATCATTAAGATATGAATAATCATCATATATCTTAATCAATAATAATCATCACTTAAACCGGAACTCGGAGGCAATTACGAGTACCAGTTTAATCCAGGAAGAGGATATTGTTGCCTGAACACCCCGTCGGAAAGTCCCCCTAGCATCGGTTGTTGTTGGTGCAACGGCGGTGTTGTCTGAGATGGAAGTTGGTTGAGAAGACCAGACATGGAATTGATGTTGTTGAGGTTGTTGTTGTTGTTGTTGTCATGATGATCACTCCTTGCTCCACTTTCCTCGCTACTATTGTTATTGGCCACAATAGTATTGTTGTTGTCGTCGTTGTTGTTGTTATTATTGTCGATGCTCATCTGGAGTATCCACAATCTCTTGCCAGGACTACAACCACCACCACCTCCTGAGTCATGATCATTATCGCCCCAGTATAGGGACGGCAAAGACCTCTTGAGAGGCAACAACGGCGAGGAAGGAGCTCCATGATGAGTACCACCCATCATTCCTTCAAACAAGCCTTGTTGATCAACAACATGAGAAGTATTGAGAAACGACCCGTAGTTTAAAGAGTTTGTGTTTGCCTTTGGTTGATGAAGTCCAATGTTGTTTATTGAGGTTGGATTACATGACATCGACATAGACGACGACAAACCTCCCATCATCATCAAATCCTCCATGGAATCGTCTTGCTCGTGATCCATTGGCCGGGTCGTGTTATTCTTCTTGTATATTCGACATAACACCCAATCATCCAACTACAACCATGTTGTAAAACACATCATCAGCATCATATATATCTATGTCTAAAACACGACATACATATATTATCTTTCGAGTAATAAATTAAAATAAGCATAACAAAAGGATATGATATATAAAATATTTCTTTGTTGCACATAATAAAAAAACCAGAGGTAGTATATGAAGTCGCATAAGGGAATGAATAGATAGATTACCCGCAACGAACCCCCTTTCTTGTTATGACAAAGATCATAACCTGGGGGTTTGTTGTTGTTGGGTTTAGAAGCGTCAACCCAACGATATTCGTGCATGATCCAATTGGTCTTGACACCTCTAGGAGGTTTACCACCGTAAAACACAAGAGCCTTTTTAACACCCACTTTTTGATTACCACTGCTTAAGACAGGCTTGTCTGTTCCGGTGGCTTTCCAATAACCCGATGTTGCCGCACGGTTTGGCCGTGCTCCGTTCGGGTATTTCCGATCCCTTGGGCTAAAGAAATACCACTCTTGCTCCCCAAACACGGCCTTATCTGTTCATTAATCAAACAACATAAACAATAATTATTAAAACTATCATACTAATAATAACAATAATAATATTAATAGATTATGATTATGATTATGATTATGATTCAATCATTTATTTATTTATTAATTTGACATAAGCAAAAAAAGGGAGGGGAATTACCAGGAAGTTCCCAGGGGTCGAACTTGTAGAGATCAATCTCAGCTATGATGGAGACAGGAAGAGGGGTAGATTGGACTTTTCGCTTGAGATAATGAACGACGAGCTCTTCGTCGGTAGGGTGAAAACGGAAGCCAGGCGGTAGCTGCGGCTGCGGTGGCGGCTGCGGCTGCGACATAGTCTCCTGTGGCTCGCCACCCGCCGCCGCCGCCGGTGAGTGGGTGTTATCCATAGATAATATCACGGAAATATATGAACGAACAGATTACTTGAAATTATTTGTAAGTTAGTGTAATGATTTGGGTGATATTTTATTTTATGGGTTTCAGGGGAGGTTGTACTTGTACTTGATAAGAGAGATGATGTTGAAAGAGAAGAAAAGAGAGGAGAGAAGGAGCCTTAAAATGTTGGTTGAAGTTGGATGGCCCCATTCTTTTATATGCATGACATGAGATTGTGGGTCCCATCCTTTTGTTGGGTAATGATACTCTGTGGTGGTCATTAGTGAGAAAACAAACCAATTTTTTTTTATTTTTAAAATTTCGTTTTTACTACATCACTACCATAAAACAGGATGATTATTAGAGTATGGTTTCAAACTAATCACGTGTTTATATTACAAAGATAGATTGTTTCAATTTTTATTTTTATTCTTAAATTTTAAAATAATGAATAAGTATAAACATGGAAATAGAATAGATTCTTTACTTTATACTTTAAGTTTTATCATTTATCAACACGTTTATTAAGAAAACTCAGGTAATGAGATATAAGGTAGAGAAAATTTATATAGATTCTTCACCCATGCGATAAGGTTTAGGGATAGTGAGAGAAACCACTCGTGTGATGTGATTGTCTCTAAAATTTTAGTATGATTGACATCAATTTAATTTGAAACAACCAAAAGGAAATACTTTTAATGGGTAAATTAAACAAAGGTAGTAGTATGTCATTTGTTGATAGACTTGTGTGGTATACATTGATTTATTATTCACATAACCTTTCAAATATGCCAAATAATATACACTATGATGACATTGTTACATCTATCTCTATTTTATAAGTTAACTATTGTTGTATTTTATGTGCACCTAAAATATCTAATACACACTTATCTTGTACGTACATTTTAACTAAAATACCTAAAGAAAAGAGAGAGTAATAAAATATAACTTTTGATCACAAACATGCATGTTAAGGAGAAATAATATAACGTAATGGCAGTACAACAAATGGCAATATAATGTTTGTTAATTCCGTATTAAATATCTAGCTAAGAGGGTAAGAAATCTCTAAAGGGACATTGATATTAGTCTTTTTTTTCTCTCTTCACTCACAAAGTCAGTCATCAATATTCACTAACTGATTAGACAAGTGATTGGCAATTGAAATTTAGTACCTCTTAAATGATTATATTTACTAAACTATTTATATTATAAAAAATTGAACTATTAGTTTAATAAATTATTATTTTTTATTTCTAAATCCAAATAGTTTTTGTTTAAGGAATTTCTAAATGCAAATATAATATGGAGTAATAAGATTGTAAAAGTACATATTATCTAAAAACTATTTGATATGAAGTAACATATTTTAGAAAAGGTTTTAAAAAGAAATTGATGGATTTTTTTAATAACTAGCGCATATATATTTAATTAATTTATTTACGTTTTAAACAATGTTTGTAAACTTGTCGACTTTCTTAGTAGAGAGAGAGCACTTACACCACATTTTTTTAGTGCATGATCATGGAAAATTAATAATAGGGATATGATACGAGTAGGAATATATTTGAAGAAAATATTGGATAATGAATCTGGTGGATCGGAAGACAAAGATGTTGATAAGGCGGGACAACAAAAAACTAAAGAGGAGATGGATAACTTTGACCTAAGATTATCGTTGCAATCTAATATTTTTATAACATAAATAAAATTGAATATTAAGTAAAATAGAGTTGTTTTTAATTTTTTTGATTAATTGTATTAAGTAAAAACTTAGTCTTTAGCGGATAAAAAAAAAATGTAAATCAATAAAAAGGAGCCGGGTATTATTTTGTAAAATTAGTTTTTTTGAGGAATTGTAAAATTAGTTCTAGTCAATAAAAATCATTATAATTAAAAATAAAATTTCAATTAGATAAAATCAATTAGGTGAAGTAAAAATAAAAGGCCTAATTTTAAAAAACGAAGAGAACAAGAAGGCCTAATTAAGTGATCAAATAAGATATAATTAGATATATAATTAATAAGATGTGTGTTGTACGTTGTGTAGACACAAAAAAATTAGGTGAAATTCTCAAAGGTAACCCCCAACTTCTGCTACGCACCAATGGTGATCCTTTTTTTTTATTATTATACAAAATGACCTTGGTTAAAAATTTCATCCTACTCATAACCTTATTTCATTAAATATTAACTATGGTTATATTTATATTTTTTTAAAAAAAGAAATATTAAAAAAATTAATCCCAACCACCAAAAATCAACCACCACCTGCCAGCCACCATCTCCCTTCCGGCAACACTACCCAGGTTCCTCCGATCGCCGAAAACGCTACCCAGCCTCCCCTTACCGCCGATGACCCTGCGCCAACTCCACCTCGACCACCGCCAAGCCCTAGATTCCCAAATCCCCGCCCACAACCCTCCCTCTCCTCCTTCTCACCGTCACCACCACTAGATCGTCGAACTCAGAACCCCGACCACCCCCAGACCGCCGAACCCAAACCACGACCAACCCTAGACCACCAAACCATCGATCTCTCTCTCTCTTTCTTCTCCACCCTCTCTCGATTTCTTTATCTTCTTCGATCTCTGCCCAGAAATCAAAACCTCAAACCCTAATCCCACCACCACTCCTCGAGACCTCGACCAAAACCTACCCACGGCGAGGCGGCGAGAATCGAAGGTCAGAGGAGAAAGAGTTGTGTGGTTAGGGTTTGGGTCTAGGTGGAGGAAAGGATCGAGGGATGGTTCGGCGGTTTGGGTGGGAGGTGTCGGCGTTTCAAATGAGGGAGTTTGGTGGCTCCGGTGAAGGCGGAGGTGGTGCTGGTTAGATCTGGTGGGGATGAGGGTGGAGGTGGTGGTTGGGTCGGTGGTTTTTCTTTTTAGTTTTATTTTTTCAAAGCTAACCATAGTTAGTTTTTTTTAATTAATAACTCTTATTAATGTCATAAGTGAGATAAATTTTTTAATTGGAGGCATTTTGTATAATAAAAAAAGGGGAGGTCACCGTTGATGCGTAGCAAAACTAGGGGGTCACCGTTGAGAATTTTCCAAAAATTAGGGTACATAAGCTCTGTGCTCTGTAAAATAGGGGGGTGAATTTAGCACAAGAGGCTATTGTACCATACTTTTTCCTATTGCTTTTGTTCTGGCAAAGTGAGCCACAAAGGTTGTTAAAATAATACACTTGTTGTATGAGCATATTTTCGAAGTTAATTATATACTTCTTATTATGTTATATTATTAATTGGGTGTTTTAAGTGTTATGAATATTCTTGCATTCAAATTCTTTTTGTAAATGTTAACCGTAGTTGTGCATAACATTTTCAATTCAATTCTAATTTAGGCTATGTTTAGTTTACCTTATTTTAAGACTTTATTTTTTATTTTAAATTAGTTTAGAAAAAATAATAAGTTCAGATTAGATATGATTAGAAAAAATGAGTTCTAAGCATCTATATTGTTTTTTTGTGCGGTTTTATTTAATTCCTTAATTCAAAAATTATTAAAATTACACATTAATAAAATACGCTAGTGTCAAAAGGTACAACCTTTAAATGGAAAAATTATGAAACAGGCAAAATACTGTAATTAGGCACCTCTAAAAGAAATAAATGTATGTAATTAAAGGACGGAAAGAGTACTTGAATAGGCCTCTATTATGTACACCACATTTCCACTTATTAATTTTAGGGAAAATAAGTTTTTATAAGATTTGACAAGTCTAAGTTCAGGAAAAATATGTTTTGATTAAGATTAATATATAAGTTAATATATAAGTGCTACTTAAGTTTAGTTTAAAACTAAAATAAGTTTTGATAAGGGTTGATTATTTAAACTTGTGGCATGATTTTCTAAACTTATTTTACGCTAGAGTGGCTAATGCGCGTGGTGCGCACACCATATCTAACCATGTTCGAAGAGCAATTTTTTTTTATATCTTATGTCACAACTTTAATTTTTGGTAGTATTAATGAGGAAAATTTCACTATTCTTAAGAGTTAAAAAAAAAAAAAAAAAAAAAAGAGGAAAGACAATTAACATTAATGAGGGCAAAAAAGTAAATGAGCATTTTAGAAGGTATAATTATTGTCCAAACATTATTTATAAGAGTTGTCTCAAACTTTGTAAAAGGTAGGGATGTGTAACTTTCTGAACCTTTTTTTTTTCATGGAATAGGTGAAAATAAAGTGAGCAATTAACGGTTAAAATTAAAATGGAAAGATTATTACTTCCTTATTTTCTTTTACTTGTAGGAAATGTCGAATGATTAAAGAAGGTAAATAAATGACTTTGTCAAAATAGTTTTATCATCGATTATATGGAAGGGCTAAATTAGATACTATGTATACATTATCGTGATTAATTTAAATTGTTCGTCTACATTATGTGATCCCTTTTTAAAAATACGTATCACGAAGTGTTACTGGTAAAAGAAAATATAGTAATTAGTAATTAAGCAATCTCTTTTGTAAGGATTTTACTCTTGACAATGCCCGTTTTATATAATTAACATCTTAGATTACATTTTAGTAAATATTATAATATTATGTAGTACTAATTACAAGGAGTAAATATTACTACTTATTTAGTAAATATTTCTTTTGTGAACCTTTATCATAATGATGAATAACAAGTTCCTACAAAATTATATTTGTATTTATTTTTTGTTACAATATATAAGTCATAAATGATGGTTAATATAAAGTACGTATGTGAAATGTACTATTTTAAACGTTGCGATTAAAAAAAATAAGAAAACTTGTGTGATTAAAGAGCTGATTAGCACATAGACTAGTGAGAGCTTAGGCGGTTAATGGTGTGATTCTTGGCAGCTAATATCGACACGTGGCTAAGAGACAATGGGACCGCAGTCCACACAATGAAGAGACAAAAGGATAGATGGATAACCTTTCCTTGCTAAATGTTCTTTTCTGTCTTCCTTTTTCTTTTTTCTTTCTTTTTTTTTTTAATTTTATATTTTGACAGCTGAACATTTCTTTGCATTTTTGTTACTAAACCGACTTCTTCCAAATCCTGGTCTGTGTTAATTTGCCCTGACTATAGTACGATGTGACAAATTCTATTACACTGATTACATACCTACACATTTATATAATATCTCCATTTTAAATTATTTATAACAATTAAACATTTTTTATCCATTTTATATTAAATCGTTGTAATTAATGTAAAATTGAGGTAGTGCATTAAAAGAGAGTCTAACTAATTATGAGTTCAAAAGAGTTATATTCTAAAATATCGGTAATTAGTGGTGTATATTACTCGTACTAGTTTTTTTACTTTTATATACGTACTCACTATGCTAGTCACTCAGTCATCCTCTTTCCTCTTTTTCTCCTCCTAAGTAATTGATGGTTATTTCTAATGCGTACACAAATTCTTAATTATATGTGGTTGGCCACACCATGTGGTAAGTCATTATAGGAGTTACTTCGTGAGTGTTATAAGGATTACCCGGTCAGTGTTCAGGTGTTATTTCGTTAGAGTTATAAGGTTACTCAATCGGTGTTAAAGGAGTTACTCAGTCAGTGTTTTAGGGATTACTTTGTTCTTTTATAAGTAATCACACGGTGCAGCCAGCCGCACACAAAATGCACTGTTACGCATATGCTTTAAACAAGATTTTATCGTAACTACTCTAGCCCATCTTTATCATGCTATAAACTTAGGATATGTCATTTTCGTTAATAATAAGGTGACTTATAATAAATTTCTTAAGATATGTTTTGATTTTTTTGGTCTAGTCAATTAGTTATATCTAATATTTTCATTGATCGAACTTCTAATGTATTTTTTACCCTAATAAACTTAACAAAACATTCATTTGATGAAAAATCTGTGTTAGATTAACATTAAATTTAGCAATCAAGTACTCCCCAAGCCATGATATTACAAAATTATTACATACACTCTCTCAATTTTATTTCATTATTGTGTTTGGAATTTTTAAACATTTAAGTGTGGATGAAATTCAATACTTTATTGACAAATGTATAAGAAAAGCATATTCATGATTTTATATGGAGCCTGGTTTGATTTATCTTGATGTATAACTATCAAATACTGTATTAATTTATATTTTTATAATATGTATCATGATATTTTAGCTCCTTTATTTTTTTTTTTTTTATTTATTCAACTCACTTTCTATTTTAGCTTCTTTTTTTTCTACTCACTTTGCTTTATTGGTTCATTTAAAATTTAAGCACTATTCATTTTAGTTCAAAGATAATCTTCTAATTTTTTTCCAATACATAATAAAAACATAATCAAGTGAGATCTTAATTATTTGATTTGTTTCATTGAGTAACATTTAGAAAAGATAACTACTTGTATATAATTTCTTACTAATATGTAATAACTAATGCTTATGATTTTTTTTTTAAAAAAAGAGCATTCACAAATGTGTCAGATCTAAACATATCCAACAAAAAGAGATGGAGAGAGTAGATTAAGTTATACCTAAATAAATGAATGACTTTTATTAATTTAATGGTAAAAAACTGAACAACTCTTTCACTTAGGGGTGTAAAGACTAGAGATACAGAGATCCCAAACCATAAGGAAACTTTAGTCATCTAGATGAAACGAATTTTTCACCATATACCTCTAATTTATTTTTTTATTCACTATATACCCAAACTTTTTTCAAATTCATCATATACCCCCGAGTTTTATAAAAATGCACCAAATGCCTTAATGAATAACGACGTCAACCTGTGTTAGTCATTAAGACTAAATATGCCACGTGACATGCTAGGATTGGTTCTCTTTTAATGTTTTAATTTAATTAATTAATAGAATTATAATTAATAAAAAAAACTAAAAACTTAAAAATAAAAAACCCCATCCACCCCCTTCCCCCCAACAATCCAACCCCCTGCTAGCCGGCCGCCGGCATCCACCCCCTCCCCCGCGCTGCCGGCGTAACCCCTTCCCTCATCGGCAATTCCATCCCCCCTACCCACAAACCCCTCCCTCCTCTATTCCCCACCCCGACAAACACCCCCTGCCCCAATCGAAAAACCCCTTCCTCTCTCCCTCGGAAAACCCTCCCCACCGCTGGCGTCCAAAAACCCCTCCTCGCGCCGGCGAACCCAAATCACCCCTCCCTCTATCTCCACCCCTTGAACCACCACACCAAAATCCCAAATTAAAAATCCCTAAAATCGAAATCTAGGGTTTCGATTTGAATTTGGGGATTTCGAATTTGGGGTTTAAGGGTGTCAAGGTCATTGTTATCGGCTATGGTGGGCGGCGATGACGTGGGGGGAGGGGATTTGGGTTGTCAGCGAAGTGATTTCGGGGTGGTTGCCTGATTTTCGGCTAAGGATGAAAGGCAGGGAGGGGTTTTAACGGTTGAAGAGGGGGGTGGGGGCATGGTGGTTCAAGGGAATGGGCAGGCACCGGCGTGGGGTTCAGGGGAGGGGTGGCGCCGGCGCGTTGTGGAGGGGCGTTGACGGCGAAGAGGTTGGGTTGGGTGGCGGTTGTGGGGAGGTGGCTAGTGGGGGTTCAAGGTGGTGTTTTTTTTTTTGTTTTTTGTTTTAAGCTTTTTTAAAAATAATTTATTAATTAATTTAAAAACCAATAAGATGATGCCACGTGGCATAATTAACCCTAATGACAAACGGAATCAACTGTCGTTAGTTATTAAGGACATTTGGTGATAATTTTTTGAAACTCAAGTGTTTTTAGTGAATTTAAAAAAAAAATTGGGTATATGGTGAATAAAAAAATAACTTAGGGGTATATGGTGAAAAAGTCTTAGATGAAAACTTTGAGTTTTATTTAAAACAAACGTTACCACTACGAATGCCTCCACTATAATTTGGAGATGGTGAGAATGGAACTCTCAATTTCATGGTTGGGAGGAGATGGGAGCTCTAGTGCTCTACCACCGATCTTCTTCTAGATTTTGGAGCATATTAAACTTTAAAAATTTATGATTCGTCGATCTATCAGTGTTCATAAACGCTTAATATATTGAAGAACAACTATAAACCAATACTTGGAGTTAAAATACTTGTATATCATTTTCCATAACTTCGCCAAATATCTTGCCCCAAAATAAATCCTATGACTAAATAAAAACCTATGCCAATAAGCAAGTGCCCATTGCTTAGGGGCAGTGGTTGTAAACTTTAGGGAAAGATTTAAAAAATGGGTGCATCAAAATCCACTTTTTATGTGACAAATGACCTTTTGGTGTATGCCCAAATATCTGCATAAGGAATTATGCTAATGTGGGGTCATTTGCCTGGAAGATGATGAACCAGGTCCCCATTTATTGTCACTTCTTGACTTATTGTTGCATAAAATATTGGTTTTGGGTCCCACATATATAGGCCATATTTATAGGCGGTTTATATCCATGAATGTTACACACACATAATCACTCACTCTCACTCTTACATCAACATTTTAATGCTTCATTGATTTGGCTTATTAACCTCCTACTTGCCTTTGCTTTTGCTCTAATTATATTATGGCCATGTATTTGATCAACAACAACACCTTCAATAGTTGTACTAAATATTGACGAGGAATAATTGAATCAAGCAATCAACTACAAATGTCATTAATTAATTGAATCAAGTTTAAGATACTGATCTTTTAAATCCCTACTAATGACCAAACTCATGAACCGATATAATACATGACAATATGAACCCTATCTCTCTGTCCTCAATTAAAAGTTGCACTTAATTTGTCTTTTGTATAGGTTTTTTGGGCATATATTAGATGGTGGGGTATAATTAATTGATTGAAGATGAGCTGTTTCTTTCGATCATTTTTATTCTACTCATTTCCGATTAGAATAGTTTAAAATTTTCTTCCCATATAGAATGAATCCATACTTCGTATATGATAAAGAATTCATTTAATCTTCTTTACTATGTATTTATTTGATAGATGTGTCAAAATTTATTAATTATTCAATCTTTTCCACACAAATTTTAATAAAATTATCCACTAATTGATTTTCCGAATGCATGAATTCAATTTGTAATAGACCCCTAATCCAAACAACGCCAGCCCGAAAAAATATCGGTTTAAGTAGATTTTTTGGGCCCAAATTTGCGACCCGACCCAATTTTATTTCATTTTTGGGGTTGTGGGCAACCTAAAATTTCAGTGTTAAATTAGTTAAAATTTTGGCCCAAAATAGCGGGTTTGAGCATAGTTTTTTGGCTCAAAGCTAGTCCCATCCCGGTCAGAAATAGGCCAATTTTTTTGCCAAAGCCCGATCTGTGATCACCTCTATTATTTTCTCTTCCCAAATACAGAAATATAATATTAATTGCCTATTGTGGAAATTAGACTGCTAAACACAACGGTTTGTCAAAGGTTGGTTGTTTGGCTTAATTATGAAAAATCACGGGACCAAAACGATCGTGTCCCAATTAAACCATGCCGATATAGATAGTCATTGCGGCATTGCCTGCTCTTCGACCGTGAGATGGGTGGATTGGAGCATTTTGAAAACTTGCTTGTTATTTAACTTATTTTGGACGGTTTGGGTTTTTGGAGACTTCCCCCCACCCTAGCCTTATAATTACTTCCTTTATACCCTAGTTTAATTGCTATCCTAGTTTAGTTTAATCTTTAAGCTTTTCAATTACATCTTTCAAGCTTTAATCTTTAGAGCTTTCGTTTAATTCTTCATCAATCCTTTCCAAAAGCTTTTAGTATATCTTTCTTGTTATTCCCTTATATATGCATAATTTTTTTCAATATCAACCCAAATCAATTCAAGATATGTATGCATTATAAGAAATAAACTCATAAAAGGCAGTGTTTCAAAAAAAAAAAAAAAATACTAAAAAAAAACTCATACAAGGCAGTTTGAATAATTAATTTATTGCTCTCATAAATCAATGCATACATGCATCACCAAATTTTAAATCAAGCGCATTATTAGATACTACAGGTGAACAACATGAATGCTTTACATAAATCTATCATACATATACTCATAAATTCCCACAAATTTACCAAGAAAAACATATCACAAGTTCACAACCATGCAACTCAATCGCAATTTCAGCAGTCCATACTTGCAAATTTACACACTTTTCAGTTTTCACATTGAGTTGAGTATAAATCAAGCAGGGAATGCTTGATTAAAATTCTATTTTAAATAATACAAATCCCGACTGAAAAAAAAAAAATTACATATTTGATAAAAACACATTAATACAAATCTAATGAAATTTCATTTGACATTTTACTCATACAATGTATATATACTATCTATAAAATCTTAGAAATTGTAAGAATAAAACTCCATAATTAGAAATTAAAGTTTCCAAGACCCATGTAGCACATAAAATTCATGGTTTTGGAGGAAGTATTGAGCATGATCGAATGTGACCTTTTTCTTAACTCTCCTTGTGTACGTACACTCTCTTCTGATCTTCTAACAATGTACTCCGTACCTCATAACTCTTCAATTCAAAATTAGATTCAATGAAATTAGAAATCATGAATGAAATGGAACGGAGTCATATAGGGTAGCTATCATCATTAACAACTTTGAAGTTGGGGTGATGATGTAGCTTATTAATTTGTACGTGCATGAGATTTAATTTAAATCTTTTGAAAATTACTAGACTATTATTATGTATATAATCATGAATTTCATAGAAAAGTAAACCCTAAATGTGTAAAGGAAATAAGCGTTTACTACCTAGGAACGTGAATCCGTTATAAAAACATGTGGATTACATAAGCATTTAATTAGTTGAATTTTTTTGATAAATATATCATGGGATGTTCTGGTATCAATCAATTTCCCTTCTCATAGTAAACCTAATTTGCTCTTTACTTTCTCTAAGTGAGAAACAAGTAATTTTACATGTGAATGTCAACACTCTTATCCTAAAACTGGCTATGTCGTATTCTCACCTCATGATTTTCACACTAAACATACTACTATAACACTTTCACATTCTTATATTTACCTTATTTGATTTCCTTTTGCTTTTATTTCACGCCGGATCCAATGCTAGCCAATGAGTTGATAGCAGTTAAGCAAGACTGAGCAAACTTATTTAAAAATCCAAAAATCCGATCAGATATTCGATTTGAAAGATAGTGTATGTATCAAAGAAAAGTTGATATGGCTATCGGATTTAATAACCAATTTGAAAATCTGGCAGTCAAGTATGATGATAGGTTCTATTTTAAATAACACTAATCCAATAAGCTTTTATATATATATAATGCAATGACTATCTATATCGGCATGGTTTAATTGGGACACGATCGTTTTGGTCCCGTGATTTTTCATAATTAAGCCAAACAACCAACCTTTGACAAACCGTTGTGTTTAGCAGTCTAATTTCCACAATAGGCAATTAATATTATATTTCTGTATTTGGGAAGAGAAAATAATAGAGGTGATCACAGATCGGGCTTTGGCAAAAAAATTGGCCTATTTCTGACCGGGATGGGACTAGCTTTGAGCCAAAAAACTATGCTCAAACCCGCTATTTTGGGCCAAAATTTTAACTAATTTAACACTGAAATTTTAGGTTGCCCACAACCCCAAAAATGAAATAAAATTGGGTCGGGTCGCAAATTTGGGCCCAAAAAATCTACTTAAACCGATATTTTTTCGGGCTGGCGTTGTTTGGATTAGGGGTCTATTACAAATTGAATTCATGCATTCGGAAAATCAATTAGTGGATAATTTTATTAAAATTTGTGTGGAAAAGATTGAATAATTAATAAATTTTGACACATCTATCAAATAAATACATAGTAAAGAAGATTAAATGAATTCTTTATCATATACGAAGTATGGATTCATTCTATATGGGAAGAAAATTTTAAACTATTCTAATCGGAAATGAGTAGAATAAAAATGATCGAAAGAAACAGCTCATCTTCAATCAATTAATTATACCCCACCATCTAATATATGCCCAAAAAACCTATACAAAAGACAAATTAAGTGCAACTTTTAATTGAGGACAGAGAGATAGGGTTCATATTGTCATGTATTATATCGGTTCATGAGTTTGGTCATTAGTAGGGATTTAAAAGATCAGTATCTTAAACTTGATTCAATTAATTAATGACATTTGTAGTTGATTGCTTGATTCAATTATTCCTCGTCAATATTTAGTACAACTATTGAAGGTGTTGTTGTTGATCAAATACATGGCCATAATATAATTAGAGCAAAAGCAAAGGCAAGTAGGAGGTTAATAAGCCAAATCAATGAAGCATTAAAATGTTGATGTAAGAGTGAGAGTGAGTGATTATGTGTGTGTAACATTCATGGATATAAACCGCCTATAAATATGGCCTATATATGTGGGACCCAAAACCAATATTTTATGCAACAATAAGTCAAGAAGTGACAATAAATGGGGACCTGGTTCATCATCTTCCAGGCAAATGACCCCACATTAGCATAATTCCTTATGCAGATATTTGGGCATACACCAAAAGGTCATTTGTCACATAAAAAGTGGATTTTGATGCACCCATTTTTTAAATCTTTCCCTAAAGTTTACAACCACTGCCCCTAAGCAATGGGCACTTGCTTATTGGCATAGGTTTTTATTTAGTCATAGGATTTATTTTGGGGCAAGATATTTGGCGAAGTTATGGAAAATGATATACAAGTATTTTAACTCCAAGTATTGGTTTATAGTTGTTCTTCAATATATTAAGCGTTTATGAACACTGATAGATCGACGAATCATAAATTTTTAAAGTTTAATATGCTCCAAAATCTAGAAGAAGATCGGTGGTAGAGCACTAGAGCTCCCATCTCCTCCCAACCATGAAATTGAGAGTTCCATTCTCACCATCTCCAAATTATAGTGGAGGCATTCGTAGTGGTAACGTTTGTTTTAAATAAAACTCAAAGTTTTCATCTAAGACTTTTTCACCATATACCCCTAAGTTATTTTTTTATTCACCATATACCCAATTTTTTTTTTAAATTCACTAAAAACACTTGAGTTTCAAAAAATTATCACCAAATGTCCTTAATAACTAACGACAGTTGATTCCGTTTGTCATTAGGGTTAATTATGCCACGTGGCATCATCTTATTGGTTTTTAAATTAATTAATAAATTATTTTTAAAAAAGCTTAAAACAAAAAACAAAAAAAAAAACACCACCTTGAACCCCCACTAGCCACCTCCCCACAACCGCCACCCAACCCAACCTCTTCGCCGTCAACGCCCCTCCACAACGCGCCGGCGCCACCCCTCCCCTGAACCCCACGCCGGTGCCTGCCCATTCCCTTGAACCACCATGCCCCCACCCCCCTCTTCAACCGTTAAAACCCCTCCCTGCCTTTCATCCTTAGCCGAAAATCAGGCAACCACCCCGAAATCACTTCGCTGACAACCCAAATCCCCTCCCCCCACGTCATCGCCGCCCACCATAGCCGATAACAATGACCTTGACACCCTTAAACCCCAAATTCGAAATCCCCAAATTCAAATCGAAACCCTAGATTTCGATTTTAGGGATTTTTAATTTGGGATTTTGGTGTGGTGGTTCAAGGGGTGGAGATAGAGGGAGGGGTGATTTGGGTTCGCCGGCGCGAGGAGGGGTTTTTGGACGCCAGCGGTGGGGAGGGTTTTCCGAGGGAGAGAGGAAGGGGTTTTTCGATTGGGGGCAGGGGGTGTTTGTCGGGGTGGGGAATAGAGGAGGGAGGGGTTTGTGGGTAGGGGGGATGGAATTGCCGATGAGGGAAGGGGTTACGCCGGCAGCGCGGGGGAGGGGGTGGATGCCGGCGGCCGGCTAGCAGGGGGTTGGATTGTTGGGGGGAAGGGGGTGGATGGGGTTTTTTATTTTTAAGTTTTTAGTTTTTTTTATTAATTATAATTCTATTAATTAATTAAATTAAAACATTAAAAGAGAACCAATCCTAGCATGTCACGTGGCATATTTAGTCTTAATGACTAACACAGGTTGACGTCGTTATTCATTAAGGCATTTGGTGCATTTTTATAAAACTCGGGGGTATATGATGAATTTGAAAAAAGTTTGGGTATATAGTGAATAAAAAAATAAATTAGAGGTATATGGTGAAAAATTCGTTTCATCTAGATGACTAAAGTTTCCTTATGGTTTGGGATCTCTGTATCTCTAGTCTTTACACCCCTAAGTGAAAGAGTTGTTCAGTTTTTTACCATTAAATTAATAAAAGTCATTCATTTATTTAGGTATAACTTAATCTACTCTCTCCATCTCTTTTTGTTGGATATGTTTAGATCTGACACATTTGTGAATGCTCTTTTTTTAAAAAAAAAATCATAAGCATTAGTTATTACATATTAGTAAGAAATTATATACAAGTAGTTATCTTTTCTAAATGTTACTCAATGAAACAAATCAAATAATTAAGATCTCACTTGATTATGTTTTTATTATATATTGGAAAAAAATTAGAAGATTATCTTTGAACTAAAATGAATAGTGCTTAAATTTTAAATGAACCAATAAAGCAAAGTGAGTAGAAAAAAAAGAAGCTAAAATAGAAAGTGAGTTGAATAAATAAAAAAAAAAAAAAATAAAGGAGCTAAAATATCATGATACATATTATAAAAATATAAATTAATACAGTATTTGATAGTTATACATCAAGATAAATCAAACCAGGCTCCATATAAAATCATGAATATGCTTTTCTTATACATTTGTCAATAAAGTATTGAATTTCATCCACACTTAAATGTTTAAAAATTCCAAACACAATAATGAAATAAAATTGAGAGAGTGTATGTAATAATTTTGTAATATCATGGCTTGGGGAGTACTTGATTGCTAAATTTAATGTTAATCTAACACAGATTTTTCATCAAATGAATGTTTTGTTAAGTTTATTAGGGTAAAAAATACATTAGAAGTTCGATCAATGAAAATATTAGATATAACTAATTGACTAGACCAAAAAAATCAAAACATATCTTAAGAAATTTATTATAAGTCACCTTATTATTAACGAAAATGACATATCCTAAGTTTATAGCATGATAAAGATGGGCTAGAGTAGTTACGATAAAATCTTGTTTAAAGCATATGCGTAACAGTGCATTTTGTGTGCGGCTGGCTGCACCGTGTGATTACTTATAAAAGAACAAAGTAATCCCTAAAACACTGACTGAGTAACTCCTTTAACACCGATTGAGTAACCTTATAACTCTAACGAAATAACACCTGAACACTGACCGGGTAATCCTTATAACACTCACGAAGTAACTCCTATAATGACTTACCACATGGTGTGGCCAACCACATATAATTAAGAATTTGTGTACGCATTAGAAATAACCATCAATTACTTAGGAGGAGAAAAAGAGGAAAGAGGATGACTGAGTGACTAGCATAGTGAGTACGTATATAAAAGTAAAAAAACTAGTACGAGTAATATACACCACTAATTACCGATATTTTAGAATATAACTCTTTTGAACTCATAATTAGTTAGACTCTCTTTTAATGCACTACCTCAATTTTACATTAATTACAACGATTTAATATAAAATGGATAAAAAATGTTTAATTGTTATAAATAATTTAAAATGGAGATATTATATAAATGTGTAGGTATGTAATCAGTGTAATAGAATTTGTCACATCGTACTATAGTCAGGGCAAATTAACACAGACCAGGATTTGGAAGAAGTCGGTTTAGTAACAAAAATGCAAAGAAATGTTCAGCTGTCAAAATATAAAATTAAAAAAAAAAAAGAAAGAAAAAAGAAAAAGGAAGACAGAAAAGAACATTTAGCAAGGAAAGGTTATCCATCTATCCTTTTGTCTCTTCATTGTGTGGACTGCGGTCCCATTGTCTCTTAGCCACGTGTCGATATTAGCTGCCAAGAATCACACCATTAACCGCCTAAGCTCTCACTAGTCTATGTGCTAATCAGCTCTTTAATCACACAAGTTTTCTTATTTTTTTTAATCGCAACGTTTAAAATAGTACATTTCACATACGTACTTTATATTAACCATCATTTATGACTTATATATTGTAACAAAAAATAAATACAAATATAATTTTGTAGGAACTTGTTATTCATCATTATGATAAAGGTTCACAAAAGAAATATTTACTAAATAAGTAGTAATATTTACTCCTTGTAATTAGTACTACATAATATTATAATATTTACTAAAATGTAATCTAAGATGTTAATTACGGAGTATATAAAACGGGCATTGTCAAGAGTAAAATCCTTACAAAAGAGATTGCTTAATTACTAATTACTATATTTTCTTTTACCAGTAACACTTCGTGATACGTATTTTTAAAAAGGGATCACATAATGTAGACGAACAATTTAAATTAATCACGATAATGTATACATAGTATCTAATTTAGCCCTTCCATATAATCGATGATAAAACTATTTTGACAAAGTCATTTATTTACCTTCTTTAATCATTCGACATTTCCTACAAGTAAAAGAAAATAAGGAAGTAATAATCTTTCCATTTTAATTTTAACCGTTAATTGCTCACTTTATTTTCACCTATTCCATGAAAAAAAAAAAGGTTCAGAAAGTTACACATCCCTACCTTTTACAAAGTTTGAGACAACTCTTATAAATAATGTTTGGACAATAATTATACCTTCTAAAATGCTCATTTACTTTTTTGCCCTCATTAATGTTAATTGTCTTTCCTCTTTTTTTTTTTTTTTTTTTTTTTAACTCTTAAGAATAGTGAAATTTTCCTCATTAATACTACCAAAAATTAAAGTTGTGACATAAGATATAAAAAAAAATTGCTCTTCGAACATGGTTAGATATGGTGTGCGCACCACGCGCATTAGCCACTCTAGCGTAAAATAAGTTTAGAAAATCATGCCACAAGTTTAAATAATCAACCCTTATCAAAACTTATTTTAGTTTTAAACTAAACTTAAGTAGCACTTATATATTAACTTATATATTAATCTTAATCAAAACATATTTTTCCTGAACTTAGACTTGTCAAATCTTATAAAAACTTATTTTCCCTAAAATTAATAAGTGGAAATGTGGTGTACATAATAGAGGCCTATTCAAGTACTCTTTCCGTCCTTTAATTACATACATTTATTTCTTTTAGAGGTGCCTAATTACAGTATTTTGCCTGTTTCATAATTTTTCCATTTAAAGGTTGTACCTTTTGACACTAGCGTATTTTATTAATGTGTAATTTTAATAATTTTTGAATTAAGGAATTAAATAAAACCGCACAAAAAAACAATATAGATGCTTAGAACTCATTTTTTCTAATCATATCTAATCTGAACTTATTATTTTTTCTAAACTAATTTAAAATAAAAAATAAAGTCTTAAAATAAGGTAAACTAAACATAGCCTAAATTAGAATTGAATTGAAAATGTTATGCACAACTACGGTTAACATTTACAAAAAGAATTTGAATGCAAGAATATTCATAACACTTAAAACACCCAATTAATAATATAACATAATAAGAAGTATATAATTAACTTCGAAAATATGCTCATACAACAAGTGTATTATTTTAACAACCTTTGTGGCTCACTTTGCCAGAACAAAAGCAATAGGAAAAAGTATGGTACAATAGCCTCTTGTGCTAAATTCACCCCCCTATTTTACAGAGCACAGAGCTTATGTACCCTAATTTTTGGAAAATTCTCAACGGTGACCCCCTAGTTTTGCTACGCATCAACGGTGACCTCCCCTTTTTTTATTATACAAAATGCCTCCAATTAAAAAATTTATCTCACTTATGACATTAATAAGAGTTATTAATTAAAAAAAACTAACTATGGTTAGCTTTGAAAAAATAAAACTAAAAAGAAAAACCACCGACCCAACCACCACCTCCACCCTCATCCCCACCAGATCTAACCAGCACCACCTCCGCCTTCACCGGAGCCACCAAACTCCCTCATTTGAAACGCCGACACCTCCCACCCAAACCGCCGAACCATCCCTCGATCCTTTCCTCCACCTAGACCCAAACCCTAACCACACAACTCTTTCTCCTCTGACCTTCGATTCTCGCCGCCTCGCCGTGGGTAGGTTTTGGTCGAGGTCTCGAGGAGTGGTGGTGGGATTAGGGTTTGAGGTTTTGATTTCTGGGCAGAGATCGAAGAAGATAAAGAAATCGAGAGAGGGTGGAGAAGAAAGAGAGAGAGAGATCGATGGTTTGGTGGTCTAGGGTTGGTCGTGGTTTGGGTTCGGCGGTCTGGGGTGGTCGGGGTTCTGAGTTCGACGATCTAGTGGTGGTGACGGTGAGAAGGAGGAGAGGGAGGGTTGTGGGCGGGGATTTGGGAATCTAGGGCTTGGCGGTGGTCGAGGTGGAGTTGGCGCAGGGTCATCGGCGGTAAGGGGAGGCTGGGTAGCGTTTTCGGCGATCGGAGGAACCTGGGTAGTGTTGCCGGAAGGGAGATGGTGGCTGGCAGGTGGTGGTTGATTTTTGGTGGTTGGGATTAATTTTTTTAATATTTCTTTTTTTAAAAAAATATAAATATAACCATAGTTAATATTTAATAAAATAAGGTTATGAGTAGGATGAAATTTTTAACCAAGGTCATTTTGTATAATAATAAAAAAAAAGGATCACCATTGGTGCGTAGCAGAAGTTGGGGGTTACCTTTGAGAATTTCACCTAATTTTTTTGTGTCTACACAACGTACAACACACATCTTATTAATTATATATCTAATTATATCTTATTTGATCACTTAATTAGGCCTTCTTGTTCTCTTCGTTTTTTAAAATTAGGCCTTTTATTTTTACTTCACCTAATTGATTTTATCTAATTGAAATTTTATTTTTAATTATAATGATTTTTATTGACTAGAACTAATTTTACAATTCCTCAAAAAAACTAATTTTACAAAATAATACCCGGCTCCTTTTTATTGATTTACATTTTTTTTTTTATCCGCTAAAGACTAAGTTTTTACTTAATACAATTAATCAAAAAAATTAAAAACAACTCTATTTTACTTAATATTCAATTTTATTTATGTTATAAAAATATTAGATTGCAACGATAATCTTAGGTCAAAGTTATCCATCTCCTCTTTAGTTTTTTGTTGTCCCGCCTTATCAACATCTTTGTCTTCCGATCCACCAGATTCATTATCCAATATTTTCTTCAAATATATTCCTACTCGTATCATATCCCTATTATTAATTTTCCATGATCATGCACTAAAAAAATGTGGTGTAAGTGCTCTCTCTCTACTAAGAAAGTCGACAAGTTTACAAACATTGTTTAAAACGTAAATAAATTAATTAAATATATATGCGCTAGTTATTAAAAAAATCCATCAATTTCTTTTTAAAACCTTTTCTAAAATATGTTACTTCATATCAAATAGTTTTTAGATAATATGTACTTTTACAATCTTATTACTCCATATTATATTTGCATTTAGAAATTCCTTAAACAAAAACTATTTGGATTTAGAAATAAAAAATAATAATTTATTAAACTAATAGTTCAATTTTTTATAATATAAATAGTTTAGTAAATATAATCATTTAAGAGGTACTAAATTTCAATTGCCAATCACTTGTCTAATCAGTTAGTGAATATTGATGACTGACTTTGTGAGTGAAGAGAGAAAAAAAAGACTAATATCAATGTCCCTTTAGAGATTTCTTACCCTCTTAGCTAGATATTTAATACGGAATTAACAAACATTATATTGCCATTTGTTGTACTGCCATTACGTTATATTATTTCTCCTTAACATGCATGTTTGTGATCAAAAGTTATATTTTATTACTCTCTCTTTTCTTTAGGTATTTTAGTTAAAATGTACGTACAAGATAAGTGTGTATTAGATATTTTAGGTGCACATAAAATACAACAATAGTTAACTTATAAAATAGAGATAGATGTAACAATGTCATCATAGTGTATATTATTTGGCATATTTGAAAGGTTATGTGAATAATAAATCAATGTATACCACACAAGTCTATCAACAAATGACATACTACTACCTTTGTTTAATTTACCCATTAAAAGTATTTCCTTTTGGTTGTTTCAAATTAAATTGATGTCAATCATACTAAAATTTTAGAGACAATCACATCACACGAGTGGTTTCTCTCACTATCCCTAAACCTTATCGCATGGGTGAAGAATCTATATAAATTTTCTCTACCTTATATCTCATTACCTGAGTTTTCTTAATAAACGTGTTGATAAATGATAAAACTTAAAGTATAAAGTAAAGAATCTATTCTATTTCCATGTTTATACTTATTCATTATTTTAAAATTTAAGAATAAAAATAAAAATTGAAACAATCTATCTTTGTAATATAAACACGTGATTAGTTTGAAACCATACTCTAATAATCATCCTGTTTTATGGTAGTGATGTAGTAAAAACGAAATTTTAAAAATAAAAAAAAATTGGTTTTGTTTTCTCACTAATGACCACCACAGAGTATCATTACCCAACAAAAGGATGGGACCCACAATCTCATGTCATGCATATAAAAGAATGGGGCCATCCAACTTCAACCAACATTTTAAGGCTCCTTCTCTCCTCTCTTTTCTTCTCTTTCAACATCATCTCTCTTATCAAGTACAAGTACAACCTCCCCTGAAACCCATAAAATAAAATATCACCCAAATCATTACACTAACTTACAAATAATTTCAAGTAATCTGTTCGTTCATATATTTCCGTGATATTATCTATGGATAACACCCACTCACCGGCGGCGGCGGCGGGTGGCGAGCCACAGGAGACTATGTCGCAGCCGCAGCCGCCACCGCAGCCGCAGCTACCGCCTGGCTTCCGTTTTCACCCTACCGACGAAGAGCTCGTCGTTCATTATCTCAAGCGAAAAGTCCAATCTACCCCTCTTCCTGTCTCCATCATAGCTGAGATTGATCTCTACAAGTTCGACCCCTGGAACTTCCTGGTAATTCCCCTCCCTTTTTTTTGCTTATGTCAAATTAATAAATAAATAAATGATTGAATCATAATCATAATCATAATCATAATCTATTAATATTATTATTGTTATTATTAGTATGATAGTTTTAATAATTATTGTTTATGTTGTTTGATTAATGAACAGATAAGGCCGTGTTTGGGGAGCAAGAGTGGTATTTCTTTAGCCCAAGGGATCGGAAATACCCGAACGGAGCACGGCCAAACCGTGCGGCAACATCGGGTTATTGGAAAGCCACCGGAACAGACAAGCCTGTCTTAAGCAGTGGTAATCAAAAAGTGGGTGTTAAAAAGGCTCTTGTGTTTTACGGTGGTAAACCTCCTAGAGGTGTCAAGACCAATTGGATCATGCACGAATATCGTTGGGTTGACGCTTCTAAACCCAACAACAACAAACCCCCAGGTTATGATCTTTGTCATAACAAGAAAGGGGGTTCGTTGCGGGTAATCTATCTATTCATTCCCTTATGCGACTTCATATACTACCTCTGGTTTTTTTATTATGTGCAACAAAGAAATATTTTA
This sequence comes from Chenopodium quinoa, assembly GCF_001683475.1. NCBI lineage: Eukaryota > Viridiplantae > Streptophyta > Magnoliopsida > Caryophyllales > Amaranthaceae > Chenopodium > Chenopodium quinoa. The sequence continues at coordinate 1,714,799 of NW_018744143.1, read as the reverse complement.
TATATCATATCCTTTTGTTATGCTTATTTTAATTTATTACTCGAAAGATAATATATGTATGTCGTGTTTTAGACATAGATATATATGATGCTGATGATGTGTTTTACAACATGGTTGTAGTTGGATGATTGGGTGTTATGTCGAATATACAAGAAGAATAACACGACCCGGCCAATGGATCACGAGCAAGACGATTCCATGGAGGATTTGATGATGATGGGAGGTTTGTCGTCGTCTATGTCGATGTCATGTAATCCAACCTCAATAAACAACATTGGACTTCATCAACCAAAGGCAAACACAAACTCTTTAAACTACGGGTCGTTTCTCAATACTTCTCATGTTGTTGATCAACAAGGCTTGTTTGAAGGAATGATGGGTGGTACTCATCATGGAGCTCCTTCCTCGCCGTTGTTGCCTCTCAAGAGGTCTTTGCCGTCCCTATACTGGGGCGATAATGATCATGACTCAGGAGGTGGTGGTGGTTGTAGTCCTGGCAAGAGATTGTGGATACTCCAGATGAGCATCGACAATAATAACAACAACAACGACGACAACAACAATACTATTGTGGCCAATAACAATAGTAGCGAGGAAAGTGGAGCAAGGAGTGATCATCATGACAACAACAACAACAACAACCTCAACAACATCAATTCCATGTCTGGTCTTCTCAACCAACTTCCATCTCAGACAACACCGCCGTTGCACCAACAACAACCGATGCTAGGGGGACTTTCCGACGGGTGTTCAGGCAACAATATCCTCTTCCTGGATTAAACTGGTACTCGTAATTGCCTCCGAGTTCCGGTTTAAGTGATGATTATTATTGATTAAGATATATGATGATTATTCATATCTTAATGATTCTTAACCATGAATTATATGCCTTACTACTCGTATATACACTTAGCTTAGTCATATACTATATAGTTTGATTAGGCATCATGTAGGTATATATTGATTAATTTCGAGTTTTTCGGTTGTTGAAGAGAGATTTATAGGAGAGGCAAGGGGGGTGTTCAATTAATTAATGGGCCTCATATAGGTTTTAGCAATAATTGCACAATTATCTAGTTGATAATGCAGTATTAACCCCCCTAAACATCTCTCCTTCACCAAAAACAGGGTATATTATATATATATATTATATATATATATATATATATATATATATATATATATATATATAATATATATATATTATATATATATATATATATATATATATATAGTACATATATTTGTATACAATATATTCAAAGATAATTATATATTGAACATTATTGTAGAATTAATAAAAGACAATGTTAATTTTTGATAACTTTGCATTGGATCTTTAATTAGGCCTTTTGTATAAAGTTTGTACTGTATTATTATTACTATAGAGCTAACTTTTGTGGCTACTATTGTCGAACATATATATATATAGATGAATAAAATCTTGTTTCTATATATTTGGTTAATTGATTATCATTAACTTTGATGTGAATTGTTTTTTTATGCAAATTGTAATTCAGATTTCTTGAAATGGTATTGGGTGCAAGCATCGTCTCATCATGCAGCACAACATTCACTCAACAAGTTTTGTAGTCCCTTTTAAAGATTTTCTCTCACATATTAACAATTTTATTATCATCAATTATTAAAGGTAACAATTTATATATTTTATTTTGTTAATCATTTACTAATTTTTGGTAGTATTTCTATTACACCGAAAGCGTTTAAATGAATTTAAAATTTTGGTATCACAAAATATAACATTTCTTTGGGCCGTTAAATAATCACAATTTATTTTAAATTTTTATTTGCACTCTTGTAATTTCTATATAATTCATTACCCTTTTTAGGCTTTGTTCATTATTTATTGAAATTTTTTGCTAATTTAATTTATTAGGATTTCCATCTTACATCTGATTAGATGTCAATTAAAATCACACTTTCTTACATCCACTTTCCTACTCTGATTAAGGGTTTTTTTTTTGTTGTATTTTTTATTACTCTGTATAAGTTTGTGATTGAATTTGGAATTTTTTTTTTCTATTTTATTTGTCTCCATTTTGTAGGTATACATGCAAAATAGCTTTCAGTTAGTTTCGAATTGAATAAGTAATTAAAATTTTATTTTATAGCAAATGTTGGGTTATTAGAGTGAAGTTGTTGTTGCATGTGTGATTATTGCACCCAACACTTTGATTTAGTGAGCTATACTCTTGAGCATATTATTTTGATCAAGAATAATTTCAGCCTATATAATCTAAGCTTGAGAAGATACATGGAATGTTAGAAAGCACCATGCAATTTGCCTTAAATTTGATTCTTGTGATTGAAAACCAACCTTAGCTTTGGGAAACTTTAGCCATTCAGAAACCCTAGAAAGGTAAGAATCTTATTTCTATCTATATTTACACTTTGTACCATAAAGTCATATTAGCATGATTAAAGATGATGTCGATAAATTAAAGATGATACTAACTATTAATGTTTATGACTAATGTAATTAGGCAACAAATGTATCCAATGAAAATTTTGAAACCCATACTGTTGATGCATATGATATTCACTAAACTAATTTATTTTTTCTACCTAGTTTATAAAAGGGTGGTAATTAAATATCTTGTTGTCCCTTCATGAACAATGATACATGTGAATATTGAATTATCATCACTTTATTATCTTTTATTTTGATTTTTCTTGAAATGAACTATGAGTTTAAGGTTTTGTTTGGTTTGAAGGAAAGTTACTTTTTTAAACAAGTAGCTTTTCAATTTCCTTTGTTTGCTTTATAAAGGAGTGTATGTATAATTTTCTTTGGTTGAAAAAACCTCGATTTTGAAAGAGAGAATGCTCCATTTTTCTTCTTATCCCTTACCTTCAACGTCTTCATCATATCTTCATCTCTCCATCCCTTCCCTCAATTTCACTTTTTTCTTTTCTATTTTATCTTTCTAGCAAGGATCGAACTAGATAAAAAAAAAAAAAAAAATTATCTTGTATAATAAGATTTCCATATAAAATTAAAATCAGTCATAAGATTTCCTTTGAACAAAATACCAAATACAACCTAATTATTATCCCAATTGTTCTTTTTGTTCTTGATATTTCTTTTTTCACAATTTACAGTGCAAACTTAATCTTAAATATCTTTAATTATGTAATTGCAAAAATTAGACTCAATCCAATAAGTTGATATATACAATAACAATGCAACCTTCAAATGTTATACGGAGTAGATCTTTAATTATGTGTTTGCAAGAATTAGAATCAATCCAATGAGTTGATACATTTACATATACAAATTAAAATGAATATATTCCAAATTGAAAAAACAAAGCTATAACTAATTATTCTTAACAGGTTTATAGTAAGCTATACAAGAATTTTGTTTTTTATGAGCTACAAAAGATATGATGTTGCTAGATTAGATGAATAAATCTTTTTGTACAATTTATAAATTTAAGCATGGTATACAATATACAATATCCTAGATCCTTTATTTTTCTCTTCACTCAAGATTATTCATCTTGATTATATTACTCCGTAATTCCGTATAATCATAATTGTAAAAATTTAAGTATAAATCTATTTTTAAAACAATAATTTATAATGTGGACAAAAAATACTTGTATTATATTTTATTAATAATAGTACTTGGACAAATATATTTTTGATATTGATTATATCTCATATCTCAAACAAGTTATATAAAAAAAATATAAAAAAATAGACTAGTACTTTAATTCCTTATAATTTATATCATATTTGAAATATTTTTTGATCTCAGCATAGAGATACTTTAATTCTGAAGAGTCTTTTTTTCCTGAAAAAAAATAAAATAAAATTAAAATTAAAATAAATTATGAAGAGTATAAGTGTATTCATGTAATCATGAGTGTAATCTTGTCAGATTAGCTAGTCTCGACTTGTAGTGTCAAACATTCAATCTCAAATAATGAATTTTTTAATATTTGTATTAGAACATATTAATTTTCAAATGTGTTGTGCAT